>NC_134589.1:45718748-46021778 GCF_037038515.1 Microtus pennsylvanicus
ACCTACTAGGAAACAGGTGGAGAGCTTCAGTTGTGCAGGTAACAGCAATCACAAAGCTGTTTCCATGGACTAGACCCAAGGCTCTTTCACATCTCAAGCACTCTCCCCTTTCTACTCAACATCACTCCCTTAGAGGTCCGTGTTTACCATCCACACTGTGCATGCTGGAGGATTTCAGGGCTGAGCTTTTCCATTTCACTTGAACTACTTTCTTATATTGTTATATTCTTCTTCCTTTTGTTTTTTGTTTTTGTTTTTCGAGGCAGAGTTTATCAATAAGCTGGCCTTGAACTCAGAGATTCACCTGCCTCTGCCTCCGTGAGTGGAACTAAAAGCAAGAGCCACCATGCCCTGCATATTATATTATTATTGTCTTAAGATTAACCATTTATAACCTGGGCATTTACTTAATATGCCTGCCACACTCAAATATTTTATGTACTTGACTCCACTCACTCACTCCAACAGCCCACCCTAGAAGGTATTGCTATTTTCCAACTTTCAGAGAGGAAGAAACCAAAGCAAAGCAAAGTTAAAACAAATCACCCCAAGCAAATAAGAAGTGGCAGGCCGGGCTGGAGAGATGGCTCAGCAGTCAGAAGCACTGACTGCTCTTGCAGAGGACCTGGGTTCAATTCCCAGCACCCATGTGGCAGTTCACAAAAATCTGTAACTCCAGTTCTAGAGAATCCAACACCCTCACAGACATATATTCAGGCAAAACACCAATGCACATGAAATAAAAATAAATTAAAAAAAATAAAAGAAGTGGCAGATAAATAAATTCAAACCCAGTCTCGGTGTCTCACTAGAAGAATGTATATACCCAGTTTGGTGGCCCATATCTTTAATCCCAGGCAGAGGCAAGGCTCTTTGTGAGTTTGAGGCCAGACTGATCTACATAATGATACCCTGTCTTTAAGTTACAATTACACGCGCACACACACACATGCACACATGCTCGCGCATGCGCGTGCGCGCACACACACACACATTTTATTCAAGGGGTTTTTATTTTTGACCTCCAATTCAGGGATGATTTGCACTGTGAGCTTTCTACCTCCACCTCCCAAGTGCTGAGATTACAGGCCTGTGCCACTAAACCTGATCTGTGTGATACAGGGGATTGAAATCGGGGCCCTCAGTCTTACTAGAATGAAGGCTTCTATCAACTGAGGTACATCCCCAGCTTCTCATACAGTTTAGGACTCTATCAGTCAAAATCTAGTCTTTATTGCTTCAAGCGGAAGAAACTAGTGGATCAATTGTTCCAAGTCTTCCCAAGAAGCTCACTTTAGAGACTATGACCCTTAAACTTGAACGAACTTTCCCCTATGGCTCTGGGGCAGTCAAGATACTCCCAGGCTATAGCAGCAGAGGAGATCATCTGTGGGAACTGAAAAATCTATGGTAAATTCAAATAGGTTCATTGAGCTGGGCCCAATGCCTATAATCCCAACATCAAGGCAGAAGCAGAGGATCTTCGTAAATTAGAAATTAACATTATCTACATAGTGAGTCCCATGTCAGAGCTACAAAATGATCCCATCTCAAACAAAAAGTTATTGGGATAAGGTGATAATCCCCAGCCTATCTTACATGTGGCTTACCCATATGCCTCTTACAGTGTGTGTGCACAAATGCATGAGGCATACAAGAATTATGTGTGTGTGTAGGTCAGAGGATAACTCTCTGGAGTTGGTTCTCTTATTCTACCCTGGGATCAAAGGATCAGACCCAGAACCTCAGGCTTACAAGACATGTGCTTTTACCTAGTGAGTCATTCCACTGGCTCTTATCTTTTTTATTTATTCATTTAAAATTCTGAGCAGAATGCTAGTGAACACCTTTAATGCCAGCACTCAGGAGGCAGAGGCAGGAGGGTTTTTCAAAGTCAGCCTGGTTTATATATACAGTTTCAGGCCAGTTAGGGGTACACAATGAGACACTGTCTCAAAAAAAAAAAAAAGCAGCTTCCTATGTGCACTTCAGGGATCCCAACGTAAATAAACAAAGAATAACAAAACTATATAAGGAGTTGGGTCAGTTCTCAAGTCACAATGTCTACCTCAAATTCTGGTTCAATTATATACTAAATTTGTGACCTTACAAGTTACTGGATTGCTAGCTACTTTTCCAAAAAATAGAACTATTTTAATAAATGAGAATTGCAATATTTCACTTACTATATTGTTATTGACAGTAAATTATTACATAAGACACACAAAGCACTCAGCAAAGCATCTGGCAGACAAACACCAGTCAATAGTGCTAGCTATTAGTATCATATATGCCTCTCTAAAACTCAAGTCATTCCTGTGTGGCTCTAAAAAAAGGACTTAATGGGGAGAAGAACAAAGATTAAGTAACCATCATAAAAACAGCAAGTGAACTGACCTAGAGAGAAAATGGGGTACATGACAGAACAAATTGCCACAATGCCAATGAACTTTCCACACCTCACCCACAAACTGGCAACCTTTCTCTTAGGCCAACATCTATTTTGAAAAGGTGGAGCTGATGCGATATAAAACCACAATGCCCAGGTATAGAGAAGTACCAAACTAACAAGCCTGCCTGCTACTGGTCCCAAATTTTATAACAAAACACACAGAGAGAAAGCTGAGGACTGAAATTTCCTACCCCACTATTGGGAATAAAACCTAGACTGCCCAAATGCTAGGTAAATACCACTGAACTATATCCCAGTCCCACCGCAACCTAACTTTCTATTTTGAGGCAGTCTTACTGAGTTCTCCAGGATCGTCTTGCCATTGCCTCCTAGGTGCTGGGATTAGAAGCATGAACTACGAAATGTGGCTGAGAACTGAATTTCAATGATAACACACCATCCTAGTACTAGTACTGCACTTAACACAAACAGTAGATGGCACAAAAACTAGAATGTATCTAAGTTTAGGGCAAATATGCTACATTAATATTCCTGTTTTATTTTATATTATTAAACCAACGAGACCTAGAAAGATCTGATGTGTGAACTAAAGAGACCTCAGCACTGTTTTCCCCTTAACTTGCGTGCCAACCAAAAGAACTGTCTATCCCACCGCCTCATCTCTGGCCAAGGTGAGTAAATCTAAGTTAGGACTATCCTAAAAGGGCAACTCTGCTAAGATTACACAAGGAATCTTCATGCACGAGACTGGCTCAGATCTAGGAGGAAAAGGCTTCCACGTCAAACATCCAGAAAGCAAGAAGCTTGGTGCTGTTACACACATACACAGACAAAAGTGATCTCAGAATCACTTTGCATCTCAGAAACCTCAAGTCCTAAATGCATGAACTTCCTTAACATTGCCAAGACAACTCCAATAATAAGGGGAAGACAGTTACAATTCAATGGCCATTGTCAAGGAAGACCCAGTTGGATAACTCAAATTCTTCTTGTTATCTTCCAGCCAGGTCTGTTCTTGTATCCTGGAAGACTCTGGCCACAGCACCAACTTACTGAGCAAGAAAAGACCCAGGTACATGACTGGCACTGTTTAAACTCAAGGAGAGTGAAGCTCCATTTACTTCCAGGGTTGTTTCCACTGGCTTATACCTGGTTTATTTTCTGAAGGAAAAAAATCTTGCCTCCACTAATCACTTTGAAACTAGAAGTTCTAGATGCAGCAGACAATCTTTTGGACACTTAAAACCTCCGGGACCCAGTTTGCCATCTAGGCTTCAATTACGCTGGGCTGGTCACATAAGACTTTTTTTTCTGTTATCAAGTCACTTAGTTCACCACCTTCGTATTCCATAAGGGAAGAGCACGGTAAAAAGATTTTGGAAAAATGCCCAAGAAAGGAAAAAACCGACCGGCTTCCTGAGGGTGTCTCCATCCCTCTCAGCCAGCCAGTACGTGGTGACTTCCTACCGAAGGCCACCAGGGGAGTATGGCCAAACCCGCTCTAACACTGCAGGAAACGTTTCGAGCCTAAAAGCCACTTGTAGGATTAGCAGATCCATTCTAGGCACCTCTGCCAAATTATGTCCCCGCAACATCCACCTCCCCCCCATTAACTCTTTGTCCCCAAATTGCCTGGCCCTGCCCTGCCCTTGGGCCTGACCCTGGCGCCCAGCCCCACCCCGGGGCCGCAACAGTTCCCCTTCCCCGGCTCCCAAGGCACACCCAGAGGCCTCGGTGAGCAGCTCCTCCTCCCCCACAATCCCGCTTGTCGGTGGGAACCAGCCTAAGTAGAAGGCAGCTCTCCCGTCAGGGTCACTCCTGCCCTCTCTGCCCACGTCCCTCCTCCTGAAGCAGACCAGAGTTCCACGGCCCTCACCCCCGCCCGGGGCCTCCCGCCCGTCGGTCCCTCACCCGGCGGAGGCTGAGCGGGCGACGGAGGCACTGGAGGGCGCGGGCCGCTGCTGTTGATGATGTAGTGAGAGACACGCGAGTTCTCGGAGACGCTGAGCACATAGTCCCCGGGGCTGGTGCTCGAGTCCCGCACCAGGAACACCCCGTGCCGCTGGCCCTGCAATAGCGCCACCGCCTCCTGCCGGCTCAAGCGGCCCCAGTACCAGCTACTCCGCTCCTCCGAGTCGAAGTTGCCCGCCATGGCCGACTCCGCGCCTTCACGCTGGGCCGCCGCCGCCACGCGCGCCCCTCCAGCCCTGGCGCCCGCCGCCCAGCGGACCGGCTCCGGTAGCAGCCTCCCAGCAGCGCCCGAAATGGCGGCGGCGGCCACGGGCCTTCCCCACCGGAAATGACGCGCTCTCTACCCGAGGGAGACTGCCGGGAAGGGGACCGCCGCCCGCCATTGGGAGAAGGGAAACGGAGTCCTTGGGGCCCGCAGTGCGCATGCGGCTTCATGGGCGTCGCCTCCAGGTCCAAACCCTGACGGCCAAGGACCGGGAGGCGGAGTCTAGGACTAAGGGGTGGAGCCTCAGCCTGCAGGCTGACCGATCTGTGTTTGACAGATTGGTGGTAAAGGTCTTTCGCCCAGGACCTACAGAGCACAACTCCAATGCAAAGGACTGGAGTAGAAAAGATGGTGTGGTCCCGGGATGTTAGCCTCCATCAAAGCTCCCTGACAAGTCTGTCTTCTGCTGTTTGCTTCAGTTTCCCCCGAGACCCGCTGAAGTTCTCGTTATTCAGTAACCATCATAGATATTGTATTTGCTTTGCAGGTGCAGTGGTGACCCAGACTGGGCCGTAAGTCACCGAATCCGCAGACCAGTGGGAGGAACCAGGAAACAATTAATGACAAAGGAACATCAAATGCTGTGATGGGAAGCAAGGATACATAGAAATCAACTAAGTCGTCTGTAGAGGGATCCAAGGGACTGGGCAAAGTGACTCATGACTGTAATCTCAATACTTGGGAAACGGAGACTTGGATCACTGCGAGCCTGAGGCCCTACCTTACAAAAGCTAAACAAATGACAATAAACGGGAGGACCACAGATGAGGTGGAATGGTTGGGTGTTGAATGGCAAGTGGGGAAGACTCAATACAAAGAAAACAAACTGCTCAGCCAGGCAAAAGAATGGTGTTCTCCCTGTTGAGGTTCCCATATCAACCAGCCAGTTTCTTCCGCATTCTCAGAGGTAGCGATGGCATCTCCTGCTCTCACTTCCTTCATGATCATGATCATCTTGCTCAATTTTTTTTTCAAAATCATTTTTTTTTTGAAGCAGGGTTTTTCTATGTAGCCCTGACTGTCCCGGAACTCACTTTGTGGATCAAACTGACCTCAAGTTCAGATATCTGCCTGCCTCTGCCTCCCAAGTGCTGTGACTAAGACCTGGGCCACCACCGACGCCCTGCTTGAATCCAGGCTGACTAAAGATCCTTTCACTCCAGCCCCCAGTACTGGGATTACAAGAATGCACCACCATGCCTGGCCACAATTGCCAGGATTCCTGTGCAGAGCCTGCCTGCTGCTGTCTCTTAGTTTGGCTTGCCGGATGATATTGCAACAGCCATCAGTATAAATTTTCTAAATACAAATCTGTTGTTACCCCACATAAAACTTTGAAAAGCTTTAAAACTTCCAGTTTAGAGGCTAGAGAGATGACTCAGTGGTTAAGAGTGTTCTTCCAGAGGTCCTGGGTTCAATTCCCAGCATCCACATGGCAGCTCACAACTGTTTGTAACTCCAAAATCTGACACACACACACACACACACACACTTTTTTTTTTGGTCTTTTGAGACAGGGTTTCTCTGTAGCTTTGGAGCCTATTCTGGAACTAGCTTTTGTAGACCAGGCTGGCCTCGAACTCACAGAGATCCATCTGTCTCTGCCTCCCAAGTGCTGGGATTAAAGGCATGTGCCACCACCGCCTGGTGAAAATCTGACACCCTTACACAGATATACCTACAGGTAAAACACCAGTACACATTAAAAAATTAAATTAGCCGGGCGGCGGTGGTGGTGCATGCCTTTAATCCCAGCACTTGGGAGGCAGAGACAGGTGGATCTCGGTGAGTTCGAGGCTAGCCTGGGCTACAGAGATAGTTCCAGGACAGTCATGGATGTTACACAGAGAAACCCTGTCTTGAAAAACCAAAAAAAAAAGAAAAATTAAAATTAAAAAAAAAAAACTTGTGGTTTAGCACCCAGCAGAGAATTGGAACCAGTCTCGCCCTACCAGCTTCTACTGGACCCCATGTTCTTTCACCTTCCAAGGGCCTCGATCTCAGTGTGTTCTTTTGTGACCACCCTATCACTCCCTTAGCACTGCATCCACATTATTTCCAGTATAGCTTTTACCCATTTTACCCCTGTTTCATTTACAGGCCCATCTGTGGCTCATGCCAGAGTTCTTGAATGGCCAACTGTCTAGCTACGTAAGTCCCACTACTGGAGAGGCTGAAGGAGGAGCCAGAGGCCAACCTGAGCAGCACACTGAAACTGTACCTCAAAAAGCCCAAAGATCTATTCTAGAAGGCTCTATAATATTTTTAAATAACACCTACTTAGCTGGAGAGATGGCTCAGTGAGTAAAGGCACTTGCCACCAAGCCTGAGTTTGACCCCTGGGAACCACATTGTGGAAGCAGAGAACTGACTCCTTTGGGTTGTCTTCTGACCCCTGCGTGTTCCACATGGCACATACACGCATACCTGATGTGGGATCCCCTCTGTGTGCTGTGAATACCGTTGGTTAACAAACTGCCTTGGCCTGTGATAGGGCAAAAGAGTAGAGCTGGGGTGGGGGGAGATGCGACACTAAACTGAATGCCTGGAGGAAGGAGGCAGAGTCAGGGAGAAGCCATGTAGCCCTGCCAGGGACAGCCGTTGGAACTTTACCCTGTAAGCCTGTAAACCACAGCCACGTGGCAATACACAGATTACTAGAAATTAAGATATAAGTGTTAGCCAATAAGAAGCTAGAGCTGATGAGCCAAATAGTGTTTTAAATAATATAGTTTCTGGGTGATTATTTTGAGGCTGAGCAGCCAGGGACAAACAAGCGGACTTATTACAACACATACCCACAAACACACAAATACCAATAAGTAAATGAACTGTAAAATAAATTTTAAAATGTTAAAAAAAAACAACCCAGGTCTCGTTTAGTCAGGTATTACTACCTGGCAAGCATGGATGCTTGTCTAGAGACCTTCATCTCGTTTAGCCCTCACCCCAACCTGAGGGGCTAATATCTTTAAATTGCCTAACTTTAGGTGATTTAAGAGAAGAAAAGTGTAGATCAGAATTTAATCATTGTTTTCTGAAGTGTGGGTACATATACCACAGCACTCACATGGAGGTCAGAGGACAATTTAGTGGAGTTGGTTCCTCCTTCCACTGTGGGGGTCCTAGAGATTTATCTCAGGTCATCAGGCTTGGTGGGCAAGTGACTCTACCCATGACCCATTGAACCATCTCAACAGCATAAATTTTTGTTGTTTGTTCAGGTTTGTTGGGTTTTTTAGTTGTCTTTTTTTGGAGGGTCGTGTGTGTGTGTGTGTGTGTGTGTGTGTGTGTGTGTGTGTGTGTGTGTGGTGTGTATGTGCTACTTTTATAAGATACGGTCTTTCTGTACTCCTGGCTGTTCCAGAACTCACTGTAAACCAGGCTGGCCTCTGTTTTGAGGATATAACAGAACAGAGCACTCTCCTTCCCATCTGAATTCTAGCGCTGCGCTTAGCAGCTGCAAATGTCAAGACAAATTACTTAAACATGGGGTTAAGCTCACTGGGGTAGTGCTTGCCTGGCACGCTAGAGGCCCCAATGTCACTCTCCAGGACCATCTCAGCATGCTGGCACACACCCATGATTTCAGCACTTGAGGTTAGCCTAGGCTATATGAAACCTTGTCTGAAAAATAAGTAACAAGCCCCTGTGTGGCAGTGGAGGCAGATGCAGGTAGATCTCTGTGAGTTCGAAATCAGCTTGGTCTACATAGGGTATTCCTGGCCAGCCGGGGCTATACAGTGAGACCTTGTCTCAAAACAGACAAACAGAAAGTCCAAGACAAAACTAGTTATCCTTGGCCTAGTGGAGACTTCAGCTCTTTTAGGGCTTCCGCCCATTGCCTGGGCCAAGCCTAGGAAAGACCTGTGTTATCAGTGACTCATCTCGACTTAGCTTAGTCACCAGGAACCAGCAACAGAAGTCATTCAGCGTGAATGCTGGCCCTTTGGGGAAAAGGACTATTGGCTCTCCCTTTTCAGGAAAGCTGGACTTCAAGTTGGAAACTTACCCAGAGACTGTCTGGGAAAGCCCAAACCTGCTTCCTAGGATAAACGAAAAGAGAGATTTGTTTCGTTATGTTTGATTGTTTAGACAGGTTGCACTACGCAGCCCTGGCTGTCCTGGAACTTGCTGTTTACTTCAGGCTGGCCTCAAACTCACAAAGATCCACCTGCCTCTGCCTCCTGAGTGTTGGAATCACAGGCGTGAGCCACCACTGTCAAGTATTTTTTTTTCTGGAAATAAATATTAAAAAATAAAAAAGCTCTTTCCTAACCCAAATGTACATACCTGTACCCTAGCACTCATAAATGTGGTACACACACCTGTACCCTAGCACTCATAAACGTGGTGACACATACCTGGTCGGGAGAGAAGGCTCTGCACTCAAGAGCACTTGCTCTTGCAGAGGATCAGAGTTCTCGATTGCCAGCACCACATGGTGGTCCACAACCATCTGAAACTCCAGTTCCAGGGGCTCCAATGTCCTCTTCTGACCTCCACAGGCACCAAGCATACATGTGGTGCACATTCATGGTTGATGGCAAAGCAAACACACAAAATAAAACAAATCAAAATTGAGCTGCAGGGAAACACGATCAATAGAAAAGACTTAGCTGCTCAACTGTGACCTTCCGTGACACAAAGAATCTATAACTGCAAAGCCAGCAGTGCAGGATCAGAAGTCACTCCAGGAGGAAAACTTAGTACAGTCACCTGCTCCTTCCTCCTCCTTCCCTTCTCCTCAGGAGCCACAGGATTGCAGTCACAGTGGCAGTGGCCTTTTGCTCCTTGATAAGCCTGAGACCTTCCCTACAAATGACCTCTGTAGGAAGGGCTCCGGACGTGTGTTGGAGCAGGGAAGGAGGAGAGGGAGAAAAGCGGAGGCAGAGGTGAAAGGAGGAGAGAAATAGAAGACTGTGTACTACAAGGGCAAAATGCACCAAAGCCTTTGACTCTCTACTGTCTAGTAAAAGAAAGCCAGTCCTTATTCTAGTGACAGAGAAGCAGGAGGTGCACCAGTCTGTTTTGTGTCCCCTAAAGTCACCAGGGCTGCACCCACAGTTATGCAACACACAACCCGGAATGTCGGCAGTTGGAGTACTAGTTAAAGTGGTTTCAGGGATAGCGAAGTGGAACAAAGTTAGGACAACAGAAACATAAGGCTAAAAACAAAATATTCGTTGTCAAGGTTAGAAGAAAATATGTGTATACTCACAAAGTTATCACTGGGCAGTGGGGGCACACACCTTTGAGCCCTGAATTTGGGGGGGGGCAGAGTCAGGCAAATCTCTGAGTTCTCTAAAGTAAGCTATACATAGTGGCTTTAATCCTAGCCCCCAGGAGGCAGAGGCAGGCAGATCTCTGTGAGTTTGAGGCCAGCCTGGTCTATACACTGTGTTTCAGAACATCCAGGGGCTATTGGAACTTCTGAACCAAAAAAAAAAAAGTGATGCCCCACCCATGAAGTTGGTCTTCGTTTTCTTTGTTTGTTAGGGTTTTTTGAGACAAGGTTTCTGACTGTCCCTGAACTCACTCTGTAGACCAGATTTACAAAGATTGTCTTTAATTCTCCCATCTGCCTTCTTTTCTTTTTTTTGGCTCCCAGTGCTGGGAATCAAACCCAGGGCTTTGTGTTGCTAGGCAATCTTTTACATTCACGTTACAATTCAAGACTACCCTTCCCCTTTTTCAAAGTTTCACTGTGTAGCCTGGGTTGGCTTTAAATTGGAGATCCTGCTGCTCAGCTTCCTTAGTGCTGAGATTACAGGTATACTCCACCATGCTTCCCATTCCCCTTAAAAAGAAACAAGTAGCCAGGCGGTGGTGGCACACGCCTTTAATCCCTGCACTCGGGAGGCAGAGGCAGGCGGATCTCTGTGAGTTCGAGACCAGCCTGGTCTACAGAGCTAGTTCCAGGACAGGCTCCAAAGCCACAGAGAAACCCTGTCTCAAAAAACAAAAAAAAACAAACTTCTTTAAGGTTTGTATTTTATGTATATAGGTGTTTTGCCTGTATGTATGTGTGTGTGTTCACCTGGTATCTGTGGAGGCCTTGGATCCCCTAGAATGGGAGTTACAAATGACTATGGACCATCAGGTCAGTGTTTCTCTCTCTCTCTCTCTCTCTTAAAATTTATGTGCATTGGTGTTTTGCCTGCATGAGGGTGTCAGGTACCCTGGAACTGGAGTTACAGACAACTGTGAACTGTCATGTGGGTGCTGGGAATTGACCTGAGTCCTCTAGAAGAGCAGCCAGTGCTCTTAAACACTGTGCCATCTCTCCAATCCCCAGGCCTATGCTCTTAACCACTGAACCATCTTTCCAGACTCTATTTTGATGATTTATTTATTTTGTTTTTCGAGACAGGTTTTTCTCTGTGTAATAATAGCTCTGGCTGTCCTAGAACTCACTCTGTAGACCAGGCTGGCCTCAAACTCAAGAGTTCCGCCTGCCTCTGCCTCTGGAGTGCTGGGATTAAAGTCATTCAACCACCATCACCCGGTGTAAAAAATATTCTTAAGCACTGAGCCAACCTGAATCTTTTCTCTTTTTCTTTTCTTTATTTGGATTTTTGAGACAGGGTCTTACTACATAGCCCTGGCTCAGCACTTGGGAGTTCAGAACACTTAGGAGACTCAGGAGTTCAAGGTCATCCTCTAGTACATACAAAGTTATACGTCAGCCTGTGTTACAGTGAGACCCTGTCTCAAATGAAATAGATCAACCAAAATCAGTCATTTTTGCTGACTGGCGGGTTATATATATGGCATTACCAACATACCTTCCAGTTTACTACAAGTATATAGTTGTAAAGCTGCAATTGCATCTAATTCAGTATCTATCTCATCAGCCTCTTAGAGTCACTATTACTGTTGACAGAAGGGACAGGTTATTTTGGTGCCTTCATTAGACTAGGCAGCAAGTACCTCTAACTGCTCAATCATCTCATTGGCCCCTCCCTGCCAATTTTTTCTGAAATTAGTTAGGGGGAGGTATTAAATGTAGATATGCTCATAAGATGCCATTGAGCCCCCAAGAGTTGTACCCTGTGTACCATATTCTCTGGGAACTTGTGCCTTCCAGGCCCTAAGTGGGCAACACTATGCCTTTCCTCTTGCCTCTTCCCCCTGAATACAGTCAACAGCCTCTTGTCAGGCTCCTTAGTGTTCTGCTGCCCAGCCGGGAGCAGGTGGCACTCAATCTTTCCTTCTGCAGAGAGGAAACACGGATTTTCTTTGATGGAGTCATCCCATTCCCATTTTTGGTCCTTGTTCTTGGGTGTGGATCATGCTTTCCTTCTGGATGCAGGGCAGGCATGTGACCCGGACCCAGCCAATCACTATGTTCTAAGTACAATGGCTGGGGGGAGAACATCCCATTCACTCTAGTGAAGAGAAAAATCTGTTCAAACTTTCCTTAGAGAAGAAACATTCCCGTCTGCTCCTGATAGAAGCCTGGATCTGCTGGCAGTAGTTGCTCTCACCAGGGTGTGGGGAGCGTGGGTGATTCCTTCAGTCGCACCCAGAGAAGGTTAAGCCTAGATCTGGGCCCGGACATGCTTCTACCAATGTCTTTTGAACACCTGGAAGCAACCCTCCCCAGGACAGTAGAACGGCTATTGCTGACAAATGCCCTTTTCCACCCAAACCACTTTGTACGGGTTCATCATCCACAGGGCTGTGACCGGGACAACTCTCTGAGCTATTTCAAACACCAGCTTCTCTATGAAGCGCTGACCCTTCCTCACCCAAGTCTGTCTAGCACCAGAATAGGCTCTTGTGCTTGTACCACCCATGCTAGGCCTCCTCAGTCAAGCCATCCCAGGTGTTGTGTTTGCTTAAAGCCAGAGAACTGTTCCAAGTTGAGCCGTCTTTGGTGGACAGTCCATAACACAGCCACTGGCTCCTCTCTCGTTTTTTAGAGACAGGTTCTTTCTACTTAGCCCTGGGAGTCCCGGAACTTGGTATATAGACCAGGCTAACCTAGAAGTCACAGAAATAGAATCCACCTGCTTCTGCCTCTGGAGCACTGGGATTAAAGCATGCAGTACCATACCCGACTTGGTTTCTCTATTGCTCCTAAGTAGGGCTCCCTCTTTCCCCTCTCTCCCAGCACTCACAGGGAGACTGTATTGGCAAACACATATTGCTTTATTTAGTGTTTCTCTGGATTGCAGAAGTGTCAGCAGTGGGCTGAGAACCCCAAAGGGCACAGAGGGGGCTGGGCACACCCAAGGCCCTCTGGGATAGAGAGAAGCAGCAGAAAGAGGTGATGCCCCTGCAGCTCCTCCAAGGCTAGCCCCATAATCCCAGGTCACAGAGGTGTCCAGGCCAATAAAGACCCTACCATCCTTAAATTGGGTCCAGAGTGTGTGTGTGTGTGTGTGTGTGTGTGTGTGTGAGAGAGAGAGAGAGAGAGAGAGAGAGAGAGAGAGAGAGAGAGAGAGAGAGAGAGAGGAGGTTGTCATCCTAAGGCATAGACCCAGGCAGCAGACCCCCTCCCACCTGGTGGCTCCCAAGGGTGATTGCTGGTCAGGGAGCCAGGTGCACAGTTAAGACATGACTCTCACTTTAGGGGCTTCCCTGATCCTGGGAAAGGCAGTGAGGTGTGCTGAGGATAGGGCTTCATTTTAGGATTTGCCCCAACCTGCTAGTAGGCAAGCCTTCCTTTTGTGGCTTGCCTGTCTTCAGCTCTGTGATTCCAGGCGTCTGGACTAGACGATTTCTCTGAAGTTTTCCAAACTCTGAAGACTTTTTCCCACTCCAGATGCCCTCAGACTGAGGTGGAAATATTAAAACCTTATTTTTTTTAACGCTGGGAATTGAACCCAGGGTCTCACACATGCTTAGCACCAGTGCTACCGCTGGGCTACACCCCCAGCCCCTAAAAGGGCATTCTTAAGGCAGGAGGATGGGGTAGGCGAAGGTGGTCTTAGCCTCCAGGTGGAGGTCAGAGTGGGCCACAGAAGGTACAGGTGGGTGGACAGACAGACAAGGTGCCAAGGGAATAAAGAGAAGAGGCTTGGCCAGAGAAGAGGGCCCCACAGTCCAGCCCACCCAATCTTTTCGCTACACTCCTTGCCCTGTTTGAGTCAGGAAAACACATCCAGTGTGTTGAGGGTAGGAAAATGGCTTTTTTACAAAAATAGTTTCCTATAAAGCATCAAAAACTCTCAGAGAAAACCTCTGTTAAAATTCCCTTCTCTCAGAGATTTGGCATCAGCAGAGGGCTGGCCTGGTCTGCTCAGGCCCCTGCTTTTCTATTGCTCTGGCCCGGCCTGGCCCACTCCTGGGGTAGCTTCCTGGCCCCCATCACCTCAAGAGAAGGTGAGCAAGAGGCAGGAGTCTGCAGGTGGGCTTTGGGGGTGTCTCTAGATCCCTGACTGGAAGCTCAAGTCTTTGGTAACTGGGAAGGGAGGAGGGAGATAAGCAAAGCGTCAGGAGTCGGGGGTCCACTGGTGCCTTCATCACCGTGAATTCAGCCGTGGGGCCACCTATTGGGGAGAAGCCCACTGGTGAGTGGAGGAACTGCAGGTACGTACAGGCTCGGGATAGGCAGCCCTGCAGCAGGCTGGGGAGTTGTGTGGCCTTGCCACTGAAGACTTTTCTATTCCCGCAGCAGTACTGACTGCTCCAGTCAGAGAATTTCCCCCCACAAGCCACCACTCCCTGCGTCTTTCCCACACCTCCCACTGCCATTCTTATTATAGCTCTTTTATGGCCACCATAGGGGCCCACGAAGCCCCTCTCCAGCCTTCATGGGCAGGCAACAGGGGAAAAGGGACAGACACATACTCGAAGGAGGGCTTGACCCTCAGTGGCTCTACCTTAGACCCAGGCCAGCAAGTCCCACTCACCACAGCCAGGTGGCCGTTCTTAGCCTTGGTGATGAGAAGCTCCGAGCCAGATGTGAAGTCAATGATGCCATCCCTGCCTGGACCCCCTGCAAATGTGATGCTGGAAGCAAGGAAGAACACGAGGGCTTGGTCACAGAGATAGATCCCCAGGATGGGCCTTTCCTGGGGTCCCTGAGTCACCCTGACGAGCTTTACCTGCCCTGGTTGATGTTGATATTGTTCACACGATCAGCACTGAGGGCCGTCTTGGTTAGCGTCTCAATCACGTGGTCACTCTGCAGCACCACATCACCCTGGAGAGCGAGGTGCAAAGAATGAGTCAAGTCTTGTTTAGGGCTAGAGGACCCCCTTCCACCTCCCATGTGCTAACGGGGTACCTTCTGCTTATTGTCCTCACGCTGCACGTGAAGCACAAACAGGCTGTCACTGAGGCTACTGACGGAGATTCCTGAGAGTGGAGGGCAGAGGTTAGGGAGCAGTGGTCAGAGCAGGGCTCCTTCCCACCCTGGCAGGCCTCAGCTCTGGCTAACCCGTTAGGTTGGTATAGTCAATCCTCTGTTTGACTTTGGCATCCTCCACGATGACCACAGCACTGGGGGTGAGCAGCAGCTGTCGCGAGCGAGGTTTGTAGCCCTTGCGGTCGTATTTTACCACTGGCACGGCATACTAGAGACACAGAACAGTGTGAGGGGCAGGGCAGGGTGGAGGAGTTCGGGGACAACTTCCTTGCCCACTGCTCTGACCCCTGGGCAGAGAACTGTGAGGGCAAGAGTTGCAACAAGTTCCTACCTGGATGGGCTCAGAGCCCAAGGCCTGCAGCACTCTGGGGCTGATCTCCTCTGTGCCTGCGATCAAGATGGGGAGAAGTAAGTAAGTAAGGTAAGGCCAGGAGACAGGACGGTGCTGGGAGGCTCGAGGGATAAAAGGTGTGTGTGGGGGGCTCACCAAGACGTGTGCTGATGAAGAGTCTGGGGACGCTCTGGGGGTAATTGTCCTTCTTGCCCTTGAAAATCTCACTAGCCACAGCCTTCTGCTGCAGCTGAGAAGACAAAAGAAATACAGTGTCAAAAGGCTGGGACCACCTAGGGGGGCAGACCCAATGGCGCCCTCATCAGCACCCTAGTGTCCTGCCACCAATACTCACTCCCATCAACTCCTCCCTTCCTTACCCACCGTCCCCACCAAACAGGGCAGAGAGCTCCCCAGGACTGTCAAGTTCCAGGCCTGATTAGGGAAACAATTCCCCTAGGCCCTCAAGTCTGAGACTGGGGTCCAGCTTAGAATCGTGCAGGTAGCTTACTGCTATGCCAGGTTATCTGACCTGGGTGGGGCCTTCCTCCTCCAACACCTTGTTGGTAAACACAAGGCACATAGACCACTGACCCTAATCATGAGTGTGCATGAAGCTGGGCCAATGAGGCTCCAGACAGCTCCTATCAACCAAAGCAACCTGGCCCACAACACAGTTCTCTTTGCTTCTCCAAACTCACTGCAGCCTCCAATGAGGCTCTAGCATGGAGCAGGCAACACTCCCTCACTCCAGCTAGTACAGGCTAGCACACCTCCTGCTGTTCCCAGGGCCCCTACAACAACACTCTACAACACTCGCTGCCTGCGCTCCCCCACACCTGCTGCTTCCACTCAGGGCTGATACTCCGGCAGTATTTCCACACCATGTTCTTCATGCACAGCTCCCGCAGCAGCTCTGAGGCCTGTGTGAAGGGTAGAGTCAGACATTTTCCAGCCTGTTTCCATTCCCGCTGAAAACCTCAACAGGGCCCTCAAGCCTGACAGTCCTTTGGAGTATTTTTTTCTCTGGGAAACTCAATTTCATGGCCCAGATCGACTTTCTCACCCTGCGGAACCCTCCCCTGGCCACCTCTCCAGAGACATGGTAAGAAAACTCCCCCTGCTAAGTGCTCAGTATGGAGGCCCACAGACCTCTCTCAGGGCAGGTGGGGGTGTGGGCCAAGAAGTGTCCAGAACATTCCGGGGTAGTTGCTTCCTCAGGTTAAGCAAAAATGATGTGCGCACGTGGTCCAGGAAGAAGGCATTCTCAGGGCAACGGGGTGCATGGCGTAAGATGAAGCCACGGATGAGTCTGGAGGGCAGGCCAGACACAGCTAGGGTGAGAAACCTGATAACCGATCCCCATATTCACCTTGATCTGTGGTCCCCCTTCATGGCATCCCAGCACTCACCGACGGATAGTCTGGGCTGCCCACTTCCTCTTGGCTGCCTTTCTCCGGCCCAGTGTGCCACGCCACCATGACTGGATACAGATGGCTGTGGATATCACATATGGCTGACTTCTGTCTTCTCACTATGGTGGCCCATCCATCCCTCCAAAAGACCCCTGGGACCCCAAACCTGATCGCTTCACCCGGAGGAATTTCTGCCGCCAATGAAAGCCCCTCCAGGCCGCCTGGATCTGGGTGGCTGTGGTTGTTGAAGAAAATTAATAAGAGTTCAGAACCCCTAGGTAAGGGCCTGGCATGGTCAGGGGCATGAATGAAGAACGGCTGAACAAGGGAGGGACCGTGAGAGGCAAGATAACGAAAGACAGCAGGGGAGTGTGGGGATGGGTTTGGACTGGGGAGGCTGGCGGTCTTCACAGGGGTGGGGAAGGAGGAAGATCGCTGAATGGAGATGGGCAGGTTCCCCGGAGAAAAGTCCCAAAGGCTTTTCTATTCCCCAAGACCCCCATGGGATAGCAGGGGCGAATCTCTCACCTAGGCTCTGCCGTCGAACTTCCAGGGAATCCTCTGTGGCAAACAGGGTCTTGGGGAATCGGATGAAGATCTTCGTCCTGGAAGGACAGCAGTGATAAGCCTCTGGATGCCACCTCCTCCATCCCTCAGGCACCAGGCCCAGGCCCCACTCACCTGCCCATTTTGTACTCTTCTGGCTTATAGCCAAGGTGTCTGACTAGCACCGCCACCCCATCCTGGGGCTGTCCTGCCCACGTGGGCCACGTCTCTGGGCACAGTGACTTGTACCTGGAGAAGGGACGAGCAGGAACACACTCAGGCAAAGGCAAGCCAGGGTCTGCTCTGGAGGCCCCCTCCGCTGTGCTGGGTATCTACAGGTTCTCCCACACACTGGTACATGGTACATGTGCCTGAGGGCCCCCACTGTAAAGATGGGGACTGAAGTATTCCCATCTGCCTAAGGCAGAGATGGGATTCGTATCTTGGTTGGCTCAGGTCCTGTCCTCTGAATAACTACAAAACCATAGTATCTTCTCTGAGCTCTCGTTCCCAGTCTCTGGTGGCAGCCTGTCAATGTGCTCCTCCTGTGCCCCTCACCAGAGGCTTCAGGAGGGTGGGGTTGTGTGTGTGCCTTCTGTCTTCTCTTCCAAGACTAACATTAGGCCCACAGCATAAAATGGTTCCTGGCCAGGGTCCCACAGCAGCTGAGGACCTCTGAACCCTCATATTTAACTAGAGCTATGAATGCCCCTCTTTCCTTGCAGGTTCCAGAACCTCATCCTCCCACCTCACCCATTCACGGTGGGCTGACCCCACCCACCTCTGTAGGAAAGCCTCATATTTGCGACGATAGGCAAAGCCAGCTCTACGCACGCGCAGATTCTCCATAAGTCCCAGGTACTTCACCTGGTGTCGGATAAGCACCTCATCAAAGCGACCTGCGAGATAGACAATGCAGATGGTCTCAGGCTTTCGCTGAAAGGTAGTATCACCGTCCAAGAGGCACAGCTCAATCACTGCTCATGGGGCCAGAGAACCTACCAGGCTGTTTGGCATCATTTGGCTTGATGCAGCGGATATAGGCAGGCTCCTTAGACTTCAGGATCTCCACTAGCTGCAGGAGGCTCGTCTTGAACTGCGTGGCAACCTGGTGAGCCAAGGGGGTATAGAATGTTGGCTGGGGCTGGGGTGAGGCCACCCAGGCCTGCGCATACTGCCCCCTTCCTCACAATAGCAAGGGCCCAGACTTTACCACACTTCCTTTTAGTCAGTCAGAGACCTCAGCTAAGAAACCCAGCTCTCCTACTCCAGACTCTTGTAATGCCACACCCTACCTCCTCTTTTTTTTTCTTTCCTTTTCTTTCTTCCTAATGCTGAAGAACAAAGTAAGGGCCTTATGCTCATTGGGACAGAATCAAACCAGGGAGACATCCTCCCCCATCCCCTTATTTTTGAGACGATTATCAGTCTGAGGTAAAGTGCACTGGGGAAGATCTGGAAATGACCCTAAAGTGAGCCTGTGAGTGTCAGGAGGAGACAGCAAGAGAGAAAGGCAGCCCAGGCAGATGGATGGCTGAGCAAAGGCTTGACACACAGGAAGCTACAATCCTTGCAAGGAAGGCAGAGGCAGTATATCAAAGAGTTACACTGGAGAGACTAGATTTTATCTTTAAGGAAACTGAAAGCCAGTGAGGAATTTGGAGCAAGGGAGTGGCAAAGAGATCTGTATGTTAGATTATTTCTACAGCATTTACGAGGAAGATGGATTGGTAGGGGCTGGTGGGAAGCCAGGAAACTAGGGAAGAGGTTGACTGGCTCAAAGGATCGATAACAGGGACTGGCCTGGAACAGTGGTTATAGGGCCAAGAAGCGGGAGCTGAGAAGTATTCAGACAACAGAAATCAGCATCACCCAGCTTGAAAAGTCCCTGGCCCGAGGGACTGGGTGGAGAATGACCCCTGTCCCAAGTCAGGAACAGAAGAGGAAGGGGGTTGGACACGAAGGGGTCCACTTGGGACATCAGTGGATACAGAAACCGGAGGCACACTACAGAGGATGGGTAGGGGAGGGTGTGTAGGTGTCCTGAGTAGGGAGATACTGGAATATTACATTAACTGTATAAATATGTGTTACATTTGTTTATCTTGCAGAATATTACTTTAACTATGTAAAGGTGTGTTACATTTGTTTATGCTGCATTTGCTTAATGATATAAAGATGTGTTGCTCTGTCTGCCAAAGGCACCTGATTGGTCGAATAAAAAGCTGAATGGCCAACAGCTAGGCAAAAGAGGAATAGGTGGGGCTGGTGGGCAGAGAGAATAAGTAGGAGGACTCTAAGCTCAAGGAGAGAAGAGAGAATGAGGGAGAAAGACAGGGGGATGCCTGGGGCCTGCCAGCCAGGCAGTACCAGCCAGTGAAGACGTGGAGGAAGCAGTGAAAGCAGGACATAAGAACAAAAACAGTCCAGAGAGAGAACACAGACGGGGAGCAACAGGTTAAATTAAGTTATAAGAGCTAACAAGAAACAAGCCTAAGAGTTAAGACCGAGCATTAAGTCTCTGTGTCATGATTTGGTAGCCCAAAAAAAAAAGCCTAATACACTGGCTGGAAGAGAACGAGGCTCAGGCAGAAGATGGGGAGGAAGAAGAGGAGGCTCAGGCAGAAGATGGGAAGGACAGAGTCAGAACAGCAGAGTCAAGGCCTGGGGAGGCACCACAGTGTCTCTGTGAGCCAGCTGGAAGCACTCTGGTCTTCTCTCCCTCCTGACCTGGAGCTGTGATGCCCTCTTCTGACTCAGCCCAATCATTGCATGTCTGCCCTCAGCTGGCTGAAAGTCCCCTGCATCTGGCCCCACTGATCACATATCTGCCTTTTCCAGCCTCTTCATGACTAAACTGTTCTTTTCAACTGCCTAGCTTTCCCTTGGCCTCTGGGTGCACGTGTTGACCTTTTGCTGCCTAAAGCGCCCTCAGACGGGTTCACTTGACAAGCACCTACTCATTCTCTCACCTCAAAAGCTGCCTTTGAGCCGGGCGATGGTGGCGCACGCCTTTAATCCCAGCACTCGGGAGGCAGAGGCAGGCAGATCTCTGTGAGTTCGAGACCAGCCTGGTCTACAAGAGCTAGTTCCAGGACAGGCTCCAAAACCACAGAGAAACCCTGTCTCGAAAAAAAAAAAAAAAAGAAAAGAAAAGAAAAGCTGCCTTTGCCTTGGAGCTTTCCAGAATCCTACCTCTCCAACCCCTCAGGCAGTTTGCTCCCTCTTTCTGGTGTCCAAAGTGCCCATGCACCTGATTGTGAGAGCATCTTTTTGCTTCTGATATCTCAGAGAGGAGAGATGTCTGCTGACTAGGCAGATACACATAAATGCCCATGTAGGCTGGGGTACCCTGGGTACCCATACAGAGAGTCTACATACAAAGGTGGACACATAGGCATGCACTTAGAAACAAGACACAGAAGGACTAGAGGTGGCCCAGTGGGCAATGACACTTCCTGGCAAGTCTGACATCCCGAGTTTGATCCCGGAGATTCATGTGGTAGAAAGAATCTTCAGCCCTCCACTCACACCATGGCACATGTACACACACACACACACTCACACATACACACACAAGTAAATAAACGTAATAAAAATGGGGGGACAGAACTAGGCAAAGACAGTCCTGAGAGCAGCCTCTTGTAGACACCTATGCGTGCGCACACTGGTGCTAAACACGCTCACAGTTGCAGTGCCAGGGAGGCTCTGGTCTGGGCTCGGGCACACACACACCACCCTGGTGTCACAGCCTCCGCACCGTCTCTGGCCGCTTCTTGTCACTGAGCTCATTCCTGTCAAAGCACTGGCACATGATGGGGTTCTTTGAGCTGCACATGATCTGCAGGGCAGAAGAAGTTGGAGTTGAGCACAAAGCCAGGGACACACACAGAGCTAAGGGTACCCAACCCACCTCGGCCTGCCAGTCTGCCTCACCTCCTTCAGATTCCGGAAGAGAAGGTCGTTGTTTTTATCCAGAAACCCTGAAAGGGGAGAACAGATGAGAGGTGAGGGAGTGTCCCCTCTTTGCCCCACGGGACCCAGCATCAGGATCCTCACCGGTCACACTGTAGGTCACCTCTCCAGCATAGTGAAGAAGGCGGAACTCCCCTCGGCCTAGGGATTTCCTGGTCTTCTGGTCAGCGAGCTTGTGCCTAAGGGTGACAAGAACAGGAAACTACAGAATTCTGACCTGGGGCTTGCCCCTGCCTGTTGAAGAAGCTTTATGAGCCATCCAGGAAGGAGCCAGCAGGCCCTGGGCTGTCCCACAGACTGCACACCATGCACAGACTGTGCAGGCCTGAGGCCTGCTGCAGCGTTCACAGACACTCAGAATAGACAAACTTGCCTAGAGGACAGCCTAGCTCCAGGAGCGAGGAGCAGGAATTTGGGCTTAAGCCTGACAATCAGTCCAGGCATAGGGCTATTTTCATTGCCTCTAGCCACTGCCCAGCTGTTTAGAGGGTGGTAAAGCTGTTCTCTCCATTTTCAGAATGGAATCTGTCCCATGAGATTATTTAAATCTTAAACATGCTTGTACCACCTAGTCCGTGTTTTACTTTTAAGAACTATTCTGAGAAAAAAAAAAAAAAAGAACTATTCTGAGCACCTATCCAGAGATACGGTCGCCTTGCTCTCACATCGGAAACCTGGAGGGTGGGCTGCTAGGTAGCTCACTGATGGGACGGGACGCTTGCCTAGCATGTGTGAAGCCCTAGGCCCCATCTTCAACACCACACAAAAACAAAAAACAAAACAGTGGTGTGGTGGTGGCACATGCTTCCAAAGCAGGGGTAAGGGAATGTCTGTGAGTATGGGGCCAGCCTGGTCTACACAGTGAGTTCCAGGATGGCCAGGGCTACACAGAGAAACCAAACGGGGTGTAGTGGTGCATGCTTTTATCCTTTCACTCTAGAGGCAGAGTAGGCCAGTCTTTGTGAGCTTGAGGTCAGCCTGGCAGCCTGGTTTACAAAGTGAGTTCCAGGACAGTCAGGGCTGTTATATACAGAAACCCTGTCTCAAAAAACTACCAAAAAAACCAAAACAACAACAACAAAAAAAACCAAATCGACCAACCAACCCCGCTCCCGCCCCCCCCCCCCCCAAAAAACATGAAAAGGCTGTCACTAGGGCCTTCAAGGCAGGGTGAGAGCTGCACAGTCCCCATGGATTATAGCCCTCGAAGGACATATTTTGAAGAAATTTTTCCACTGGATACAGGAAAAACCTTAGAACATAACATTATCCCGAGCCTCATACACAGTAAGTCCTTGACTTTGGAAAAAAATGTATAGGAAAAGGCAGGAAGGAAATGCCTGGAATTGTTAACAGTGATGACCTCTGGGTAACAGGGTCACAAGCAGTTTTGCACACATTCCAACTCTCTCTAATGAGCAGTATTATTTTCTTTTTTTAAAAAATATTTATTTATTATTATGTATACAATATTCTGTCTGTGTGTATGCCTGAAGGCCAGAAGAGGGCACCAGGCCTCACTACAGATGGTTGTGAGCCACCATGTGGTTGCTGGGAATTGAACTCCGAACCCTTGGAGGAGCAGGCAGTGCTCTTAACCACTGAGCCATCTCTCCAGCCCCGCAGCATTATTTTCATAATCAAGTGAATTTTATTGTTTGGTATGATGGCCATGCCTGTAACCCTAGCACTCAGGAGGCAGAGGAAGATAAGATCAGGAGTTCAAAGCCATCCTTTGCCACACAGTGAGTTCCAGGCCAGACTGGGCAACATGAGGTCCTGTCTCAAAAAAAAAAAAAAAAAATCAAAGCCAGACAGCTGCAAACACCAAAAATCCCAGCACTAGAGAGGCAGAAGCAGGCAGACCTCTGAGTTTGAGGCCAGCCTGGTCTACAAAGTTAGTTCCAGGACAGCCAGGGCTACACAGAGAAATCTTGTTTCAAAAAACAAAAGAGAGGTCTGAAGAGACAGCGTACTGGTTAAGAGCACTGGCTGCCCTTCAAAAGGTCCTGAGTTCAACTCCCAGTATCACACGGTGGCTCACAACCATCTGTAATGAGATCTGGTGCCCTCTTCTGGCATGCAGACATATGTGCAGGCAGAACACTATACATAATAAATAAATAAATCTTAAAAACAGAGAGAGAGAAAGGCTAACCAATACCAGATACGGTGGTGAAAGCCTTTAAATCCAACACTCCAAAGGCAGAAGCAGGCGGATCTCTAAATTCCAGGGCACTCAGGGTACTATGACATTTGGTCTTAAAACAAACAATAAGCTGCCCCACCAAAAAATCCCTCCAAATGTTTTGCCTGCTTCCTTCCTTCTTTCCTTAAGTTTTTCAAGACAGGGTTTCCCTTTGTAGTCTTGTCAGTCCTGGAGCTCACTCTGTAGACCAGGCTGGCCTCGAACTCACAGAGATCCATCTGCCTCTGCCTTGAGAGTACTGAGATTAAAGGCATGTACTATCACTTCTGGGCCCTTTCTTTCTCTTTAGAGATAGGAGCTCATATTGTAGCGCAAGTTTGCTTCAAACCTGAAGGCATCCCTCTCCCTCCACTTTTTGAGTGCATGAACCATCAAGAATAACCAGAAACAATTTTTTTTCATGTACTGTTTGGTTTTTTTTTTGAGCACGGTCTCTCTAGCGGTCTGTCCTAGAACCAGGCTGGCCTGGAACTCACAGCAGTCCGCTTGCCTCTGCTCCAGAGTGCTGGATTAAAGCCGTGTGTTTCATGCTTGGCTTCTTGTACTGTTAAGCAAACAATACTTATGGTGTTTGAGTCCAAAAGCCCTGGGACATTCATTCCAAGATCTACAACCTAAATAGATAACCTTGACCAAATGAGTGAATTTTTCTGAGTTTTGGTAAGATAGAACACAAGCATTATCCTTACGGGGTGTTATAGGCTCAGAGATGAGTGTGCCCGGTTGTGTGCTGAACTTCCCCACTTTAGAGAGTCCTTCTGTTTTTTGTTTTGTTTGTAAATAGGATCTCATGTAGTCTTGAATTTGCTATGTAGCCGAGATGGCTTTGAACTACTAATTTTAATGCCTCCACCTCCTAAGTGTAGGAGATTCCTTATATAGGAAGCAATTTACAAATAAGGAAGCTTAAAAAAAAACACAATTTAGCAAGTTTCATTCTCAAAAATGATTCAAAGAGGAAGGTCTAACAGTGGCTTTTGGTAACTGTCCCATCATCACTTTCTCTGGTGACTAACTTGTGGCTAGTGGTTTATTTTGTTTTAGGTGCTGGGGATCCGAAAGGAGTCCCGTGCATGCTGGGCAAGCCCTCTATCACTGAGCTATGCCTTCAGTTTCATGGCTGGTGTTGGCACTTTGCAGGGACCCCAGCCCTTTCACAGGTTCTGTCGAATGTGAGCCCCTTGCCCCAGCAGCCCACTCACGTCAGGAAGTGGGGGTGGTGCTTGATAGTGTCCTCCAGCTTCTCCAGGAAGGTCAGGTCTGTGGCCTCCCCAGGACGCAGACACTCTTCATCCTGCAGGGCAGGGCACAAGGTGATAAACATAGAGGACACCATACAAGAAGCCATAGGCACAGGAGAAAGGGACAGAGCTTAGGGAGCCCTGATAGAGCCGGCAGACTGGGCCAGAGCCTCACCTTACCCAGCCCAGCCCCACACACTGCCCCAGCGGACACACTGGGGAAAGAAAGGGGGGAAGGCTTCCCTGTTGCCTCCCAACATGAGGCTAGAAGAGCAGACGATGTACCAAGATGGAGATGATGCCCTTGAACTTCTCCTCCACCAGGTCACAGATGATCTTGTTGTTGAAATACTGGACAGGTTCCCACTGCACAGAGAGAGGGGGACAGCAATTAGAGGGCTCCACACTCTCTCCTGGGAGCTCCAGGGCCTGGCTTCCCATGACATGCAGGGTGTGCCAGGAGAGCACGTACCGCAATGCCCTCTGCTTCGTATTCCTCCTGCTCAGACTTGAGAGTCAACTCAATGAAGAGCTGCTGCAGCTTCTCGTTGCAGTAGTTGATGCAGAACTGCTCAAAGCTGAGGGACGGTGGAAGAACCCACAGCAGTGCCAGGAACACAAAGCCCGGGGACAGGGAAAGGACAGGATCAGGCACAAGCAGCAGGGCTGAGAGATGCAAAGCAGGACCATGGCTGGGAATGAGAGGCAGGGGACAAAGGAGGGGGCAGAACACAAACATTAGCAGACAGACCAGCAGGGGTTAAAAGTGAAGGACTGACCTGTTGTGCTGAAATACTTCAAAGCCGTAAATGTCCAGGAGACCAAGAACTGTGGTGCTTCTCCAGCTGGGGCTCTCAGCATCCTAGGGCCAGCCAGTCAGCAGAGAGCATGGGTCTCCAGAGTCTGCCCCGGCTCCCAGCCACAGGCCTCTCTGACCACTCTCCCTGCCTTCCTCGGAAGCAGCATGGGTTTGAGTACTCACCTTAGAGGCCAGTGACCTGTTGATCTTTGTGACCAGCCAGGTGAAAGTGCGACTGTACACGGCCTTGGCAAGAGCATCCCTTGCATATGCGGCCTGCTCAAGGTTCAGTGGGCTCAGGAGCTGACACAGAGGATAAAACAGGAGATGAATGCCAGACACCCTTCTGTCCCACAGAAGGGATCAGACTCAGGCATCAGACAAGGACGTTCTCACCACCCCGCCTTCCTAGTGCCATTAAACCAGAGTGGTAGTACTATTTAGGACACCATAGGGAAACTGTTACAGGGGCCTCATTCGTGGAGGTGGGAGTCTCTAGGCCTGCATCATGTCCCTCCGGCCCTACTGAAGACCCTGAGTAGACAGCAGGGAAGAACAAAAGGACAAGGCTCCCCAGGACTGCCCACATCTCCTGTTTCTGCAGCCAAGCCGAGTCTTACCTCTTCCCCCTTGGCGATGATCTTTCTGTGAGTCAGGGCTTCCCTCAGCGTTGTGCCTTCTACACCGAGCAGCTGCCAAGGGTGGAGTGGGCAAGATGAGGGGCTGGTCCTCTCATCTCAGTTCTCCCTTTCCTTGCCCTCTGACCACCACTCACCCTAGTCAGATACTTGAGCTGGTTCTCAGTAGTAACCTGGGCATTACTGTCCTCATCAGCAGCAAAGTGGATGTTGCCCAAATGTAGGACGCTGGCCACGATGCTTAGCAAGTCCTGAGGTGGCAGCAGGGGCATGTGGTGGTTATGAGGTCAGGGAGGTCAGGGCAGCCCATAAGAGCAAATAGGAGATGGTCAGATACATCAGGGGATGGTTGGGAAAGCACTCAGGAGGAGAAGGGAACCTGAAGTAGAAATGGGCTCCAAAAGAAATGGGTGAATTTGGGGTGGGGGGAGGAGGGTCCAGAGAAGAGCCCTAACCTCCACTTCATCCTCAGTGAAGTCAATGACTGACAGTGCCTTCCTGACGACCTTCCAGTCACTCTTATCATTGATGGAGGAGACTTTGGCACACTGGCCCTGGAGAGAGAGCATAGCTGACTGCCAGCACTGGCACTGTGCCCCCTGGGTGGCGCCAACCCTGCCTGCCAACCACTCACCTTCACCAGGTACAAGTAGCTCTGGGGGTTCCGTTCCAAGCCCAGGCGACGAAGAGTCTCCTCCTCACCCCCCTCCAGTAGCTGGTAGAAGATGTGGAAGTTCCGTTCTCCATGATTCTGGTGTACCACTCGTGACTTTTCCAGGAGGTAACTGAGGATGTGGCCTCCCACAGGGGCTCCCTGTGGGAAAGGTGGGGAACAGGGATGGTCAGCTAGAACCCCTCTTCCTCTTTCTCTCCCGTAGTAGACCTGGGCTCTCATTCTAGCTCTGCTACTAGATCAGTGGGCTCAGGCACCCACCCTGGCCTCAGTTTCTTCACTTAGGAAAAAGAGACATAGCTCAGTGGCTAAATGACATCTGTTCTTACCTCTGCGAGTATACACACATGCACACACACACAATTTAGAGAGAGAGAGAGAGACTCAACTCTATCTACTTCCGAGGCATACTTGTATGCCTGCCAGGCACTGCAAATTTAACAGGCCTGACAGTGCATTCCAGCCTTTTCCTCTCCCACACCAACTCCTGCTTGTGCCCTCCCATCTCGATCAGCGGCAGCTCCATCCTGCAAGTTCTTCTAGAGGGTAGGTTGCGGTCCTCCCAGAAACCCTTTTTTCACCTACTTCTTATATCTAAACAAACAGCCGATCCTGCTGCTTTAACCTTGAAAACACCTAGAATCCAACCTCTGCTCTTCACCTGTGACTACCACCACGACCTGAGACGCCATCATCTGTCACCTACATTATTACATCAGCCTCCAAACCGGTTTCCCGGCTTGGCTGGGTTCCTCTATCATCCACTCCCAACAAAGGCAAGAATGACCTTTTCAGTAGGAAAGTTGCATCATGACAGGCTACTATTCAAAACCCTCTGATAATTTCTTTTCACTTAGCTGAAAAAAATATTCTCACAGCGCTTTCTCTGAGCAAAGTTCTCTATGTAGTCTGTGTTCTTAATATGATTTAAAGTCCTTGGTTTAATTGCCACATTAAGGACGGGGAAAAAAATCTGCAAAGATCCAAAAGGCCCTGGTTCCCCGCTCCTGCTTCTTGGTACCATGCTTCCTCCTCCAGTTTCTGGCTTCACCATAATCTCTAAACACCCTAAAAACTCTACCTCTGCAAGGCCTTGGCCCTCACATCGACCTGGCCTCCCTCTCCAAGGCATCTGCTATGCCTGCTCTCCACTGCCACCAAGCATTACTGAAATGCCACCTCTAAGTGAGGCCTTCCCTGTCTGCTTCAGAACTGCAGGCTCAGATGTGCCGAGCACCCCTGCAATCTCAGCGCCTCAGGAAGATGAAGCAGCACAACCGGAAGCTTCAGAGCAGTCTGGATGACAATGAGACTATCTCAGGACCCGAGAGATGGCTCAGTGCTCAAGGGCACAGCTGCTCTTCCAGAAGACCTGAGTTCAATTCCCAGACCCCACATGGCAGCTCACAACTGTAACTCCAGTTCCAGGGGACCTGACACCCTCACGCAGACATACCAGAAGGCAAAACACCAATGCACATAAAATAAAAATAAAAAAATAATAAAAAACCCCACAACTTGAGACTATCTCACTAAAAAAAAAATTGCAGCAGCTACCACCTTTATCTTATTTTATTTCCTGCTACGGCCTAGATTATTCTGTTTCTGTTTATCACCCATCACTCCAGGAGACAAGACTGATTTCACTGCTCTAACAGCAGCACCTGGGAGAGTGCCTGGCACACAGTAAACACTCAACAAATACCAAACCGACTGAATGGCAAGCCCAACCACTCCTAATGCTTCACTCCACCCACAGGTACCTTGAAGTCAAACTGCACATCCATGTACTTCCCGAACCGGCTGGAGTTATCGTTGCGGAGAGTCTTGGCATTTCCAAAGGCCTGGGAGTGGATGGGAATGTGAGAGAAGCCTGGCATTTTCTTCTTCTCCTCCCCTTTCCTGAGATGCTGCCGTCCAGTCCCCTCACCTCCAGCACAGGGTTGCTCTGCAGCAGCCGGTCCCGCACTGCACCACCCCGCTCAGGGGCCGGGCACGTCTCTGCATAGAACTGTAGCAATCTCTTGGTGGCCTCTGTCTTGCCTGCCCCACTCTCTCCGGAAATCATCACTGCCTGGTCCCGCCGCTCAGTTCGCAGCGCCCGGTACACAGTGTCAGCAACTGCAAACCTGGGGCAGAGGTTTGTCAGGGAGTTCACAGGGTGGGAAACCCTTACAGGGTAGACCTCCCCAGCTGAGGATGGGGGCTGGGTTCACTATCACATGGAAGTCTGATCGGGTCACTCCAGGTGGGGTGCTAGCCAGGTGGAACACTTTAGCATAATTAAAGGAATACATCATAAGTGGGGACTGAGGTTGGGAGCTGAGGGTCCTGGAGGACGGAATCTAGAGACTCGTTCGTTTAATGAGAACGGAGGTAACTCTGGAGTGAGCAATCATGGGATTCCTCACAGTTGTGAACAGTGAGTCACCCGAGGCAGGGGTCAGGAATCATTTCCAAGTGGGGGCAGGGTGGGGTCATCTTGCATGACGATGGGGGAGGTCATTCCTGGAAAGGTAGGGGAGCCACTTACAGATGAGGTGGCACTTCATAGAAACTGACACCACGGTAGCGTTCCATATGCTGACGGCTGTAGATCTGTAGGTCTCGGTAGGGGTTGACAGAAACCAGGACAGGGCCAATGTAGGTCTGGGGGACAGAGAAGGGTCAGCAGCTTTTCCCGAAGGCTCCTGGTGTCTCCTTCACCCTAGGTCTGTTCCCCCAGCGCCACCCACGGTTCTCACATAAATGAGGTTCTCCCGGAATCGTCGCCGCAGGTTCTCAATGAAGGAGGCCTCACTGGTAAAGTTCTCCAGGAGAACAAAGTCCTGCACCCCCACGCGGTCCCGGGCTGTCAAGGCGTTCTCCATGGTCACCCGCACCCCGTCACTGCCTAGGGCCTGTGGAAAAGCATCCACAAGGCAAGGTCAGAGTCTGCAGGTTAAAGCAAGGCCACGTCTCCTACCCCACCTGCAGGATGTGGCAGGCAGAGGCACCTGGACACAGGCTACAGAACATGTTTGGGACATATGTTTGGGTCACATGGGCCATGAACAAAGCCTACAGGCGCACCAGGGACCCAGCAGTCACAGAACAAGTGCATGGAATTCAGAGAGGAGTAGTATTGTGTGGAGAAAGGTGGGTCAGGAGAAGGAACTCCAAGGAACTGCAGAAAGAAGGCTGTGTTGACCTTGGACAAATCTCCTTTCTCAGGACTGTTTCCTCCTTGGGAAGAGGAATGAGCTAGTTCAGGTGACCTCAGATCCCTCAGCTGAGTGTTACAGGTGTTTTGGAGAACAAATGGTCTGGAGTGAATTCTGCAGACAGGGACGGGCCATTTCTCTTGCTCCCACCGACCCAAAATCCCCCAGGGGCAGAGTTGTTTAGGTGTCAAGCACCTCCCAGGAGAGGGTTTCTCCATGGGCCACCACCCCAGCTGGACTTGACACCCACCCTGGAAGTGGGTGGCCTGCCCTCCTTCAGCTGGAGCCACTCCCTCCACTCCAGCTGCTATGCTCCCCACACAATTCCTCCGTGGTTGAGAAGCCTCAGGAGGTTGGGGGTTCTACCAGGGGAAAACCCAGCTGCCACCCAAGGGTGGGGCAGGTACAGGCTTGGCTAGCCCCTTGTGCCCTGTCCGAGGCTGAGGTTTTCCTTTAAAGAGAGTCTGCGGGTTCTAGAAAGTGCTAAGAGTCAAGGAAGGGGAAGGTATTGGGAGCGGCTGTAATCCCAGAGAGGTCACTAAGTCTCTCCTGACCCTAGTTGCCCAGGAGCTCTCTGTTCCTTGGTCACCCCTAAGAGTCTGGGGCCTGCTTCCCTCACACCTGCCCACCCATCCCAAAGCTGTTGCCCAACACGGCCGCAGCCACCGCCCCCTTGTCCTTGGGTGAGGGGTCTCTGCCGTCAGCAGGGGCGACCCGCAAGGCTCTGGGTCCTAGCGTTCTGCAGCCTTCTCCGCCTCGGCCTCCTGCCCTAGCAACTTTCAGGGACGTTTTCCACCGAAATTCCTGGGCCGCGCCTGCTTCCTAGCCAGTCCAGGAGACGCTGCGGGCCACCGAGCGACACCTAGGACCCCCCACCCCGCCCGCGCCCTTGCTCACCGACGCCCGGTAGCGCATCCTGCCCGACCTGGCTCCCCGCTCCGCTGCCCGCGCTCTTGGTCGGGGAGCTCGGTCACGGCGTCAGCGAGGGAGGGGCCGGCCCGCCCCCCGCACCGCCCCCCGCAGGCCCCGCGGCTTCAGGGGCTTGGACCCCGGGGTCTCTCTGCGGCCGGTCAGGCCTGGGCTGGGTGGGAGGGGGCCACGGGACCTAAGAGGGGGCGCGCGAGGGGCGGGGCCTCCTGCGTGCCGCGGGCTCCGCCTGAGTCAGGTTTTCCAGGAGGAACGTCGTTAGTTCCAGGGTGGGGCCCGGAACCCGCTCGGCCGCCGCGTCTACACGGCCCCGGAACTCACTTCCGGGCTCGTGTCTACAACACGGGCCGGACACCCCGCGCGAGACCAGGACTGAAGCCCGTGGGTCACCGAGGAAGCAGGATTTCCCTCCCCACCCCCAACCTCGAGTCCCGGGAAAGTTAAAAATAGAACGAAATGTCCAAATACGGCCGGCGCGCCTGGACAGGCGGAGCCTCTGTGCGGGGCACTGTCCACCCCCGTACACACTCCGGGAGGACCAGTTCCATTCTTTAAATCCCTAGGAAAAAATTGTTTGGGACAGGGTACCACTACGTAGCCCAAGCTGGCCTGGAACTCCAGATCCTCCTGCCTAAGACTCCTGAGTGCTGAGATTACAAACCTGTGCCAGGATGCCCAGGGAGAAAATCTCTCGAAAAGTCTCTTCCTCAGCAAAGAACACAAGCCCTAGGGCCAGGGATGGCAACAGAGTGTGTGTGCCCTTTCTGCGCAACATGAACCCTATAGAAGCCTGAGTTTCTGGGTGCGCAGCCTCCTTCTGATTTTCCTGCATTTGCAGTCAATACCCTTATGCTCCATCCTAAGCATCTTTCTTCGGTCTCATCTCTCTTCCTTTCTGGTCCCTCTAGATCTCCCATTCTCTCTACCCAGGCCATCAGCTGTCTCTCCAGTCTGGCTTCCAGCTGACTCTCTGAAGGCACCAGACCCTTTTAGACCAGAGGGGTGTGTGTGTGATGTGGGGTGGACTCTGGCTCAGTTTGCCACCACTTGTAGCATATTGATGTCTAAGGTAAGGCAAAAAGAAAAAGATTCCCGTAACTTCTTAGGAGACAGACTGTTCATCTTTAAAACGAGGCTAATATCTGCCAGAAGAATTGCTGGGTGGCCTGAAATGAAGCACCAAGGCACCGCCCAAGTCCCCAACAACACCACCCTCTTCCTCTTTTTCCCAGCCACGCTCATTCTAATACACACGCTTTGGGTGTGAGTTCACTCTTCTTGTCTAGTGGAGAAAGCCACCCCCCCCCCCCCCCGCGCGCCTCTATCTGTGACTTGCAAAGGGTTCTCAGGTGCCTTATCTGTTTCTCGCCCGCTGTTAACCTGAAGAATATACCGCGGATACTGACTTGTTCTAGAGAGGCGAGGCGGAGTAAGAACCCCAAAGCACCAAAGCGCCCCACTCCTTGGACAGGGACTCCCTAGGGAGGTGAGCTTGCGACAGGTGCTGGCTGCAGCCTCGAGGGGAAAGATGGTTCATTACTTCGTGAACAACAGCTCAGCCTGAGCCGCAACCCGGGGGTGGGGGAGGCGTGAGGCGCCAGCTGGGAAATGGGGCCTTTTGGAGAGGGCCAGGGGAATGGGTGCCGCAGGTGGAAGATGGGTGAAAGACCCAGGGCAGGGAGAGCGCCCTCTACGATGCCCCGGATTTAAAAGCATGAAGATACGACTTTCAGCCCACCCTAGAGCATCCGAAGATTGAGGGCGGGAGAGCTTGGAGCTGGGCTCGTTCCCCTCCCCCTGCGGCGGCCTCAAGGAGCTCCCGCTCTGGCCAGTAAAGTCTGGGTGGGAGGGACGGACTGGGGGCGGGGCTTCGAGGCCGCAGTGCCCGCCCCGCCCCGCCCCGCCGCGTCAAGCGGCTGGAATGAGGGGAATCCGCGCGCGGAGGGGTCCGGCGGGCTTCACCCGTCCCGAGCGGCGCAGTCGCATTCCTGGGATGCCCGCTGGCGCCCCCGCAGCCACCGCCCCGCATCGGAAGGAGGGCGCGTCGCCGCCGCCCTGTGGGCCTTAGGCCAGCCACAGTCCGGGCAACCTCTCCTGGCCTGCTCCACCTCTCTGGACAGAAGCGTGAGTCCAGAGAGGGGAAGTGAAGTGGAGGTGGAGAACCGAGGGTGTGAGGGACACCGCCACGCCAGGCGCTTCCTGCGTTCTGAGCTTATGTCACTCCCGTCAGTGCGCGGCGCCACACCATGAGTTCTGTGTTGTTCTATTTTAGAAGGGGGAACTGAGACTAGGTAGGTGAGACGCCTTGTTCAAGATTTCTATACATCTAAGAGGGATGGGTCTGGTACCTAATACTACCTCCCTGACCCCTAATACTTCCCTGATCCCTCCCAACAGTTAACAGGACTGACAGTTTTCCTCAGTGACCTAGGGCAGGGGCCTCTGTCAGGTGACAACTGATGTGTGTGCTTTAGGTGTGACAACTGAGGAACAGGCGAAGGTCGTTGGGTCGCACAGTGCGACCCTGGGCTTAAGACTGACTGTAGGCTGGAGTACACCTTAAGCCAGTGAGTGACCCAAGACTTATTTCCTAAAAAGCACCTCTGGGTCTCCTCCCACCTGGGCAGATGTGTACTGGGAACTGCAGGGACTAGGACTGACATTCTGGGTCATTCAGTGGGCCCTTCCCTAGTGTTACCAAGCCTGACCTCTGGTAGAGTGAAGGGCTGTGGGCAGCCCCAAATGCTCCTCCAACCTCCAGGGCTACACTGATTTCCACCGAGGCAAACATGGCCTCACCGAGCAGGGAAAACAAAACCACTCAGTGCTGGGCACAAAGCAGACACTCTTACTTGTTTCATGGCGCTGCCCCATCAGGGACTGTTGGAGGCTTCAGGGAACTGTGAGCAGCAGGGATGGGGAGGGTTTTACTCACAGGGTCTGATACTCTAGCTCCAGAACCATGGATCTTTTGGTCTGCCGGAGACCTTTACCTGTGAGTCCAGCAATAATGAACAAAACTCCTTGCCCCTGACAGAGTTTTCATGTTCACTGTCCTAGGTCCTGACAGCCGGTAATCATGCGCCTGCATCCCAGGCCCGTCCTCTTCTCTCCATCCCTTCCACCAGCCGCCACCTCCTAAGAACCTCACTCCTGCCTCCATCCTGCTCCTCTTCTGGACCAACATGAACAGCCCCTAACTGTTCTCCCTGTCTTCCTCCCAACAATCAAAGTTCCGGTATCGGCCTGTGGCACTTACAAATGCAAATCTGACAGTTTTGCATTTGTAACTAACATCTCAAGTTAACGAGGGAGGGAGGTTTATACCGCAGAGCTCCCCACGTGCAAAGCCTGCCTTCACACTCACAACTTCCTGTCAAGCCCTTGCGAATGGACTCGGTTTACTCCACCGCTCCTGTATGAATCCAAGACTGCACAGGTAGTCAGTCCCCTTCAACCCCTTCTTTCTCCACACTTCCCCCACTGGTACAACCACCACACACAGGAGGTGCTGCTTGTACCAGTGCTGCCAACCACCAACCACATGGAACTTCATGCATCTGTGGCTTTGCACCTGCAGCTCACTCGGCCTCCCCACCTCACAGTCATCCCTGAAGAATCAGCTCAGACATCACCTTCTCCACAACACCTTCCTAATTTCCCCTAACACACAGCCTCCTCCTCACCAAATCAAGTACTAAACGTCCGTTTCCTTGTTAGACTCTGCCGGGAGACGGCTCCGGTCTTAGGCAAGCACTCAGCTAGGCTTTCGCTGGAGATTCAATAACCCCTCCCCCCCCCCCCAATAGTGGGCGCCTGCATGAATGAATGAATCTCAGAGGCCAGGAGTGTGAGCAAGAGGCTGGCGCATGCCGGAACAGAATAAAACAGTGGGCCAGCCATTCATTCTCCTATTCATCTCTGAGCCCCGCACCCGCCTCATTTCCAGAAACGGCTCGCAGGGATCACGGGCACGCCTGGACTCCCCCGGCGAAGGACGGGAAGGGGCGGGGCTCGGCCAGTTTCTCCGGAACCCAGAGCAGGGGCAGGGAGGGCTGCGGGAGTGGCCCGGAGGGAGCACCGGGTGCCTGGATCCCGCGCCCCCTCTTTACCCGCGTGTGTACCCAAGAAACTGAACCCCAGTGCCTCTAGGTCCAGTTGGGCTGTGCGAATCTTGTCTTAGCAATACCGGGCCAGAGACATCACGGCCACAGCTCTGGTCGCTGAAGGCGCCCAGCCGCCTGCCCCTTCCTCTAGCCAGCTGGCCAACGGAGGCCACCCGGGACCCTGCGGCCGCGTCCCCTCCCGCGCGTACCCACCGACTCGGCTCTTCGTTTGTTCGGGCGGGGGCTGGGCTGGACAGTGTGGCCGCCTCGGGAGTCCGCGGCTCCGGTACGCTCTCCCCGCCCAGGGCCCGCTAGGGGCCGGGCCGCCGCCTATCGTCATTCCCCCCGCAAGGCCCAGACTCAGGCGCGCGCGCGCCCCTGGGCCCCGCCCCGTGTTGGTGGCCCTCTCCAGGGCCCAGGCGAGCACCCGCCAAGGCTTGGTGCTGTACTTCTCTACCAACCCGCAGGACAGACAAGACGCAGCAGTTACACTCGTTCGCGCACACACACTCCTCCGGTAGAAGACCAGACTCATGGTGTAGTGCTCGATGGGCGAGAACACTAGATGCGGTTTCTCCGTCCCGAGACAAACTAGACCTTCATTCCACTGCCTTGCGTGCTAGGCCAGTCCTTCCCCATTTCTAATTTTCTCTTTGTCTTCACCCACCTTCTCGTTCCATGCTGCTTAAGTTGAGCAGTTCCAGTTCTGCGTGCCAGGCGGGGAAGGGGAAGACATTATTTGTACTATGTGCCCGCAACTTTTATATGTACTCGTCTTTTGGCATAAGAGCACTGTCCTCTTGTTATCTATGTTTAGTTTCCAGCTAAGCACATTTAAGTTCAGGGAGCTGGCGGAGGAATTAAAATCAAAACCTCCGTTTAAAAAAAAATTCCTTCTAGTAGCCCACAATCCCTTACCCCTTCTTTCCACTTACTCCGTGTCCTAATAGTGTCTGCCCCCATCAAAGTTCAGAACAGGTCCTCACTGCTCATCCCTTTCCAGATGAATGTACTGGAGGCCGCCCAGTCCAGAAGAGACACCACCACCATTCCTCCCAGACCACAGTATCACCCCAGCTTACAAGTTTGCATGGCCTGTGGGGGTGAACCACACGGATGATCTCCCCTGTTGGTATCAGTTCTACTTGGAGTGCCATTCCGCTGTGTGGAGAGCCAGCCTGCAGAAGGCAAAAACTGTCCAGCGTCCACTGGCTCTGGCGACTCAACTGGCTTACGCTGGGACAGCCAGTTGATTCTGCTTCAACTCCAGCCCCAGGGGATGTGACTGGTCCAGCTTCTCAGGACACAGCTGGAGCAGTCCAGGTCTGATTGGGAGGTCTCTTGGCTAGAGGGTTGGGGCAGGAAGAGGAGGGGCTGAAGGATGGAGGAAATGCCTGTTGTCTCAGGTAACCAGAGGAGCTGATGCATCCACCCATGAGACCCTGGGTTCCAGGTCAAAGGTTAGGAGACAACCCCCCACTCCCTTCCCAACAGCTCCTTGGCAGGGCCTCTCAAGCTGCCCTCTCTCAGAACAGCTAGAGCGCCAACTAACCATTCCTCTAAGCAGAGGACACGCGCGTCTTTCCACAAGCCAAGAGGATCCGTTACGTGGCATTGCCCCTCTCTCTTGAGGTCCCTGCAACTTGGCTGCTTGTGAAGGTAACTTTTTTTTCTTTTTTTAAAGTTTGAATGTTGTCTAGGCTAGTCTAGAACTCCTGCTTCATCTGAGTGTTGGGAGGACGGGCATCTGCCGACCATTTGACTATACCTTTTTGTTTTCCAGACAGAGTTTCTCTGTGTTGTTTAGGCTGTCCTGGAACTCATTCTGTAGACCAGACTGGCCTTGAAATCAGAGCTCCACCTGCCTCTGCCTCTCCAGTGCTGGGATTTAAGGTGTGTGCCACCACTTGACTACACCTTGTTTTAGAGGCCAGGGCTGGCCATGCTGGGCAGTTGTTAGGAATAGCAAGAGGCCTCTGCCCTACCCACCACTGGAGCCTCAAGGTGGGTTCCTGAGTCCCTTGGGTGAATACTCCCACTGTTTATTTTCAACTGCACCCCCCCACACACAAACACATACACAGTGTTCCTGTTTTTCTGTCTTCATTGTTGCTAAATCATAGCTGACATTTTCCTGGCCTGGGACTGAGCTCTGGGTCTCCAGCCATTCCTTATAGGAAATGAGAATGGGGAAGTCAGGGGGAAACAGACTTTTCCACAAGGAGAGGCTGGCATGGGAGGGGCAGAGGACCCCTGGGACTGTGCTGACACTGATGACCGGGCACCTTCCCTTTTCTCCCTCAGCTTCCCCCCGCCCAGGAAAGACCTATAAAGCTTCCTTCCTCTGGGAAGGACATCTATCCAGGGCAGGCTCATCCCAGTGGCCACACAATTGCTCTTATCAGTCTCGGAGCCAGGCACAGAGACCCAGCACACACCAGGTCTCACATGTTTCCTGTTTCCACCCACCGGGTCAGGGGTGGGCCCAGAACAGCCATATCCTGCCTGGGGCCTGAGAGGGAGCAATCCCCTTCCTTTTTCCGCCTCTCAATCACAGCTGAACTCACCCTTCTCAGTTCAGGAGGGACCCTGCACCGGGACATCAGGGCAGGATTTCTAGTATAGGAAGGGTAGAGGTGAGTCTGTGGAGAAGTATTGGGACTCCTAGTCCCCAGAGCCAGCCCCAGGGCTCCATGAGTCAGAATAGCCATGCTGCTAGTGTCTGAGGAGTTCGAGGTTTCAGCAATGGTTCTCTCACTGACTTGTCAATAGTATATCATTTCTATTTTTCTAGACAACTCAGACTCCTGTGGTGAGGTAGGGTAGGAAGGATCACAGGTGCAGGTCCAGTCTCTAGGCCCATTCCTATACTCTGGTCCTCTCCCCCATCAAAGGAGTCACATACAAGTGTAAAAGCCACATTTATAATTATCCCTCAATGTAACAACTCACACAGAACAGACAGCCATGGCTCACTAGAAGCCTGGGGGGGGGGTAATTCTTAACACATGGTGGCTCCCAGAATAGAATACAGAACCTAGAGTAACTGGAGTGCCTCTCAGGCTCAAGTCACAAGACAGATATGTGAATTACAGGGCAAGACTCCTGAGGTGTCTTCTCTTGGGAGAAAGGGTACTGAATCACTATTGGCAGTCGGCAATCAGCAGGAATAGGGACAGGCTATATCTGCATGGCACCTGCAGAATGCTGAGGCCTATTCCTGCTAGGTCCTTCAAAATGTCTTGAGCCCAGCTACTCTGCTGCTTCCTATCTAGGTCCCAGTAGGGCCCAGAGAGAGAAGCAATGTTTTGTCAATGACTCATGATAGGAATGGCAGCAGACGAGCTTGATCTAAAGGACCACCCAACACCTGTCAACCCTTTGTAAAGGCCAGGGTGGGGACATGGGGCCTTACTCACCTGCAGAAGCTAACCTGGATCTATACAATCCGCTGTGCTTAGGCCCAAGAACTTCCTGCTCAGACTCTGCATTATACGGTAGAGGCAGCTATACCATCTACTTAGTGCCTCAGCTGCAGACAGGGATCTTAGCCTCCGTTCATCCCCATGGGGACAACTATGAGATGCCAAGACTTTTGGAACCCAGTGCCACCTAATTTATGGGGCCTGTACAAATGTGAACACCCCCCCCAGGCCCAAAGCCCAGGATGGCGTGATAGGAATGTAGGCCTGTGCCAAATGGGGCATGTGCCTGGCACAATTACTTGGGTGTGAGAGAGCGTGTTTCTGTGTCGGGGAAAGGAAGAGTAAAGAGATGATATGCAAGCTAGTGGCCTTTTCCGTATACAGTGGACTGCCCCAAGTCTTCACCATTGACACACTACTTTGTTTCAGTCACATCTCAGTAACAAGAACCTGTATTAAATGGCCTGGGGAGAGCAGAGGAGTCTGGCTGAGCTCCCCCGGAGGTGGGGAGCTAGAGGATACTCAGCTGCCTCCTCAGGGGCTGGGCCAGACCCAGCGCTCCTGGCAGTGCTGAGGCAGAGCTGGCTTCCAGCTCTAGCCTCCGCCCCGGATTCATTCACTCCCATCTGGACTCAGATCTGTGGCCCAGGCTCATACAGTGCGTCATCCCTCAAAAAGCAGCGAAGCGGGATCTGCAGGAGTGAAACAAATGGCAGAAGAGGTAAGCAGAGGTCTTACCCACGTTCCTAATGCCCACCACCCAAAAGATACAGTTCCACAGGCACAAGGTGCTTCCCAGGTCTGTGGCCTCAGAGCACTAACAAAGGGCTCAAGTCATTCAAAGAAACCCTCCCCTTTGCTGGGCGATGGTGGCGCACGCCTTTAATCCCAGCACTCGGGAGGCAGAGGCAGGCGGATCTCTGTGAGTTCGAGACCAGCCTGGTCTACAGAGCTAGTTCCAGGACAGGCTCCAAAACCACAGAGAAACCCTGTCTTGAAAAACCAAAAACAAGACAAAACAAAACAAAACAAAACAAAAACACCCTCCCCTTCTCCCGCCAACATCCCTTACCTTGAAAGGCTGACTTATCCCTACTACAGAGTGCAGATTGTTGCTATAATAACAGAGAAGAAATTGATCCTCAGTTTCAGGGACATCACTGATGTTGATGTATACCTGGAACAAAAGGAAACAGTGTCAGCTGTAGGGCCCTGGGCCCTTCCCAGCATAGTGGTAAATTATCCAACACTTTCTTCCTTCCGGAAGACAAGAATATTTAGTCAAGTTTGCAGGATAGAGATGTACCTGGTTTGGGTTGTTGCTAAAGGAGACTTGGTTGTCGCCAACCCAGACATAGGACACATAGTCGTTAATGTGGCGCATCCCTACCTGTGAGCGGAGATGAGACAGTCAGTGGCTGAACAGGGTATGAGAGCTAGAGAAATCCTACTGAGAAGGTGGTCTTTCTGCTGGGGCTGGCCGCTGCACCCTTTCCCTTCCCGGACTGCCCTAAGTTGGTAAGGATCTCTGGGGTGAACAGTGGTCTCTGCCCAATTCCTGTGAGCCCAAATGATGGACAAACCAGAGGATGATGAACTCTCTGCCAAGCTTGCCACATCACCTTGTACAGTCCGATCCAGTCCCAGGGGCTGCTGAGGAACTCTGGGGTGGAGGTGTAGCTAATCAACATGTCGTTCTCCATGGTCCACAGGTATTCAGGCATCATGGTGACCAGTGGGACAGACATCAGGGGGTTCAGCTAAACACAGGGGTAGGAGGTAGACTGAAATCCTTAAGGCACCTTTTCCTTACTGTGTCCTTCAGCATGGTGGGGGCAACAGAGACACCCAGAGCAGTGGGCACAGAACTTTGCTACTCTAGCTGACCCTAGCTGACCAACAGGAAAAAGAAAGGGCCAAAGGGGCCTGTCAGAGGGAGAGCTTGCCCTGCCACAGGAATGGGGTCTAGAAACAGGTAGACAGCCCAGAGCCCAGAGCTGAGGCTGAGTGTGAGTGAGGAAGCAGGAACTGCTCTAAGAAAAGAGGTCTCGGGGGCTGGAGAGGTGGCTCAGAGGTTAAGAGCACTGGCTGCTCTTCCAGAGGTCCTGAGTTCAATTCCCAGCAACCACATGGTGGCTCCCAACCATCTGTACTGAGATCTGGCACCCTGCTCTGGCGTGCGGGCATACATCGAGGCAGAATGTTGTATACATAATAAATAAATAAATCTTTAAAAAAAAAAAGAAAAGAGGTCTCAAAGCCGCTCTTTCCCAAGGTTTTCGCTCTGTGGAGAAATGCTGTGGGGAGGAGCTGTACAAAGGGGGAAGGGCCAGCGCTGAGGCTGGGGAGTAGACAGTTAATGTGGCCACGGTAAAGGATGGAGGCTCCCTCTGCAACTCGATCTAGACACAGCGAGGACAAACAAAAGGGAGTTCTATCTCACATAGTAGGTAATAAGCATGATGGAACTCATTAGCCTCCAGGGAGCACCCAGAGGAAACAGAAGCCTGCTCACAAAGCACCTAGACACGGGTCTGACAGAAAGAGCCGTCAACAGCTCCTCAGAAACACTGGCTACCTGACCTGAGAGGAAAGGCAATCACGTCTTCCCACAGGTGTCTCCTGCAGATTACCTGACATTACAGCTCGGCCCTAGAGGGCCTGTGGGACGGCCCAACACAGTTCTCCTTCTGCTACATTTTGGGAAACCCAGAAGCTTACCTCCAGTTCGAAGGTCCCAGTGACAGGCTTATGGTCACTGATGCTGTATGACATGTGGCTGACGTAGCTCTTTAGCGTCAGTGAGAAGTAGGAGGTTGGCAGGCTGGAGGACAAAGGGCTGGCCTGGGGTTGCCGCTTCAGCCTCCACAGGATGCGGTCAGTCCATGCAGGCTTGCGTTTTTTCTCACTTAGGGTAGAAAAAAGAACGGGAAGAAAGGAGTTGATATAACAGCAGAAATGTGCTTCCACGGACTTGCTTAAAAGTCTACCAGCAGCCCAAGACTTCTGGGCCACAACTGGGAGAAGCACAGTGGCAGGTGACAGGATCCAGTAGAAGCAGCAGGAATCAACCACAGACCCTCTACCTAAGCCCACATTTTGTGAATTAAATCCTGATTTAGGAACATTCCATTCAAGGCACAAGAAAGAAAGAAAGAAAGAAAGAAAGAAAGAAAGAAAGAAAGAAAGAAAGAAAGAAAGAAAGAAAGAAAGAAAGAAAAAGAGAAAAGCAGAAAAGAACCTAGGCTGGATTTTGGAGTTGTAGAGACTCAGCCATGACTGGGGAATGCTTACCACAGGCCTGTGGTTAGTCTGGTTACCACTCACCCTTTACAGTAGGGAGACTGAATCTGAGAATGGGAGTAACTTTCCCAGAGTTACTAAGTGGTGCAACCAGGACTCAAGGCCAAGCAAGCAGCATGACCACAGAGCACATGTTCTGAACCACCAAGCTAACCCTCTTAGGTTCCAGCTTCCTCCTCTGCAAATGGAGATGAGAACAGTTGTTACCTCACGGGGCTGCTAAGATGTTGAGGTGAGCTGAGTCACTTCTAGATCTAGAGCGAGCTTTTGCATGAAGTAGGCTCTCTGTAGACCTCAGTCACTGTGCTTAGACAGGGGCTCCTGAGTCCAGGCTGGCCTTAAACTCCATAAAGGTTAGGATGAGTTTGAACTTCTCATCCTCCTGCCTTCATCAGTGCTGGGTGTTCAGGTGTGTGCTACCATGCCCAGTTTATGTGGTGTTGGCGATCCAGCTGAGGGCTTCTGTAAATGCTAGACAAGCACTCCACCAAATGAACTACATGCCAAGTTCCCACTGCGATTCTTTGTCCTCAAAAGCCACCAGAAAGTGCTTGACATATGAGCACAAAGGTCTGAATTCAAATCCTTGTAAAATTCAAAACAAAAGATACATGTGTAATGTGTAAAGCCAGTACTAAGGAAGGTAGAGGGCAGGAGCCGGCCAGTATAACTGAACTGGTGAGCTCCAGCTCAGTAAGCGACCGTTTCAAAAACTGAGGTGGGAGTCAACTGTGGTCCTGCACACTTTTAATCCTAGCACCGAGGAGACCAAGGCAAGTGAATTTCTGTGAGTTTAAGGCCAGCCTGGCCTATGTAGTGAGTTCTAGGACAGCCAGGGCTATAAAAAGAGACTCGTGTAAAAAAGAAAAGAAAATACCAGGAAGTAAAACTATTTGTCACCAAGCCCGACAGCCTGAGTGTGACCCTAAGAACCCACAGGGTAGGAGGCAAAAGTGGGTGGTGGCTCATGCCTTTAATCCCAGCACTTGGGAGGCAGAGAAAGGCAGAGCTCTGTAAATTCAAAGCCAGCCTGGTCTACAGAGTGAGTTCCAAGATAGCCAGGAGTGTACACAAAGAAACCCTGTCTCAAAAAAAAAAGTAAGAACCAATTCTCAGGAGCTGTGCTGTTTGCCATTCCAAGTGCATCCCCAACATACACTAAAAATATAAAATGTTTAAACACTAAAAAATGTTTAAAAAAACTTTTTTGGGGGGGTTCTTTTGAGACAGGGTTTCTCTGTAGCTTTGGAGCCTGTCCTAGAACTAGCCTCTGCCTCCCGAGTGCTGGAATTAAAGGCATGCACCACCATCACCTGGCTAAATTATTTTAAAAAACGTAAAAATCAACTGAAGAAGACAACAGACACAGACGTCTGACCTACACACATTCATGTTTATTCTCTTTCTCCCCAGAAAGTCAATTCAAAGAGTCAGGCATGGTGGCTCATGCCTATAATCCTGGCACTCAGCTGGCTAAGGCAGGAGGATCACTTGAGGTCAGTCTGGGCAACATAAACTTCCAAGCCAGTGTTAACTAAGATTGAGTGCCTGTCTCAAAGAGGGAGGGGAGCACTGGAGAGATGGCTCAGTGGTTACCACAGGCTGTTATTTCAGAGGACCTGGGTTCAATACCCAGCACCCATGTGGTTGTTTACAATTATCTATACTCCAGTTCCAGGGGATCTGATGCCCTCTTTTGATGTATGTGGATACCAGACATCATGTAGTGCAGGCAAAACACACATAAAGCTGTGCGGTGGTGACACACATCTTTAATCCCAGCACTGGGGGGTGGGGCGGAGGCAGACGGATCTCTGTGAGTTTGAGGTCAGCCTGGTCTACAATGCAAGTTGGGTCTATAAAGCAAGTTCCAGGACAGTCAGGATTGTTACATAGAGAAACCCTGTCTCAATGTCTCAAAAAAAAACCAAAAACAAATAAAAACCTACACATAAAATAAAAATTAATAAATCAAAATTTTAAAAAAGTATAGAGTGATGAAGACATTGATGCTGGCCTCTGGCCTCCACAGACTCATGCATGGGCTGTGGGCAAGTGCACCCCCATACATGTATGTACACAAATATACACAAATACAAAAACCCAAGCAAAAAAAATATAAGCAATAACAAATAACAAACCCCAAATTTAAAAAAAAACAAAAACCACTTTCTAGCCATGGGTGGGGCAAGTGGTACACACCTTTAATCCCAGCACTCAGGAGGCAGAGGCAGGCAGATCTCTGTGAGTTCGAGACCAGCCTGGGCTACAAGAGCTAGTTCCAGGACAGGCTCCAAAGCTACAGAGAAACCCTGTCTTGAAAAACCAAAACCAACCAAACAAAAAAAGGCTTTCTTCCTCTAGTGACTTCCTTCACTAGTCAGGCGAGCCTCTGACCCTGTTCAGCTCTACTAGCAGCTTCTGGGTTGGTCACTCACTACTCATCCAGCAAACAGGGACAGGAGGGCGGTCAGGGTCCTGGGAGGGTGGAGGGCCTGGGAGGGAGGAGAGCTGTTAAGAGGACTCCCTTCCCCCACAGTAGTAAAACCTCATTTGACAATTCTCTACTTAAAATCTTTAGATGGTTTCACTGCCTATAATACAAGTAGGGTTCCAAGGGATTCAGAAGGCTGACTTCCCACCTGATGTACAGACTCATTCTATTGTTGCCGCTCTCAAGTCTCTGCTGGCTAGAACACCCTTCACCAGGGAGAGGTGAAGTACATCATCATAAAGCTGTCCCTAACGTCTTAATCCTGCTTCCAAAGCATTTAACTCCAGTACTTCCACAATATTCTACCCTGTGACTTTGTTTCCCTGGAAGAATATCAGCTAGTGTATGCCTCTGGCGTTCAGGCTTGGCTTCTTGCATCATCTGGATAGCTTCAGCAATCAAACTTCAGTTTCAGACTCTGACCCTAAATGTCCATCAGTCTCCTAACTATAAAACCACAAACTCAACCTTTTTCCTCAAAAACGTCCATCCAGAGATAGGCATGGCAGCACATATACACAATCAAGAGGCAGGGGAAGGCAGAATGATTTGTCTCTGAATTCACAACAGTCTGGTCTACATGAGATGCTATCTCAAAAACACCAACAAGATGGGTCTGGTGGCTCACTTCTGTAATCCCAGCAGTTGGCATGTGGGCAGGAGGATTAGGAGTTCAAGGTCAGCCTCTGTGGCCTGGTGAGGTGGCACATGCTTTTAATTCTAGCATTCGGAAGGTAGAAGCAGGCAGATATCTGTGAGTTCGAGGCCAGCCTGTTCTACAGAGCAAGTTCTAGGACAACAGGCTCCAAAGTTACAGAGAAATCCTGTCTCAAAAAACAAAACAAACAAAAAAAATCAGTCTCTACAATAAAATGATAAAGTGAGTTTGAGGGTTAGCCTGGGTTACGTGAGACCCTGTCTCAAGAAAACAAAACCAGGGCTGCCAATATGGCTCAGAGGGTAAGGACACCTGCCACCAAGCCTAAAGATGTGAGTTTGATCCCTGAACCCATATGATAGAGGAGAACCAACTTCTGAAAGCTGTTCTCTGATCCCCATGTGTGTACACACACAATAAATTAATGTAAGAAAAAAACAGAACAATTAAAAATAGAGCACAATGAACAAAAAATGCCTCCAGCTTTAATGTGCAGTCTCCTATGTCCCACTCATTTTGAAATAGTTTGTCTCGTCAGTCAGTGGTGGCGTATGCCTTTAATTCCAGCACTCGGGAAGCAGAGGCAGGCAGATGTCTGTGAGGCCAGCCTGGTCTGTAGAGTGAGTTCCAGGACAGCCAGGGCTGTTACACAGAGAAACCCTGTCTTGAAAAGTCAAAAGAAAACAAAAACAAACCAAAAACCCCCACAAAAACAAGTTGGGTGGTGGTGGCACATGCCTTTAATCCCAGCACTTGGGAGGTAGAGGCAGGAGGATCTGTGAGTTCGAGGCCAGCCTGGTCTACAGAGCTAGTTCCAGGACAGCTGCAAAGCTACAGAGAAACCCTGTCTCGAAAAACCAAAAAAAAAAAAAAAACAAAAAAACAAAAAAAAAAAACAAAAAACAAATAGTTTGTCTCCTGCTTCCTTCAGTCCTGTTTTTTCTAACTATATCCAGTGGACTGCTGTCACTTACGTAGCAGCACATCTTTCAACAAGGGAGGATGATACCATGGTGAACTGACTCTGGAATCAGAAGCCCGCCGGAGGAAAGTTCTGCTCTGCTGACTGGGCGCTATGCCCTCAGGCGAGTGATGCCACCTCTCTACAGCTCAGTTTCTTGAACTTTAAGATGGGACGATAACAGCACTTACTTCAAAGACGCTGAGGCATCAAGGAGTAGTCCAAAAGTGGAAACTCTGGCTAAACCACCTTCTGCCCATCAGCTCCTAAGGCTGTTTCCGGACTTACTCCTCTGGCTTTCTGTTGTTTGTTCAGAATCAGGGTCCTGCTATGGACCCCTGCACAGCCTGGGAATCACTGTGGCCAAGATATCCTCAAACTCACAAACTATCCACTTGCCTTTGCCCTCCACCCCCAGTGTTGGGATCACTGGAAAACCACTGATCCAATCTCTCCTTAGTCATCATGAACATGAGGTGCCCAGCAAGGCTTACAACTTGGTAAGAGTCACACAAATGCACTTCTCCTTTAAAGGACAGCTTCTCCCCAACTCTCTGAGATGGCTAAGAACTCAGACCTGGGGCTAGACAGATGGCTTAACAGTTAAGAACACTGTGTGTTCTTCCAGAGGACCCAGGTTCAATTCCTAGCACCCACATAGTAGCTCACAACTATCTGTAACTCCAGTTCCAGGGTAACCAACACTCTCACACAGACATACATGCAGGCAAAATAACAATGCACAGAAGAAATAAAAACAAACCATTACAAAAAAAAAAACCCCAAAAATTCAACAACAACAAACCTAGACCTTCAGGATTGTGATTATCCTCAATCCTGAACCAGAGTATGCCTCCTTCCTCCTCAGTACTCAGGCAGCCCTTCTTTTCTTTAACATCTGCATTGTTCATCTTTTCCACCAAGGCTTACCATCTGTCAGGTAAACTAAGCAAAATTAAGAAGCAGTGTCAGCCAGGCGGTGGTGGCGCATGCCTTTAATCCCAGCACTCGGGGGCGAGGCAGGCGGATCTCTCTGAGTTCGAGGCCAGCCTGGTCTACAAGAGCTAGTTCCAGGACAGGCTCCAAAACTACAGAGAAACCCTGTCTTGAAAAACAAAAACAAAAACAACAACAACAAAATCCTAGTAGAGGTAGGTAAATCTCTGTAAATTCCAGGCTAGCAGAAGCTATACAGTGAGACCCTATCTCAAAATAAAAATCAACCAACCAAACCAAATCAATGAGACTGTTTTTTCCGTCCAGCACAGAACCCAGGGCATGCAGTAGATAACTATCACTGAGCCACACCCCCCAGTTCCCTGAGCTCGTTTGACAAACACGACAAGAAACAAAAGACAATAAAACATGTTACTGTCTCTATTCTTCAAGTCTACATTTCTTATAACCTGAAGTGGATCTTTAATGCACAACGCACTGGCATTGTGACTTCTGTCTTATCAACTGCTTCAATCACTCCAACGATCCTGTCTTTCGTCTTTAAAACAGACTTATTCATTTTTATTGGATGGGTGCTGCCTGTGTGTATTTTTATGTACCACATACATGCAGTTCTCACAGATGCTGTGACACTGGAGTAGCAGACAGGGCTGAGGGGCCAGGTGGGTGCTGGGAACTGAACCTGGGTCCTCTGCCAGTGTAACAAGTGTTGTGAGCCTCTGAGCTATCTCTTGAGCCCCAGGGTCCTGTCCTACAAGTCACATTTTTCTAAAGCTGAGAGAGGCTACTCTGTTGTGGTGGAAGTAGGATGTTTGCCCAGACCTGCTGACTACAAAGTCTGTGTGCCTTCGCTGTGCTCCGTTCTGTCCCTCACCTCTGTGAACATGCTAACTCCTTTCAGAGAAGCCAGAATGCTCCTACAGCGTAGATCAACCTCACTAAGGTTTTCTGGATAAATAGTTTGAGTATAACTTTCTTAAATGAATGAACATGCCTTCACATTCAGAAAACTAAAGTGACAAGACTCTGCAAGATTCTCTAGAGATTCTAAAAACAAAACAAAACAACACACCAACCACAGAACCAGTCTATGGCCCAGTAGTCTGCTCAGTTTCTGTGTGTGAGAGCACTTCACTTCAGCTCCCTATGGACAGCGTTAAGTGCCTCACTGGACCCTGGAGCATGGTTAACTGGTCATGCACTTAACATGTCCGTGACACAGTCTCGACTAGCTTTGATCAGAATACCCTCTGCTCCATAGCCAATCTGTATCCATGATTACTGTAACAAGACCCGGCGCAATCCCTGACTCTAACAGGATTTCCCGCCCTGCTCTCAGCCCCTCCACCCTCCCCTGTAATGGAGCCAACCTCGTTTCTCATTACATCTTGGCTCAGGGACACCGCACAGCCGATGAAAGCTGTATTCTATGTTCTGTACACAAATCATTCACAGTCGCTTTGTAAAGCTAGACAGACACATAAGTCACCTACAGTCACTTAGGACAGCTACCTAGGCCAGGGTCTTACTCCCAAGGTGCCACTCACCAGTGCTACGGATGGACTTAGAGGGCCTGTCCCTCTTCTCTCTGCCAACATTATTGCCTCCTTCAGTATACTTTCCTAGGAACTGAAGTGCATATAGCTCAGAGGCAGAATACTTGCCTGGTATACATGGGGCTCTAGGATTACCCTATCACTGCAAACACAAACAAACCCACCTCTCCTTGACAAGTATAATTGACCCTTCCTGTCTCTGGCTGCCAGCTTCCTTTGGCACTTCAAGTTCTGGAAATGTATTGGCTGTCTCCTAACCAAGCTAATCGTGACTATTTGACTCTCCTTGCCATTGGTAGGTCCCTTTGCTAGACTGGCTTGAATATTCTTATCAGGCTCCCGATTCAAACATAAGCCAGGCACTGTCTTTCTACCTGGGATGAACATTAATTAGATCCAGGTTCTGCGCTGGGTATCATGAGGACAGAAATGGTTCACTACAGGTTTCTTTTGTTTGGCAGTGTTAGGTACCAAACACATAAAGGTCCTACCACTGGGCTACATCTCCTGCCCTTTGGTTTTTGAGAGAAAATTCCATTATGTAGCTCAGAAGACATGATCCTTATGCTTCTGCCTCTCAAGTAGCTGGGATTATATATTTGTGTGTATGTATGTGCATGTATGTGGAGGCCAGAAATTGGTCTCTCCTTTCATTGCTCTCCATCATGTTTTTCGTTTTTTTAAAAAATATTTATTTATTTATTTATTTATTTATTTATTATGTATACAATATTCTGTGTGTGTGTGCAGACCAGAAGAGGGCAGCAGACATCGTTACAGATGGTTGTGAGCCACCATGTGGTTGCCGGGAATTGAACTCATGACCTTTGGAAGAGCAGGCAATGCTCTTAACTGCTGAGCCATCTTTCCAGCCTGTTTTTGTTTTTTTTTTAAGTTTGCATTACTCTTCTATTTCTTTTGTTACATAAGAGAAAAACTTTTTTTGTTTGTTTGTTTTTTGTTTTTCGAGACAGGGTTTCCCTGTGGCTTTGGAGCCTGTCCTGGAACTAGCTCTGTAGACCAGGCTGGTCTTGAACTCACAGAGATCCGCCTGCCTCTGCCTCCCGAGTGCTGGGATTAAAGGCGTGCGCCACCATCGCCCGGCTCCGTTTTTGTTTTTTGAGACAAGGTTTTTCTGTGTAGCCCTGGTTGTCCTGGAACTCACTCTGTAGACCAAGCTGGCCTCAAGATCAGAGATCTGCCTGCCTCTGCCTCCTGAGTGCTGAACTTAAGGCATGCTCCACTACTGCCCGGCTTCAGTCCTCTTTTTTGAGGCAGGATCTCTTATTGAATTGGCAGTTACCATTTGTCTGACAGTAGTCTGGCTGATCAGGTATAGACTTTAAAATGGGTGCTGAGAATCTAAACTTATGTCCTTATGTTTACACAGCAGGCACTTCACCAACTGAGCCATCTCCTGAGTCCTGGGATTACACAGCACATCCAAGGCTTAGTGTGATCTGGGGCAGTGGAGCCCCCTAGCACTTAATGTCTCTACTGTTCTCCAGATGGGTTCAGCAATGTCCACCACAGGAAGTAACAGCTATCACTGGCCCTAAACAGGAGTATTTCAATCATGATATCCACTGTTCCTGCCTAGACATCTTTTTATGGGCTCTAAGCACCACCGAAAATTCATAGCTCTGCATCAGGCAGTCTAGGGTTCAGATTCTTCCTAAATAGCAAAGCTTCTTACTACCTGGCTTAGAAGTACCTGAAATCCATTCTCCTTATTTAAATTTACTTATTATTAGCCTGGTGGTTGTTGGTGGTGTGTAGGCCCATGTTTTTATATGGTATGGCAGCCAGGCTCTCAAGCCATAGTTAGTACCTGAGGTGGTCATGTAGCCTTCCAGACAGGTTGTTGCTACCCTAACAAAGGGTCAGGCTGTTGTTATGCTCCTTTTTGTAATGTGGAAGATGCCTGAATAGAGATGCTAATTCAGCCTATGTGTCAGAGCCAACATATAGAGCAAAAAGATAAAAAGATATGAAAAACTGGACATAAAAAGGTGTGGTCAAAGGTGTAGACATGACTAAAGCCATTTACCTGGTTACCTAGGAAACAGAATTCTAATGAATTTCCCCCTCAGTTTACATTTTGGTATAAAGGCTGTTTGAAGAATAAATGAGAGAAATTTTTCAGGATGTGAACTCAGGATTTCATGAGGGATCACTGGAATCTCCCTCCCCATAAAGCCATGTGAGTTGTGTCTTTTTTTTTTTTTTTTTAGCTTTGGTGCTGTTCCGGAACTAGCTCTTGTAGACCAGGCTGGCCTCAAACTCCCAGAGATCCGTCTGCCTCTGCCTCCTGAGTGCTGGGATTAAAGGTGTGCACCACCACGCCCGGCCTGTGAGTTGTGTCTTTATCCCCACACCTCCATGATGGTCCAGAGAGGTAATTTAGGATCCGGGCTGGGGAGTGAACCCCGACATAATGGCGCCCAATGTGGTCCAGGCTGCCACCGGATCACGACAGTGGTGCATGCCTTTAATCCCAGCACTCAGGAGACAAGGGGTCCCTGAATGCTCTGGTGCCTTCCCTTCTAAGTTAGGGCCATGTCTGCTCTTGTCTACACCTTCCCCTTCAATAACCTTCTACCCAACAGAAGCCTTCTCTTCCACTCTCAGACCAATCTGGGAAGCTCCCACAGCCAGTGCCTCAGGGAAGGGCAGGAGGTTCCACTCCTGAGTTGATGTCTGGGTCTATTCCTGCTTCCCTGATACCTCTGTTTTGTGGCACACCCCGACCTCCACTCTGCTCCCAGGGCTGGCTGGCCTCCTGGGCACCAATTCTTTCTCACCTTGTGTCATAGTTGTTGGAGTGTCTGTCAAACTTGTAGGTGGGTGGGAAGAGCAGGGCACCTTCCTGGAACTCCCGGAGCAGCGGGTCATGTCTCTTGGCAATGTAGAGCTGTGGGTAAAGACACAGTCCCCATCTTCCCAGTCCTGATGCAATAGGTCAGCACCACCCTCTCTCTGTCACTGCTTCAGCAGTCCCTGTAATCTTCTGAAAATGTGGCTTTACAGGACTAGTGGAGACAGATGTTTGCCATTTTCTATCCTTCCTCTGTGGAGAGCAGACCTTGATTTCCAACTGTCTGAAGATCACTAGAAGGCTTGTGTCAGAGGACATAAAAAAGTCAAGGCCCTCAAAGGGGTTGTATATTATCCTCCAGAGGTAGCCTTGTTTGAAACAGGAGAGGCAACAGGGATACAAGCAGGCTGATGCATGTTAGAAGACCAGCACTGGCCAATGCTAATCTGGACCCCCTTCCATGCCTTGTTTTTAAGGAGATGCTAGCATTTCACACTGTAATTTAGACTTGGCTGGAACTTAAGTAGCCAAGGTGGAATCAAAACCACGACAATCCTCTTGTCTGACGTCTCCTCAGTGCTGAGATCACAGGTGTGAGCTGCCAATGCCCAGCCTGGCTCCCTATGCTTGAGAATGCCAATGGTTTCTCTAGGTCAAGATCAGTACTGACAGTATGGCTGCCCCACACCTCCACGTGCAAAACCTTGCTGGACTCTTCCTACCCAGAGAGAAAGGAGAACAGATTCCAGATAAATGGAGCACTGCTGGTCTCTGAATATTTCACAGACCTCCATGACAGGTTCAGATTACACATACACAGCCCAGACCCTCTGCTCTCTCTCTCTCTCTCTCTCTCTCTCTCACACACACACAACCCAGACCCTGTGCGCGCTCTCTCTCTCTCTCTCTCTCTCTCTCTCTCTCTCTCACACACACACACACACACACACACACAAAGACCCTCTGCTCACTTCACACACACACACACAGCCCAGATCCTGTGCTCTCTCTCACACACACACACAACCCAGACCCTGTGCGCTCTCTCTCTCTCTCTCTCTCTCTCTCTCTCTCTCTCTCTCTCTCTCTCACACACACACACACACACACACACACACACACACACACACACCAGACCCTCTGCTCACTTCACACACACAGCCCAGACCCTCTGCTCACTTCATACACACACACAGACCAGACCCTCTGCTCACTTCACACACACACACACACACACACAGACCAGACCCTCTGCTCACTTCACACACACACACACACACACACACACACACACACACACACACACACACACAGACTAGACCCTCTGCTCACTTCACACACACAGACCAGACCCTCTGCTCACTTCACACACACACACACACACAGACCAGACCCTCTGCTCACTTCACACACACACACACACAGACCAGACCCTCTGCTCACTTCACACACACACACACACACACACACACACACACACACACACACACACCAGACCCTCTGCTCACTACACACACACACACACCCCAGACCCTCTGCTTACTTCACACACACACCCCAGACCCTCTGCTCACTTTATACACACACACCAGACCCTCTGCTCACTTCACACACACACACAGACACCAGACCCTCTGCTCACTTGATACCTGGTCCTTCTTCCACAGCTCGTGGTAGTACTGCTTTGCTACACACTCCTGAACAAAGAGCAACCCAAAGTCCTCAATGCGAAAGTTCATGTCTCCAAACCACAGAATGAGGCTTCAGGAAAAAAAGGAGGGTAGCCTGAGGTTTGTGGTGAGGTCAGTGAAGAGCCACGGGTCTGCTGAGCACAAGGGCTGCTGGGGAAGAAAAAGCTGAGAGGACAAGTGAGAAGCTAGACTCTAGGGCAGCAGCAGATGAAAGCAGGGCATGCATGGGTCCAGCAGAACAGTCCTTGGCACCAATGCTATAATTTAAGTTAAAGGACTTGCCCAGATAAGCATATGGCAAATACAGAGCAGGCTCTAGCCCTGTTCCCCAACTGGCCACCTGGACAAACTGAGAAATAACCCCTGTGGAAAACTTAAGAACCTAGGTCTTGACCTAGAATGTTTACAAATATCCAGGGTTTCTAGGAAGGACAAAGAGGCCAGAGGATGGTAGACATCAGGCGGGCAAAACTGGGTGGTACAGCAGATGGAACATTAGGAAAGGGGTTGGCAGGGGCTGGGAGATGGAGCACTACTGACTGGCAGCGAAGTAGGCTCAGCAGTCAATGCTAGCCTGGGCTGGCGTGGGGGAGGGCAGGGGTGACAGTTTGCAGCTTCAGGCTCACTCATGGTCCAGGATGTTGGGGATATTGTTTCTCTCAAAAGTCTGACTCTCCAAGATTCGGTCGAAGTGTTCCAGCCGCTGATCATTGTTAGACATATGGGGAGGCAGGTGGCAGTTGACGATGCTGACATAGTAGCCATATAGCTTCAGGCAGATGTTGACTCCCCCTTTGTTCCCCTAGTAGGACGGGTGGGAAGAAGGGTGGGGAGAGACTCTGGATTGTATAAACACCCTTCTTTTCCCATCCTAGGTCTGAGGGGAGCCAGTCTTACCTCCCCCAGGATCTTAGCCATAGACACCGAGCTTCTCAGCTAATTCTTCCATGCACAAAGCCCAGTACCCCAATCTAAGATTTCTGGAATATCCAAGCCCTGCTGGGATGGCAGGCTTTGGGGTGGGGTATGGGGGCAGGTATGCAGGGTCCTAGAACACCCAGACTCAGTTCATTGCCCCTGTTTTGCTTAGCTCCAAAACATCCAGTCCTTGCCAGCTCAAGTCTCAGAAGAGAGCTCAGTCCTTACCCAGTACCCGTAGAGGCCAGTAGGGGTGGATCTTGTAGAGATGATCTGGATGTAGGGCAAATGCTGATACTTGGCAAAGACCAGTAAGAGAAGCCCCTGCATGCGGACTTGGGAGATCTGCAGCAGAGGGAAAGGTCATTCATTAAACTGCAAAGGTCAATTGTATACCTTCTAAGCCTGATCAGCTGAAGAGTCTGGAATCACATGCAAAGCCCTGTCCAAGAGTCTATGGAGTCCAGTTTGAGTCTGAATTTCACTTTTTTTCTTTTTTCTCTCAGCAGCCCAACAGTGCATTCTGGAAGCTACGGCTTTGATTTCTGCTTATGGTCCTGGGGATTGAGGAGAAGGAAGAGGCTTCCAAGGGGGCCTGCCACTACAAAGGCGGCTCTTCCAGCCCAGCCTGTGCGCAGCTGGTGCTCATTTCACACACGTGGTCCTAAGATCCTCTGTATACGCCCCACCTCAGCCTCTTCTCGTGGATGAAGCAGGAATAATATAACGTTATATACCCTGTGAAGATATTATTTGTTGGCTCAGTGATAACTAAGTGCTTTCATCTGTATTCAGGTGAACACTGCAGAGGTTACCGGGTTGCTGCTCTGTCCATTTCCACCTTATTCCTTTGGGACAAAATCCCTCACTGAATGTGGAGTTGAGTTAGTGACCAGCAAGCCCAGTGATCCTCCTCTGTCCACTCCCTCATAGCGCTAGAGTCAATATGACCATGCCTGGCTTTTCATGTGGGCTGGGATCTGAACTCAGCTCTCGAGGCTACTGCAACATGTGCTCTTTCTTCACCCCACTGTCTTTTTGGAGACAGGGTCTTGATACATATCCTAGGTATACCTAAAATTGACAATCATCCTGCAAGGCCTCAAGTGCTGGAATTACAGGCATTTTTGCTTAGGGTCTCTCTGTGTTGCCCTGGCTGTCCTAGAACTAGCTCTGTAGACCAGGCTGGCCTCAAACTCAGAGATCTGCCTGAGTCTGCCTCCCAAACACTGGGGTTAAAGGTGTCTGGTACCACCACTCAGCAGCATGGGGATTCTTAAATGTAAGCAAGAACAAGAGAGAAGCTTTTAGAGTGCTGTTTTGAATCCTGAGTTGACTGATGGTAACTCAAATACTAAAATCCATTGACACAACACTTACTTACTGTGCCCATTCACTTTTCTTCCTTTCCCCCCCACAATACTGAGGACCAATTTCAGTGCCTGATACATGCTCGGTAACCATCTGAATATTTTTCTATACATGTCCTAGTTCAGCAAAAAATCACCATGAAATTAATGGTGTGTGTGTGTATATGTGTGTGTGTTTGTGTGTGTGTGTGTATGTGTGTGTGTTACACATAACTAGAAAGTTAGGCATGATGGCATATGCTGTAATCCTAGCACTCAGGAAGTGGATGCAGGAGGATCAAGAGTTTAAGGTTAGTCTGGGAAACAGGAGACACGGCTGCAGAAATGTGAATGAATAAATAACTTCAGAGTCCGTGGTTCAATGTCCGTGAAGGCAATGTACACGGGATGCAACTGAGTACTGAAAACAGGCTCCAGAGCTGGGGAAAGCACCTACACCCACGGAGCGGCTCAAGCTTTCCCACAGCTGTCAGGAATCACTGGTCCTGGCTTGCTAATGTACGGCTGAGATTCTGGTAGGCAGAGGAACTAGGAAGACTGTTTTGGGGATTGCCAAAATGTTTACTATTGCTAGCTGTAGAGGTGGGGTGGGAAGAGGCCATCCCTAATGACCCTGCCTCTCAGGCCTGGACTGTGTACACCCACCACTCCAGTAGCTGTTTCCGGAGCATGAGGTGCAAAGGCCAAGGAGGAAATCTCCGGGTGGAGAACTATACTGGGGCCTTCCAGGAATTATGAAACTTGATCCCACAGTCCAGGAGCAGCCCTAGTACAGCAGTAGAATCAAAGTAGGGGGAACCCCAAAGTCAGTACTGAACAAAAGAGGTCTGGGAGCCTGAGTCCTCTGAGGCCACTACAAACATATATACTAATTTACCCTCCCACCCTGTCTTCATTTTTTTTTTTTTTGTAACAAGAAACAAATCTCTGGCCTAGCATATGTGCTTTCCCACTGACTACATCCCAAGTTTTCTATTTTTCCCCATTCACAACTATCTATAGCAACAAAAGTCTAAGCAGGACTATACTATGAGGAACCAAATCCCGGGTCAGGACAGAAAGCAAGAAACCAAGATTCAGGAGAAGATGTGCATTTACTTCTAACTAACAGTGCAGGTTTAGGCCCCTGGGCCTCAACACAAAGTCTAGTTTACTTTATGAGAGAGCAGCAGGAAGCTGGGGAAATAGGAGGGAGTGAGGGCAGGACCCACTGAGACTGGGAGAATGGGTGGGGTTGTGAGGAAAAGCCAGAGCCTTCCAGGGAAAGTTTCAGTGGGAAGAAACTAAGTAGGAGGAGCTAAAGGAGCTGGCAGGAGGCAACTAGACATGGGGCAGCAAAGAGGGCTCCCTGAGTTCTCAACACACAGCCGCCAGTAAATTCCTACCAGGGACTGGCTGTATACAGGGTTTTCAAGTCCCGGTCAGCAAAAGGAAGGAGAGGCATCGGCTTTGGGTTTTAGACCTCAGGCTAGCTCTCAATTTTAGGAGGTCACATGAGTAGAATGGGTTGTGCCCCTGCCACAAGCTGAGCTAATTTCCTTGGCTCCATTCCACCCTACCAATCCCTTGCCAATTAGTCAAGGCGTGAGGACTCATGAAGTCTTGGGAAGAAATGATCACTGAGAAAGGAGGCTCTTCCCTCCATGAGGAAATAGCTCCCAATCTCCTAGAAGAGTCTTTTCAGTTTGTTTGGGGTGGGGGTGGAGGGAATAGGGAGAAAGGGGCTCTGGGGCTAACATCACCTAGTCTTGTATCTCTCCTCCTCAGAGGGCCACACAGCTCTTGCTCAATCATCCCTGAGCAAACTAGGTAATAGAATTTATACTGAAGAATAAAACTCTCCTAGAAAAGGAACGGAGAGAATTCTAGTGTTTCCAAACAGCTGGGAACTGGGGACCCTGGATGGGTGTTTGTACATTCATTGTGGGTGCAGGGCAGAAATAAACCAGTGACCTAAAGCCTTCCCGTCATTATGCTATGATATAACTGGTCCCTCAGATTAAGAAGTACTTTCCACTACTCCTGTCTTCCCCTCTCCCAACTTGATATTCATGTCGCCTGTGATATCAGTAGGTTAGCCTTGGGATTTCCTGCCAGACTTAGCATACTCTAGTACAGCAGTAAAATACGACACTTTAGATCACAAGTTCTGAGGTTTGAAAGATCTGGATTCAGATCCCAGAGAGCCTGTGTGATTTCTGAGCTTGGGTTTATCTGTAAAGTATTTCTATGTCAAGATTTAGGATCGTAAAACAACACACACCAGGAGCTTATTCACAGTCTACCACCACACTGAGAGTTCCTGCTGGGCAGCTGCCGAGACTGGAGGCTGGGATAGGAGTAGGCACTGAGATATTAATAAGCCTTGATGCGTCTCCACTAGGAACTCTTCCGGGGTGATAGATATCTAGGTGTGAAACTATCCCTGGAGTCACAGCTCAGACTGGGGCACGAGGCAGACAGAAGGTCTAGGCAGCCGAATGCAGAGTGAGGTTTCGACCTTTTAATGAATGGGAAAGAGCAGGAAAAGCTAAGTGGAAGAGGAACACACCAGACAAGCGACTGGGTGTCAGAGAAGGGAACACACAGTCCTCTATTGCTCATGAACTTTTATCTCACCTTGACAAAGTTCAGGCGGGAAAGCACATCCATGAAGAAACTGCTCCATGGGTCTTCAAAAGCAGCGTCAGAAAGAAGGCTTATGAGTCCAGAATTCATTTCCTGCAAACTGACCATTCCACATCAGAGGCTCATGCCCTGGCCTGGAGGATACTGCTTCTCCCAAAGACATCGGGTACAGCCTTATCAGACGTTCAGACCTGGGTTCTGATGGCCACAATTCCTCCCTTTCCTAGCTGTGTGGCTGTTGCTGACCATTGCTGACCCAGGACAAGAAACATGAGGCTAGGCCCAGAAAGAATGAAAGTACATCACCTCCAGACTCCAAAATGAAGGGAGGACAGGTTCCAGCATCCTCCACAGGGGCAGAGGACAAGGAGCCCTTCAGATACCTACCCAATGATATACATGTCCAGATTCAGGTCTTGGTTGTTCAGCTGAAGTAGGTCACTGAGGTCCACAGTGGGAGCTGCTGAGGCCACATTCCATGTCAGAACATGTATACTGTGGAAAAGATATTAAAGAAAGTCACAGAGAACGGAGGCTAAGACCTAGGCTGTTAATGGCTTCCACGGCAGTGATCATGGGAAATGTGTCTGCATGTTTGCTAGATTGTTGTTTTTTTTAAAATATTTATTTATTATGTATACAATATTCTGTCTGTGTATATGCCTGAAGGCCAGAAGAGGGCACCAGACCCCATTACAGATGGTTGTGAGCCACCATATGGTTGCTGGGAATTGAACTCAGGACCTTTGGAAGAGCAGGCAATGCTCTTAACCTGAGCCATCTCTCCAGCCCCCTAGATTGTTGTTTTTGAAACAGAGTCCCATATGCAGTCCTGGCCTCCGACTCCTTATGTAGATCAGGCTTGCCTGGAGCTCATGGTGTGTGTGTGTTGGGGGGGGGAGGGATCAGCCTTCCTCTGCTAAGTTCTGGGATTAAAGTTGTGTGCCACCATGCCCAGTTTGTTTCTTCATCTTGTAGGAAAGCGGGGAAAGGAGCAATGAACTATAAAGTCTTTGCCTTCCCTTTTATCCCTGAATCAGGAATCTCTTCCTTTGAACTGGCTGCTCTACTCAGGTTCACAACTGCTCATACCCCAGCAGCACCTGACACAGAGGTGCCAAGGGGAACACAAAAGGAGCTTTGGCCAGGCAAAGGAATGAATGATGAGTTGGATAGCCAGAAATTTGTTAACGCATTAACTCTTCCAGCTATCTACACCTCATTCATCTTCTGTGGCTCAGCCGGCAACTTTGTCCTCCTGCTCCTCAACCTATAGCTTCCTAAGAGCACCAAGAAGGCATTGGTGGTTGATTGTACCTAATCATGCCTCAGAGCCACGAGATCAGAAAGTTCAGAAAAAAACAAAATACGCAGTACACTTATTTTATTTATTTATTTCTCACTCCGATCTCACAGATCCCTGGAACACAGTATATTCTCCCAAGGCCTTCAGGGAACCTAAGTACAAGTTTCTAAGGAACAGGCTTATCTATCTCAATAGTCTACTCTATTGGGAAACGTCATCAACTGGGGAATAACATTCCAATCTCAGCTCCCTACAAGTCCCAGAGCGTCAGGAGAAATAAGAGCAGCTCTAAAAACCATGATATTCTTTTTTTTTTTCAAGGTCTGATCATTTATTTGTTACCCTTAAAAACTTATTTTTGACTGGACTCAGACTTAGAAGTAGAAGCTCTCAGCGAGGACAGCCTTCGCCTCTTGGCAATCTGTTCCTGGCGCTTTTCTTTGGCTTCCTTCATTCTCTTGGCCAAAAGTTTAGCATATTCTGCAGCCTCCTCCTTGTTTTTCTTTGTTCATTGCTTCGAATCAGTGGCGGCAATGACAAACAAGGTTTTCCCATGAAACAAGGTGTCCTGACCCATGGCAGAGTGCGCCTGCTGTTGAGTAAGGGACATTCTTGTTATAGACCAAGGAGAACCGGAGAGAGGAAGCGCAAATCTGTCCGAGGATGCATTGTGGATGCCAATCTGAGTGTTCTCAACTTAGTTATTGCAAAAAAAGGAGAGAAGGATATTCCTGGACTGACAGATACTACTGTGCCTCGTCGGTTGGGACCTAAAAGAGCTAGCAGAATCCGAAAGCTTTTTAATCTTTCTAAAGAAGATGATGTCCGCCAGTACGTTGTCAGAAAGCCTTTAAACAAAGAAGGTAAAACCATGATATTCTATCAGAAGTTCAGGAAAGCGAAGACTCCCAGAGCCCTTGAGTGAGCATGTTGCTATAGCAACGCTCCAAGAGGCCCACACTGTTCCCAGGACAGAGCAAGCAGGAGCTCAGACTCTACAGAGAGGAAGCGTGTGAATTCCAGGAATACTGAATGTCCTGAAGGGGAAGGGCAGGCCGTTCTGTAACAGCTTCTGTCCACCAGACCCTGTCTTAGAGGTGCATGTTCTAAGAAGCATGACTTGTAAAAACGTTTCTTGGCTAGCTTAAAGCAACTTCCTGCCTCTCCCTGTGAATATAAACAAAATACAAAAACCACCTTCTCAGGCCCGCTGAGGGACGGTCTCCCCCTGGTGTCCAACAGAGGATTAAGGCAGGTAACCCTTTTACTCAATGGCTTCTTGTATCCTCAGGCACTTAAGCTAAGTGGATCAAGAATAAAATTCGGTATTTCTTATCCCTGTTCTCAGTTTTGAATAAAATTCGGTATTTCTTATCCCTGTTCTCAGTTTTGATCATTAGCAGCAAATCCATGCGCTATGATTTACGCTCACTTGGATGATTAGCGGCGTTCCTTGTGATTAAAGAGCAAGCATGAGACCAGGCTTCTCTCCTAAAGGATCTTATCTAAATCTGATTTCGGATTTCTAGAGATCACGACCGGATCAAGAAGACCCCGTGATGTACTGCTGATGAGAAGTAGGAAGAAAACGTCTGTTCTACAGCTGAAGGGACGAATGTCTTAGACACTTAGTAGTTTGTGTGCTCTAAAAACCAACTGGATACTTGCTTAGGAAGCTTCTGCAGTGACCAATTCGGCAGTCCAAGTTTAGGGCGGGCATCAGGTCTAACAGCCCATCAACACTGGCCTGGCAGAATCTGGGGGTCCAAACTAGGGTAACCTTGTGGTCCTGTCCTCTTGATCCCACTGTGGTTCCGTACCCAGCCCCACAAATCTGACTGGACGAAGACATCGAACCGCCAGAAACCAACCGGCCTACAACTGCCTGCTCACCTGAGTACACAGCCTTTCGGAGCGTTCGGCCTCCGTGGACACGCAGCCGACATCATTCCCAAGCGGTGACCCCGTAGGCTCGGGTCTCCGCGCTCCAGCCAGTGCGGGCCGGAGCAGCCCTAGGTCGCCGGTAACAGCGGCACGGTTCCCTCCAGGTTGTTTTTCTTCCGGATTCTGACTGTGCGCTTCGGCTTCCGTAGGAGGCGGATCGTGAGCACCCAGGACTGTGGGGTGCGGTTGTGGGGGACAGAGGCGGGACTCTCCGGCAGAGTGTGACGCCCAGAGGCGGAGTGGAGATGGGCTCGGAGACGAAGAGAGGCGTGTCCTATGTGTCACCTACCCCCGACGCCACACGGCCCGCATTTACGAGCGAGGGGGCCAGGGCGCGGCCGCCGGGCCCGCACTCCCAGCCTGCCTTGCGCGAGGGCGTTGGGGGCGTTGCGGACGGAAGTTACTGTGGAGCACGGCCTCGGCTGCCTCGAGACGATCCCTTGGCGTGCGGTCGTCACTGTTGTCTGCCCACCCTCAGACTCGGGGAGTGCGCAGGGTGCGGACGCTGGCCTCACCCCGTTCGTTGGCAGCCTCCTAAGGGTCACAGAGCACTTGCTTTCTTTTAAGTGACTCGCTGGTCATCGCTTGGTGTTATTTCCCCGAGAGTCTCGCTGGTAGTCCTGGAGCTTGTTCTGCAGAACAAACCGATCCTCCCACTTCAAAGCCGAGGTTACGTGAGTGCAGCACCACGCCCAGCTCGAACCTAGTTTTGCTGAATACAAAGCATGTTTTGGGGCTCCTGGGCTTGGAAAATTAGCCACCAGTGAGTGAAAAACAAGTCGTGGCTCCTATTTGGTGTATACTCGACTGGTGATGATTATTTACTCTGCCAGACTCACTTTGACTTATTTCCTTTAGGTCTTTGGTTCTTAGGGGTTTTTTTTGTTTGTTTTTTGTTGTTGTTTTTGAAAGCAGAGGATTGTTTTCAGGGTTCTGACATCCCCCAGGAAACGCAGTTTTACCAAACTTGATGAGATTCACACTGGAAAGCCAAGTTAAAGATCCTGCTTTTTTGGCACCTCACGGTGGGTGGGCCACACCTGCTCTATAAAAGTATCTTCTCGTACTAGGAGTAGTGGTGTGTATCTAATCCCAGGACGCTGAGGCAGGATGTTACTTCAAATTTGAGGACAGCTTGAGCTGTCTTAGGTTTCTCAAAACCGACGGGGAGGGGACAACTTCTGCTACCAAGTCTTAATACCTGTGCTTGATTTACTGTGTGTGGAAGGATAGTAGCACTCCAAGTTGTCCCCTGACTTCTACACGCAGCCATAAACACAGCACTAAAACTTAAAGGACTGGAGAGGGTTAAGAGCACTTAAAGAGAAACCTGGCTTTTGTTCCCACTACCCACAAAGTGGCTCATAATCACCCTAACTCCAGTTCCAAGGGATCCAAGGCACTTTTGATCTCTCTCGGTACCAGGCACGCCCCTGATGCATATTATTCATAAAGGAAAAACAAAAACAAAGACAAACCAATAATAGTCGTGTTACTGTGTCTGTCCCTGCTTACAGTGAAATTAGTAAACCTGGTCTAGCACTCTCTTTAGACCAGGTTGACCTCAAAACAGAGATTCACCTGCCTCTGCCTCCCAATTACTTGGAAGAAAGACCTTTGGCGCCATAGCCAGCCTTTAAACAAGATTTTTATTTTAATTATGTGGGTGCAGGTGCCTCTGAAGATTTGAGGCATCAGAGCCCTGGAGCTGGAGTGACAGACAGTTGGAAACTGTGATGCAGGTGCTGGGAACTAAACTCTGGTCCTCTGAAAGAGCCATCTTTCCAGCCCCCAAAGTGATTCTTTTCCAAGGCCAGGCATGTGTCCCCTGGTTCTTTGGGTTTTTTCACCCTTTCTACCTAACCTCTACACCATGTGGCTGCTCACAGAAGGGTTTTTTCTTCTTCAAACAGTTCCCAAGATTTACAGCTTGCCTGCCCTGTTGTTCTTCTCTCTCAAAATAAAACTGTCCACTACTTTAAAAAGAAGAATAATAGCCAGACAGTGGTGGTGCACACCTTTAATCCCAGCACCTAGGAGGTAGAGGCAGGCAGATCTCTGTGAGTTCAAGGTTAGCCTGGTCCACAAAGTGAGTTCCGGGAAAGTCAGCGTTACACAGAGAAATCCTGTCTCGAAAAGCCTGATTGAATGAATGAATTGCTTAGTCTACTTAAAGAGACAAAAGTGAAAATGGCTAATTGAGATATGTATTGTTGCTTAAGTAAATTGAACTGACAAGGGAATATTTTAATGTGACTTTTTCATATCTGCTAGGTTAAGTAAATACTATCACTGAGTTGTGAATCCCCAGCCCGAATGGAAAATGTAATTGGTTTTTTTTTTTCCTTTTTGGACAAGGAATACTTTATTTACATAAAATAAAATTTCAGAGACACCAATTTATCTTTTCATAATCCTACCCTGGTAAATTGGGAAGACATCAGTAGGAGCTTGAAGAGTGCCTAATTTGAAAAATGGACATAGGAACATCACTAATAAGCTGGACTCCAGAAAACTCTGTCTAGGATTTTATTAGACTGCTTTTTCCCAATATACCTGCATTGGAAGATTGAGACAAAAAGGCACAAACTCACATTAAATCAACACGGTTATCTAGTCATTTCTACAAAGTGTGGTTTGTAAAAGAAGCAGCACTAAGAACCACCCCAAGTAAGTCAGGGTCCCAGCGGGGACTGGAAAAGGAGAACTTGGAAGGATATACACACGCCCACAACTCTGACCCTGTCCTGTCCCTCCCCAATGCCTCTCCACAGGGAGACCAGAGGCAAGAGGCCTTGTGCAGAGGCATCACTGCTTTTAGTTTGCTGTAGGGCCCTGGAAGTCTTAACGGGAGCATCACAGACTTGAGCCTCTGAGTGAGAGTCAGGTCTTTTTGTTTTGTTTTGCGGGGGTGGGGTGGGGAGGGGATCGTTACAAGCCAACCTTGCCCAGCAGCAACACCATCTATGGGGATGGGACAGACCAGGGACATCCCTATTTTGTGTTTATGTGGGCAGGAGCCCTAAATCCAGGCTGATCTCAGGAAATTCTAGTTTGTAACATTTGGATGCTTTCACAGGTGGGCAACAGGTGGGAGGCAGGAGGAGCTAGAGCAAAGGCAGAGAAGAGCAAGCCTGACTGGAGCTGGTGGGACTGATGTGTGGATCCCAAACAAGTGCTGAAGGAGACAAACTTCCTCCGACTTCACACCACATAAACAACTGTTTGCTTAGAGTTTCTCTCAAGATAACCCACATCTGGACTTTAACCTAGTCAACGAAGAAGGAAAATCTGTAAGCACAAATATGATTGGCAGGTAGTACAGAGCTTGTAGGAGAACTTCTATTTTTCCCTGTTAGGAATGCCTCTTCTCCAGTTTTCCCATACTACTATAGCAGCTGAGATGCTAATCACCAACCAAGATGCCCCAAGTGTGTTCCTAAAGACTCCACAAGGTGAGGACTAATACAGAGGAGGCTTCTGTAACAGGACATCTGGTCTCAAAAGAACTAACCATTCTGAGGGGCCCAAATCTGTCCACCCTTGCTCCAGGATCACAGGGAAGCATCATTCTGAATGTCACAGGTGCAGTCCTGTGAGATACCTCCTTATTGCACTTAGAAATGAGTAAGGCAAACAAACTGACAAAAACAAGGATCAATTACTCCATTCTACTTCCTCCCTAAGAGAGAGGCTTGGTCTCTAACAGATACCTAGGCTAGCAAGGGCTTAGATCACTACAGGTTGGGCTGACTGACTAAACAAGGCTTGGGAAATGTCAGGTGACAGAACTATATCAGATTCTCCCACCAGAAAGGCATACTCAGTTTCTGCCAATCTAGAAAAACTAGAATGCGCTCTAATAGAAACTAGTAGCTTCTATTCCCTACCAAGCATGGGCTTCACCAGCCTACTGTGGGAAGAGTTCTAGGCTACAGTCACTGCTTGCTTTTGATTGTCCAGCACAGAACTCATCATGGGGCAGGATGAACTGAGTTCTTAATCTGCAAACTCCTCTCCAGGGATTGGAAACAGGAAGAGATGTGTTTGCTAGGGAAGAAAAAGCTTTCGGCATGCTTGTTTTGTGCAGCATGAAAAGACCAGGACTCTTGTATCCTAACCAGCCTCAAAGAGGAGAGGGACCTAAGAAAGCACAGATAGGATTATTGCTGAGTGGCAGCACCAGCCCAAAAGGGAAGAGGAGCATGGACATACAGAGCTCCTCAGGGGTCTGATCAGCGTCTACAGGCCACATTGGACATTCTCCAGGTGGGGACTGATGGGTTTCTTGTAGGCTCTGCAAAGAGATTCAGACAGAGTGGGCAACAGGAGGGCTGAGAAGCCAAGATATCTAAGAATATTAACCAGAGATGCAATGACTTGTGTAGGGGTTATTTATTATTTGCTAAATTTCCTTAGACTGGCTGGGCCTTGGGTACCTTCTTGATACTTAGAGCACTCGAACAAGAGATTACGAGGAGCAGAGGTCAGGATTAGGAAGCCACATTCCTACTGTGTGGAACTGGGGGCAGGTATCTCTGAATTTTTAACTCCTCCTCTCTCCCCAAGTGAATACTTAACATTGCCAAAGATCTGCCCAGGAAGCAAAATAGCTCAGTTTATCCCAAGGCTGAAATAAGTGAGCTTAAATAATATCACAAAAGGCAGCTAGTTTGAAAGACTAAAAATGTCACTTGGAAATAAAGGGGGGGGAGGCATACAGAAATGGGTCAGGACACAATGGAGAGGGGGTGAGCTGTAAATACAGCAGCGTACACCATATATCTTAGAGGATCAGGCTCCCGCACACACAGGCTTTGTAATACCAGACGGTCTATTTGTTCACAATGTTAAAGGGCATCTAGAAATAGCTACAGTAAGGGACTGAAAGTTGCCTGAAGAATGAGCACAGAAAGGCTGCATCCAAAGACGGCCTGCCACTCAGGAGGGTGGAGCTGCTGGGCCTTCCTGTTGACCACTGTCTTGCAAAACTAGAAAAGAAATAGAAATTATTAAGGAAGCAACAAGGAAAAACAGATGCATACAATAAATCATGCTGAGTGGAGGAATTTCAGGAGGAAGGATGCCAATTGGTGGAGGCCCTAAGAAGAGAGGGTACTAAGGCTCTGATAGTGACTGCAGAACTGACATCTACTTAATCCTCCCCCTTTCCATCTCCCAGAAACTACTAAAGAACATGGGTTAGGCTGGGGATACTGCTTGCCTAGCATGCACATGGTCCAGGGTTTGATCCTCAGCACTGGAAGAAAAAGACCACAGAACAACCAGAGAGCAAAAATGCCCTAGGTTTCCTTAGCCTTTTGATGCTACAGGGTGCTCAGTCTTCTTTAATCAAATAGTTTTCTCACAGTCTAACTGGGGGCAGAGTCAGGTGTTTGATTCTGTGTTGCAGAATGAGTCTTGAAGTACAGGGGCACATTGGAGAAGAGTCAGCATTGGGCTCTAACAGAAGGACAAGCCTTGTGGAAGAATGACAGATAAAACAAGGGACACCTATCTTGGCCCTATGACCTGGTAACTAGTCTCACAGCATCTGGAAGATGCTGCCTTTGTTAAGACAGAGTTACTACTTAGTGTATTAGTACCAGAGGGTATCAAATGTGAATGAACACTGTGGAGTAAATGCTACAGCTGCCCAGCTAGTTTTCCAAGGGAAGAGTAGGGAATGCCAGTGTTAGGGAGCTAGAGTTGATGCTGGCATGAGTATAGGAAGTACCCCAGCATGCCATCTTGAACTTAGGGTGACTCAAGCTACAAGTGAGCAAGAGTGATGAGTGGCAATGAACTGACCTCCACTGCACACCTCCACTTGTCTCACCCTGCTGTGTCCCTCTGCACTGCTCTTTTTAAGCATGCCCTCCAGCCGGGCAACAGTGCCATACACCTTTAACCCCAGCACGCAGGGAGGCAGAGGCAGGTGGATCTGTGAGTTCAAGGCAGGCCTGATCTACTGAGCTAATTCCAGGATAGACTCCAAAGTTACAGAGAAACCCTGTCTCGAAAAACCAAAACCAAAACAAACAAAAAAGATAAACAAAAACAAAACCACATCCCTGAAAGCTAACAGCCATAATTCCTTTCCACAGAAACCCAGGAGTTCAGTCTTTAGCAAGCAGTCACCACTATTACTAGAGCAAAGGATGAGAAATGATGATTTTCTCATTCCACAGTGAGCTCCGGAGGCCTCGAGGACTGTGTTTTAAGGCATGCACAGTGACAATGAGATTCAGTACATACAGTGCAGAAGGGGTGGGTGGCATTAGTCATCTGCTGTCATTCCTTTCACGGGGTCCTTTTGTCTCATCTACAAGAGAAAAAGCAGAAATTTAAAGCTTTTGTTGCTGATAGAACTCCACCATAAATTCACCCTGACTTGTCAGTCTGACCAGTAGATAGGAGAGAACATTTGTGTGTGCACACACAAAACAAGAATAGAAGCCAGAGAGTGGTGGCATACTCAGCATGCGGGAGGCAGAGGCAAGCAGATCTCTGTGAATTCAAGGCCAGCCTGGTCTATGAAGCAAGTTCCAGGACAGCCAGAGCTGTTACCAAAAAAAGAAACTCTGTCTTAAAAAACAAACAAAAAGAAGTTTGCATAAACACCACCCCAGACCATCCATTTATAGAACTGTCACAGACCTACCAGCCACCACAACTTAACTTAGAGTGTGCTAATGTAAAGCCAGGACCTATTTTCTCTCTGCTTTTATTTATTTATTTACTTAATTTTTAATTTTTACTTACTCTTAGTTTTGAAGCTCAAGGAGAATTTTATTGGAGTTTAAGAGAAAAATATACTACGGTTTACGTGAAGATATGGCATTCCAGGAGATGGAGAGAAAAATCATGCCTTTTAAGTTAGGGACAAAAATAGAAATAGACTGCTTATTTCTATTTTATGTGCATGAGTATTTTGCCTACGTGTATACACAATGTGTGTACCTGGTGCCCACATAAACCAGAAGAAAACATTGGATCTTGTTACAGAGGGTCCTGAACTGCCATGTGGGTGATGGGACTCGAACCTTGGTCCTCTGCAATAGCAACAAGCGCTTTAAACCACTGAGCCATCTCTCTGTCCCCTAGACTACTTATTAAGAAAGGAAAAGGCACTCTTAAGGGTGGGAGTGGGCTAGTAAACTGAGGAATTAGCCCCACTGTTTTGTGGGATGTGAGGGTGGCAGTGGGGAATGAAGAGGTAAGAGGACCGCTTTCAGCAGTGGGGTTCTCCTGTTTTTGCACCCACATGGCAGCTTGTAATCCTCTGTAACTCCAGTTCCAGGGACCCTGAATTCCTCTTTTGGCCTCAATAGGCACCCTGTGCACTTGTGGTACACATACATGCAAGCAAAGCTCTCAAAATCAATCTAAAAAAACTGAAAAAGGTGCAACTTCCTACCAAAGAATGTGGTGACTTCCCTTGCTGTCAAGGAATGAGGGAGCTACTGAAGTAACGCACTCTCTCATTGTTTGAGGCTTGAAGTGAAATGTCCTGAGGATGCTTATTTCCTCTTCCTGGAAGCCCATATGATATGAAGATTTGTGTTTTGTTTTGTCTTGTTTATTTATTTTCCAAGACAGGGTTTCTCTGTATAACAGCCCTGGCTGTCCTGAAACTCACTTTGTAGACCAGGTGAGCCTCAAAGAAAGAATGACCTTTAACTTCTGATCTTTCAGCCTTCGCCTTTCCAAATGCCCGGATTACAGGAATGTGCCACCATGCCCGTGTTTGGCTTCAGTTTTTGTTTGTTTGACACTTGAATATCACAATAGTTCCAAGAAATTATATTGTATTTAAAAACAAAGCTACTACTGTGTTTTAGTATACTGGTTGGCGTTACAAATGGTCTGCTCTGGGATGCATCTCTGCAGAAGCTATGGGGCTCTTAAAAATATATACTGTGTGCGTGTCCCTGTGTCATAACTCAAAGTAAGGTCAGAGGACAATTTTTTGTGTGAGTCAGTTCTCTCCTTCCACCATGTAGGTAGGGTCCCAGGGATGGACTTGAGTCATCAGGCTGGCAGCTGGTGCCCGTACTCACAGAGCTCTGCCCACCTCTGCCTCCTACGTGCATAGCCATAGCCACCTCCGCCAGGCAAGTCACTCCTATATTCTCGTTTGTCAGCTGCTCTGAGCTAAGTACAGAGTGGATTCTCCTAATCAGCCTAGCCCTGAAACAAAAGTCCCTCCTAACTCAAAGCTTTGAACTCCAGATGTGGTGTCTGCTAAATACTTCAATACAGAGAGATTTGTGTGCTCTCTGGGTAACCTGCCCAGAGGTCAAAACCTAAACTTAAACTAATAGAGAACTAGTAGTCAGAAAGTCCTACACACTCAGAGACAAGCAACCAGAAAGGGTCAGCCATGTTGTCCAAGTCCACACACAAGGAGACGGTTACAAGTAGTCTCCCATGTAAGTCACATGAGCAAGGATGTCACGCAGCCTTTTAGTCAACTTCAGAAGGAATGGGTTGTAGAGGGATGAGAAAAATTATGGTACAAGCAGAGAAGACCCATGGTAGGAAAGAAAACACTACAGAATCTTTGGGTTTGTTTTTTTGTTTTGTTTTGCTTCTTTTTCTTTTTTTAAGATTTTTTTTTTAGATTTATTTATTTATTAAGTATACAACATTCTGAGGGTGCCAGATCTCATTACAGATGGTTGTGAGCCACCATGTGGTTGCTGGGAATTGAACTCATGACCTCTGGAAGAGCAGCCAGTGCTCTTAACCACTGAGTCATCTCTCCAGCCCCATTTTTCTCTCACTACATAGCCCTGGCTGTCTTGGGAATGCTCTATGTAGACCAGGCTAGCTTTAACTTAGAGGTCTGCCTGCCTCTGCCTCCCTAGTACTGGAATTAAGGCCATGTACCCCTATGACTGGCTACTATAGAATCTTAATCACGTTGTTAACCTAAGAGATTTAGAGTCCAAAACACAGATTTCTTAACATTTTTAAGATTTATTTATTAATTATGTATGCAGTGTTTTGCCTGCATGTATCCATGCCTGCCAGAAGAGGGCACCAGATCTCATTACAGATGGTTGTGACCCATCATGTGGTTGCTGGGAATTAAATCTCTGGAAGAGCAGCCAGTGCTCTTAACCTCTGAGCCTTCTCTCCAGCCTTCTTTTTTTTTTTAAAGGTAATAGTCTTTTTTTAAAAAAATATTTATTTATTTATTATGTATACAATATTCTGTCTGTGTGTATGCCTGCAGGCCAGAAGAGGGCACCAGACCCCATTACAGATGGTTGTGAGCCATCATGTGGTTGCTGGGAATTGAACTCGGGACCTTTGGAAGAGCAGGCAGTGCTCTTAACCTCTGAGCCATCTTTCCAGCCCTCTCCAGCCTTCTTAAAATGTTTTTAAAGGATTACCAGTGTCAATGCATACAGAAATAATAGCCAAAGGCCCAAGAGGTATTACTCAGTGAACTACGAAGTGTCCTGAGCTCCCCATCCTTACTTGTTGCTGGCTATAAATCTAACTATGACCTATACTTATGGGTTCATGTTGCCAGCGGAATTTGGTGACATAACTTATGTCGCCATATGTCAGTCATACAGTAAGAGCTCATTAAACATTAGCATCTATTAATAAGAGCAAATTTATTACTCAGTGGGTAGTGAGTGTCCTAAGAGGTCATCAAGCAAGCATAGCCTGATGGGGAAGCTGCATTGAGAACCCAAGTCTAGATGTATGATTGGACCAAAGGACTCTTTAAGGTGTGCTTCTACTTTTGTCATTTTGAGCCTCCTAAGAGAAGGCAAGGGAGTAGAAGAGGCAGAAGAAAAACGAGAGGGAAGGGGTTAAGGTGGGGAGGGAAGGAGAAAGGGAGGGAGAGCTTGCTTTCTTACAAATAGAATATCCTGGTATTTTTCTTTTTAGAGAAAAGGAAAAAAAATCTCTAAAACTAATCTCTTGATTACTTTCTCAAATCTTACTCTCACCCAGGAATGATGGTGCCACCTGCAAAAGGGCCAGACTTACATCAGTGGTGACTGTGACCCCTAAAAACTAACCCCACAAGCTAGAAAAGAAACGACTCTTACATGTCATCCTTTGATCTCCACATGCTGTATACATACATATAAAATAACTAAGTGTAATCTGAGGGGGGTTGTGACAGCAAAAGCTCCTAAAAATATATCTGTATTAAGACTATTATGTATTGGTTTGAAGACAATTGACATGAGACAGTGGAATGAATAAGAAATAAAAATGTGGGGCTGGAGAGATGGTTCAGTGGTTAAGAGCAATGGCTGCCCAGCCTGGTCTACAGAGTTAGTTCCAGGACAGGCTCCAAAGCCACAGAGAAACCCTGTCTCGAAAAACCAAAAAAAAAAAAAAAAAGAGCAATGGCTGCTCTTCCAGAGGACCTGAGTTCAATTCCCAGCAACCACATGATAGCTCACAGCCATCCGCAATGAGATCTGGTGCCCTCTTCTGACCTGCAGGCATACATGCAGGCAGAACACTCTATACATAACAAATAAATAAATCTTAAAAAAAAAGGGCTGGAGAGATGGCTCAGTGGTTAAGAGCATTGCCTGCTCTTCCAAAGGTCCTGAGTTCAATTCCCGGCAACCACATGGTGGCTCACAGCCATCTGGAATGAGGTCTGGTGCCCTCTTCTGGCCTGCAGACATACATGCAGGCAGAACACTCTATACATAACAAATATTTTTTTAAAAAAAAATAATAATGCAGGCTGTAAATATGGCTCAGAGGTTAAGAGCATTTGCTCTTGTATAGGACCTGAATTTGATTCCCATCATCCACATGGCAATTCACAGCCATCTGCAACTCTAGTTTCCAGAGGATCTGATAACCTCATCTGATCTCAGACACCACGCAACATATACGCAACCAAAACACCCATAAAATACAATAAATAAGCCGGCGGTGGTGGCGCACGCCTTTAATCCCAGCACTCGGGAGGCAGAGGCAGGTGGATCTCTGTGAGTTCGAGACCAGCCTGGTCTACAACAGCTAGTTCCAGGACAGGCTCCAAAACCACAGAGAAACCCTGTCTCGAAAAAACCATAAAACAAACAAACAAAAAAAATACAATAAATAAATAATACACCTAGCTGAGCTTGGTGGAAATCCATCCCCCCCCCCCCCCTTGTGTGTGTGTGTGTGGTTTTTCGAGACAGGATTTCTCTGTTTAGTTTTAGTGCCTGTCCTGGAACTAGCTCTTGTAGACCAGGCTGGCCTCAAACTCACAGAGATCCTCCTGCCTCTGCCTCCCGAGTGCTGGGATTAAAGGTGTACGCCACCACAGCCCAGCAGTGGAACTCACCTTTAATCCCAACACTCAGGAGGCAGAGGCAGGTGGATCTTGAAGTTTGAAACCCTGTTTTGGGGGAAAAGAAAAAGCTTGAGGCCAGCTTGAACTATATACCCTGTCTTTAAAAAAAATTCTTTTTTCTTAAAGCTTTGTGTGTATGGTATTGCAAGTCAAACCCAGTCTTGTACCTCCTAGACAAGTGCTTTACCACCAAGCCATTTCCCAGCCCAACAAATATATTTTTAGATAAGAAAAAAACAAGCCAGGGCTTGAATTAGCACACGAAGGCCTGTGCAGTTGCTAGAGGTTAAAACATTCCATGGTGACATGGATTTGGATCTTTCTCTGCCATTACAAGTCAGTTTTAAAATTCTAACTCCAAAGAGGTCCCTTGCATCCACACTTCCCCTGGAGGGCAGCAAGAGTCTCAGCTACTGGCACAACCCTGTATAGAATGAAGGGCCATTTCCAGCATGAGTTGGCATGTGTTAAAACAAAGCCCAACTCTGTGGACTACCAAGTTTGAGGTGTGATGAAGGCAGATCCTAAGATCATCTGGAGACTTCTTCCAAGGATTAGAGCACAGCTAATTTACTGTTTAATTATTTACTTTTGTTTGTTTCTTTGTGCTATGGATTAAACCTCAAACCTCACCCATGCTAAGAGTGCCAAAGAACAAAGAATAGTAAATGCTTCCATGAAGCCCAATTACAATTTATCCTGGTCATTGCCAGGCAGGAGTGACTGAATATTCCCTGCCAAATCCCAATTAAAATCTTTCTGTTGCTCCACTTGCTAACTTCTCTCTCTCTCTCTCTCTCTCTCTCTCTCTCTCTCTCTCTTTGGTCAAGACTAGAGTGACCAAAAGATTCAATTCTCTCTCTCACACAGAGAGAGTCAGCAAAGTCACTTAGGTCTGTAACTTCCTGAGGACCCTTATCTAAGAATCTAAAGACTGTGACCCAAATCCCGCCACCTGCCTGTTATATGTGGCTAAATGAATAACCAGAGCATCCACCTTCAGCAGGAACCAACTTGCACGCCACTTACCAGTGAGTCAGCCTAGGAAGAATGTAATATCATCCCAGAAGGTAAAAACAGTTCCCTGAGAGGCTCTAGAAGAAGGAAAGGCTTCTGGGCCCTGGTTCAACCCTAGACCAGCGTTGTGAGGTACTTAACATGTGTGTGAGCCAGGCCCTCAGCTGAGGCCCAGCAAGAGAGTCAGGTGAGGCAAGCACATCCTGTCTGGACATGCAGCCAATTGAAGAGTGGTGAATGAACCACAGAAATGGGAGTTCCTGCCTTGAGAGGGCAGAAGGGTCCCGACTAGCAGCTCTGAGCTTTTATGCTGTCACCTGCAGGTCATAGTGCAGCAGTGCTTAGGTCTCGGAGCCCCCTTCTCAGCTGACGATATCTTCTCGCACTGCCAGGCAGCACAAGTACAAGTGCAAAACCAGTGCCTCTAAGTGGCTCTCTTGGGGAAGCTTCCTTAAATGAGGCAAGAGTGCTGGGTCTTCAGCTCCCAGAGAGCAGACTGCCCTCCTCCTGGGATCCATGCCAAGCTCAAAAACAAAACTCCTAAACAAAAGTGTAAAAAAAAAAAAATCCTCCACCCTGCAAAAAGAGCTCACAACCACACACAGCAGTGAGCTTCTGTGTGTCTGCAGCTGACCTCTCTGGGTAATGTGGGTGGCACTTGCAGATCAGCCTAGCCTGCCTGGCCCCAGAGTCACCTCAAGTTCCACAGCCCAGCCCCATCCCCCACACTGAGAAGAATCTCTGCAGCAGCGGCTGTATTACTCACTGGCATCAGGCGCAGACTACCATATTTGTCTCTGTGGCTGTGCCAAGACTTCAGCCACACTATATTTCCGAGCACAGGCTGTTCTCCTTATAGTTCCAATACTGCCTAACTGTAACCTTATCCACAAGAGAGCTGGACTTGTCCTTTAAACAACAGGGTGATGGTAATGATGCCCTTAGATGTGCCCAAGCACCTTAACAGTCACACTTCTGAGTTCCCTGGCATCCCACTCACCTCATCCAGCTGTCTCTTCGTCTCTTCTTCCATCCTCCGAATGTCATCCATAGTCAGATCAACCCATTTATCGAGCCAGCAGAAGAGCTGCCTGTGAAAGTTTGTAAACAGACGCTTCTCTTGCTATATAAAAGGAGGGAAGGGAGTCAGAACCCAGAAGGTGAAAGCTCCTGCTACAGTCCCCGCTCAGGGGATCCACTGACACCCACAGTTTAATGGGGTAGAGGGTAGGCGTGATGGCTGGCTGCCTAATCTGGATCAGACCCAGTCAGTGACCTTTGCCCTCCTGTTTCTGGCAGATAAGTGTTATAGTAAGGATGGCTGTCTACCTTCCAGTTAAGTCCTCGGACCAAGCCAAGGCCCCTAACAGCAGCATTTCCCACTGTCCCTAGTCCCTAATGCTAGGTTATGACAGCCAGCTGCTTTGAGATGGGATTCAAAAGTGTGGCTCTAATACATGTGAGAATTAAAGGGCTGAGGACTGTCCAGTTCTGTAATTCAGGACACTGTGCCTCTTGGCTCACAGTGTGTCTTGCTTTTTTGACATCAAGAAAAGGGAAATGAGTTCTGTTTGTAGTTCAACCACAGCAAATCCTTTCCTGTTTCCTCAGTTTCTTTCCTGGTCACACATGGTGCCCGGAGATGGACAGCATTAAACCGCAGGACAGTATGTGCAAGGGAAAGGAAGGGACCAGCAAAGAGAACCAAAGATCCTAATGCAGCAACTGAGGAGACAGGTCAGTTACTGGGCCAAACTGCTCTTCCCAACACACACAGACACACACATGGGAAGGCCCCATCCTGCATACTTACCTTATGTATAAAGTTTTCCACTTTGTTCTGCAAGCCCCACCACTTGAACTTGACAGTAACCAGTTTGTATGCACACATATATGGGCAGTCTTTCTGATTTACAAGTTCTTGCTGCATTAGAAAAATACCCAGAGGCAGGCTGGTAACTAGAAAGAAAGACCCCAGGCTGTCCGAACCCCACTCACACCCTCCTCCATGAGGAGAGGCCCACCCACAGCATGCCTGGTCCCCTGGTGGTTAAGGGTGCAAACTATACCTTCCAATTTGGGCCCAAAGGTCCTCGTCCTGTTTTGGCAGATTTAAATTTTGCTGGGTCTTCTTCTGCCTTGTAATCCTGAGAATAGTGGAAATGGGGTTGGAAGAGAAAGTGAGGAGAGAGGGAAGAGCAAATTTTTCATTAAAGAGCTTTTCATACCAGTTCTTTTTAGTTTGTTTTCTTTGAGACAGGGTCTATGTAGCCCTGGCTGTTCTGCACCAACTAATTAGACCAAGCTGACTTGGAACACACAGATATCCACCTGCCTCTGCTATAGCAATTGTTGAAGTTGCTGGTGTACTATGAGTATGGAAATACTATAGACAAGATATAGAACTGTGTTGTGCATAGTTCTGTTACTGACACAAGCTAAAGTCAACTGAGAGAGGTAACATCAATTAAGAAAATGCCTCCAAGCCGGGTGGTGGCACAAGTCTTTAATCCCAGCACTCGGGAGGCAGAGGCAGGCGGATCTCTGTGAGTCTGAGGCCAGCCTGCTCTACAGAGCTAATTTCAGGACAGCCAAGTCTACATAGAGAAACCCTGTCTCAAAAAAAAAAAAAAAAAAAGAAGGAAGGAAGGAAGGAAGAAAAAAAAAAGGAGTGCCTCTACAAGATGGGGCTATATTGACAAGTCTTATTTAGTGATTGATAGGGGAGGGCCCAGCCCGTTGTGGACGGTGTCATCCCGGAGCTGATGGTCCTGGGTTCTGTAAGAAAGCAGGCTGAGCAAGCTATAAGGAGCATGGCAGTAAGCAGCACACTCCATGGCCTTCACATCAGCTCCTGCCTCTGGGTTCCTGCTCTGTCTGAGTTCCTGTCCTGGCTTCCTTAATGATGAAGAGTGATACAGAAGTGTAAATCAAATAAATAAAAACTTTTCTCCCCACATTGCTTTAGTCATGGTGCTTCAACACACCAATAGAAACCCTAACTAAGACTGTTTACATTTGCCTCAAAGTAGAGGTCTGGGCGATTTTCTCTGCCAGGGTTTGTTTGTAACTCTATTAGATTCAAAGTGTCAGCAGACTGTCTGATCAAGCACGGTGTTAAAGACGGTAATTTTTCACCTTAAGTGAGCATCCAAGTTTTTAGGGAAGACTTTCAAAACACAAATTTCTGGGTCATATTACCTAAACCTCAGAGACTTAGAATATCTTCAGTTAAGGACAACATGGATTTTTCTTAGTCCCTGTAGTTAAAAACTATTAATAACTCTAACTCTGCTTCATGCAATAAAACCTTTAAACACAATGGTAAGATGGAGTGGCAGGTAAAGGCACTTGTGATGGCCAAGTCTAACTAAGCTTCATCCTAGGATCACTCAGTGGAGGAGGGAGAGAACTGGTTCCAGAAGTTGTCCTCTGACTTCACATGCCTGCTGTGGTATATGGATGCCAATACTTAATACACAAACAATAAGTAAATAATGCGTAAGTAAATGATCAAAGATAAATTTAAAAATAAAAAGTAATTACTGGAAGTGTCCAGTGCACCCTCTTGTGTAAGACTGGGCAGGCTTCATTTACTGATATCTGTACATCTATCTATCCATTCATTTACCTAGTTTGAATTTTCTTGTTGTTGTTGTTTGTTTGTTTATTTATTTATTTTGAGACAAGGTTTCTCTAACTTAACTCCAGCTGCCCTGGAACTCGCACTGTAGACCACGCTGCCTTCTAGCTCACAGAGATCCACCTGCCTTCTGCTTCCCGAGTGCTAGGATTAAAAGTGTGTACCACCACCTCTGGCCTCTAGTTTTGGATTTTGTTTTAGAGGCAGGACCCAATGTAACCCAGACTGGCTCCAAGTTCTCTACATAGCTGAGGATGACCTTTAACTCCTGAGCTGCCTTCTGCCCCTTCCCAAATGACAAATAGGAATTACAGATGTGAACCCACCAACCTAGACTTATCTATTTTTTTAGATTTATTTATTTTATTTTTAAATGTATGAGTGTTTGCCTGCATGCATGTATATATACCACATGTGTGGCCTGTAGTCCACAGAGATCAAACCACCTCAAACTGAAGCTACAGATGATTGTAAGTCACCATGTTGCTGGGCCAGAAACTTGAGAGAGAGAGAGAGAGAGAGAGAGAGAGAGAGAGAGAGAGAGAGAGAGAGAGAGAGAGTGTGTGTATGAGAGTTTTACTTGCAGGCATGTATGTGCACCACAGGCATGCAGTGCCCATAGCAGTCAAACCCAGGTCCTCTGAAGCCTCTTAAGCCCTGAGCTACCTCTTTGGTTCCATGGCCTGGGGAACTCCTAATATTGACTTTAGAAATAGTCATGTCGGGAAATTTAGTGAGACCCAGCATTAGCTGGGCAGTGGTGGCATAGCCTTTAATACCAGCATTCAGGATGTAGAGGCCAGCCTGGTCTACAGAATAAATTCCAGGAGAGCCAAGGCTACACAGCAAAATCCTGTTTTGACAAACTAAAAATAAACAAACAAACAAATAAATAAAACTGTTACCAACTTTAACCCCAGCACTTGGGAGGCAGAGGCAAGTCTCCGAGTTCTAGGCCTGCCAAGACAACAAAGGAAAAGCGCTGGGCATGTGTTGAGTGCAGAGTTTCTCTAGATGTGGGAGGGCCTGGGATTACCCAGCAGTGCCATAAAAACACAACACAACAAATAAACGAATGATGCACACTAGAGGATGTTCTTCTGAGACTAACTGGGTGAGGTTCCCTATCTCTAACACTTGCAAATCACTTCTGCACGCCCAAGTCTCTTAAGGAGCCCACCTTGCTAAGTACTTGGCTTCGATCAGCAATGTCTATATAAATAGCTTCCACATGTTTCCATGTCTCAGGCTCCAGTTTATGCACCTGCAAGAAAATGGGAGACCACTTGTTAGGCATGTATAGTTCTGTTAAGAGACAAGCATCCTCTACCTGAAACAGACAGCTAGAACCAGATCTTCCCACGCCATTGTTGGGCATTCCTACTAGTAAAGAATTACACAAGGGTTAAACATCTAAAATCTGAAAATCCAAAATAATCCAAAATCTAAAGCTCCCTGAGTGAGCTGCCATGATGCCGCAAGTAGAAAATTCTACAGCTGATCTCATATGATGGGTCACAGACAAATATAAGCAGACTAAAATGTGCAAAATACCTTCAAGCTGCATATATAAAGTATATATAAAACACAAATGAATTTCATCTCTATACTTGGGTCCTTCCCCCAATATATCTTGTTATTTCCATACATTCCTATGCAAACATTCCAAAATGTAAAGTCTGAAATACTCCTGGTCCTGAGCATTTAAGATAAGGACCACTTAAGCTCACAGTTGGTACAGTTATTCAAAGGGCTAGAGACTGGACAGCAGCAGGACCTGTCTTCAGACCAAGTTTACTCCAGCAGGCTCTGCAGAGGACCTGCCCTGTTCCCACTGCAGCCTGGGTGAGGACAAAACACCCCAGGACTCACTGCCTTTTCACAGATTCAATGTACAAAATGTTGCTCTAAAGAGTAACACTTCCTCTGCCTCATCTCCCCAGCCCGACTCCAACTCCAGGAACAGACTATACAGTCTATGTACAGATTTTCCTTTTATACCAACAGTGGCACAAATATATACACGGGTTCGTATCTGCTCTTTTTAGATTTACTCAATTTTCATTCATATGTATGTTTGTCTGTGTATCTGTAATATGGGCATGTGTGGGAGCCATCAGAGGCCAGAAGAGGGTGCTGTATCTCTTCTTAGCAAGCCACCCAGTATGGGTACACGGAACAGAACTCAGGTACTGTGGAAGAGCAGCAAGAGCTCTTAACTACTGAGCCATCTCTGCAGTTCCATGTCTTGTCTTTTCAGACAAGGTCTCACAGCTGGCCCTGACTACAGTGAAACTCACTCTGTAGACCAGGCCGGCTCAAACTCAGAGATCTGCCTATCTCTGCCCTCCTGAGCACTGTGATTAAAGGCATTTGCCACCACGCCCAGCCATATCTTTATTTTTTATTTCTTTTTCAAATTTTTGAACATACTCATTCCCCAACTCCTGTTACCACTCTTTGCACCCTCCCATCCCTTCCCACCCAACTTTGAGATTATTTCTTCTTCTTTCTTTATCCAGTCCAGTCTGTTGACTATTCTTGAGGTTGGGAGCCTGCCTGCTCTACTATCTGGTCAACCTACGGGGGGTCACATCTTTAGAGAAAATGAGTGGGGCAGTGAAGACACGCCTTTAATCCCAGCACTCAGGAAGCACAGGCAGGTCGATCTCTTTTGAGGCCAACCTGGCCCACAGAGCAAGTGCTAAGACAGCAAAGACTACACAGAAAACCCTGTCTCAAAAAACAAAAAGAAAATTGATTCCTCGTGATAGTTATTCTTGGCTGTCTACTTGATCACACCTGGAATTAACTAAAATCCAAATGGCTGGGCACACCTGTGAGGGGTTTTCTTTAATTAAATAATTTGAAGTGGGAAGATCACCTTTAATCTTCTGGCGGCAATCTAAAGGACGTGGAAGAAGCAAGCTCCTGCTCTTTGCCACTTGCCCACACTTTCTCGCTGGCAATCGGTGAAAGGCCACTGCTTCACTGGCATTAGAGCCTATTCCTCAGGATTCCACGGCATACTGAAGACCAGCTGAGATCCAGCCCTGTGACTGCATGACCACTGGATTCTTCGGCTGTCGTTTGGTAGACAGACATTGCTGGCCTAGCTGGACCATAGCCTGTGAGCCATTCTAACCCCCTCTTCGCTTCTCTTCCCCTCTTGATTCATTCTACCAGTTCCGTTCCTCTACAGAACCCTGACTTCCAGTACTTTCCCCCTTTCAGTAGCAATCAAATGCCAATACTCCTCAGTACGTGGAGGGCAGATCCATGTAGTCCTAACTGTCCCAGAACTCTCTCTGTAGACCAGGCTGGCCTCAAATTCAGAGACCCGTTTTCTTGTGTACTGGAATTAAAGGCAGGTGCCCTCATTCCTGGCTAGTGGTGGGAGTTTTGTGCCTACCTCCCTACCTCTATAATGGGATTTTGTCTGGTTAGAGCTTTCACAGGTCCTGTGTATACCGTCAAAATTGATGAGTTTGTATTTGCATCTACCCTCCAGTGTCTGGAAAACACTGACGTTATCCGCCACTTTCGGCTCTTACAGTCTTTATACCCATTCTTTGGCCAATACCACTGAGTCTTGCAGGGAGGGATGCAAAGATCCCATTTAGGGCTGAGCACTTTGCAGTCTTATTCTCCGCATACTGATTAGTTGGGGTCTCTGTGTTAACTGGCAACTACGGAGAGAAGCTCCTCTGAAGAGGGTTGAGAGATGCTTTGATCTACGGGTATACAAGTAAGTCATTTAATACTATGTCTATTTAGTGGAGTAATAATACTAGGTTCTCCCAGGGCCTGGGACCTGGTTCTAACCCTTTAGTATCCTGTTTTATATACTGAACAATATATGCAGGATTGTTTTCATCAATTCTTTTTTCGTTTTCATTTTGGAACAAAGTCATTCTGCAGCCCTGATAGTCCTGAACTTACTCTGTAGACCACACTGACCTCAAACTTACAAGATTCACCTGTCCCTTCCTCCAGAGTGCTGGGATTGTTCACCACCACACCTGGCTTCCTCTGCTTTTTTATTTTGTGTTTATCAAAACAGAGTTTCTCTGTGTAGCCCTGGCTGTCCTAGAACTTGCTCTGTAGACCAGACTGGTCTCCAACTCACAAGAGATCCGCCTGCCTCTACCTCCTGAGTGCTGGGATTAAAGGCGTGCAGCAACCACCACCCAGCTCCTTCAGTTTTTTAATGGCTGCATAGTATGCCACTGTTTGGCTGCACAATTTATTGTTGCCCCATTGATAGGGTCTTACATTGTTTTAAATTTGGGCTGAATCTCTGCGTATGCATTACTTCACATGTGAGAAAATAGTCTCACACACGCCTAGGTGTAGGGTTCTAAGTTAAAGGGAACAGGAGTATACTTTAAATTTGGAGAAGTTCTGCTTTGTTTGTTCATTATTTGGCTTTTCATGACAGGGTTTCTCTGTGGAACAGCTCTGGCTGTCTTGAAACTTGCTTTGTAGACCAGGCCTGCCTCTGCTTCTCAAGTGGAGTACTGGGATTAAAGTGCGGGCACAATTATGATGTTTTAAAGACAGTTTCTGGGTCTTTGAAACTGCATTTTAGACTAATCCTAGCTCTACAAGAAAGCCTAACAAAGAATCTTAGAAATGACATTTTGCAAATCAACGACAGGACAGGAAACTGTATTGTAGGACAGTCTGGAGAAGCATTCTTAGCCAGGCAGAAGAGAAGCGCAGAGAAGAGCCTGGGGCAGGGAACCAGAAGCTACAGGAGCAGAGCCTAAGAGATCCACCAAGGACCTGGACCCCGGGGCTTGAGAGGTGATACTTACATTCTCCTGGGTGCCAAGATCCGGCTTGTGCCAGGTTTCAATTTTAATCAGAAAGTCTTCCTTCATGTACTCATTCTGAAAGAGGGAACAAATAACTTAGTTACCAACAAGGTTGGCACTGGGGGGTCACCACCTCCCATTACTGGGAGCTATGAGATTCCAGCTGACCTGACAAGAGCTGCCACGCCTGGATGGTCCCAGGACTAAGTCTGTTCACACATATGATCACCTGAGTTTCCAGAAAAGCTTAGGTGACTTGGCTGAGGCTACAGAGCTATCTATCACACAGTGAGGTCAAAAGTCCCGTTTGACAGAGTTTAGAATTCAGTATTTAAGCAATCTTCCATTTTACCTTATGCACAGCATGCAAATATAACCAGTAGCCTAAAGTCTCCTAGCTGTGGAAGTCTTCATGCTGGCCCCTTTCCTGCATTAAGCCCTCTGTTGTGGCTAGCCCTCCACACTAATTTTGTCCCCTTCCCTTGGTGCTTTTAAAAAATTGCTAACACCTGTTCAAAAAAATTTAGTAAAGCCGGGCGACGGTGGCGCAAGCCTTTAATCCCAGCACTCGGGAGGCAGAGGCAGGCGGATCTCTGTGAGTTCGAGACCAGCCTGGTCTACAAGAGCTAGTTCCAGGACAGGCTCCAAAGCCACAGAGAAACCCTGTCTCGAAAAACAAAAAAACCAAAAATTTAGTAAAAGGAGCTACATGAAGGAGGAAAAGAGCCCATTGTTCCCTGACAGGGATTAGTTCTGCAGCAGAGACATGAATTTGAGGGATTATGCTGAAGAAGAGTGAGGGCTTGGGGAACAGGGACTGGTTCTAGAAGAGCAAGCTTGGTGATGTCACAACATTGCCAATGGTCAGTGCTCAGTGGGGTCAAAGGATGCTAAACTTGGATAGGGATGTCACATTTAGGCTGGCTGTACAGCACGGGGTAGGCATGACCCAAGGGAACAAGGAAGAGCCTCAACTAATTCTGAACCTCTGAGACCCAGAGTCAGGTCTTACCTGGCAAACCCACGAGTCAATGCAGCTAAAGCATTGACTGGCAAGATCAACATCAGCAACATCAACATCAGCAAAGGGAGCCCCAGCATGACCCGAGGGGAACAAGAGAAGAGCCAGGACATCTAGTGCAGGTACACTTTTATTTATCCTTTATTATAAATCATCTAGAACTCCAGTCCTTCTACCCCCCCACCCCTGCTGGATATACTTACTGTAATCACTGTTCCACGGCAAGGACATGGAAAAAAGAAAGAAAGAAAGAAGATTAATAAAGTTGAACAGACTATGAAGAGTAAAGACTTCTCCACTCCCCATGACTTCCCCATAGTGACCTCTAGACCCCAGCTTGCAATAGGAAAGCCTCAGTGCATCAACCTCCCCTTCCCCAAATTCATTCAAAGTCCCAAGTGACCAAATCTGGGATTTAATTAAGATGACACCCATGTGGGCTTCTTAGGATTCTCTCTGATAGAACAAGGGATGTTCTCTGATCAGCTGAGACCCTGAGGCCCAATCAATCTCCCAGGAGAGAATTACTTGGGTGCCCTGCCTCCTGGGGGACACAGAAAAGGGTCTTTTGAGCCAGGTTATCTTTTAACGATGGCACCCTTCCTCACACTGTAACCAAACCTCGCGTGCTCCATGCTTCTGCCGCGGTAATGCGATCCCTCGGAAAGCACAGGTCAATTATTTATCAGAGAAAATGACTGCAGCTGCCATGTCACTGGGGAAGAGCCCAGCTCTCCTCCTGACGACAATTCAGTTCATTCTGTACCCTACCTCGTGTGCGATCCCAATTTCTGGTAATGCATACTGCTCTTTTGAGTATACAGAGGGCCAACAAACTCCATCACTCCAAAACCAAACAAAACAACGAACAAAAAGGTAAAACTAACATTCGTGCGAAGGAATTGGGAAGCTAGCAGCATGAGGGCCATAAGTCACCGTGTGGCACCGAGTCTTAAAGAATGTCAGTACTTTCCCCGAGCCCAACCAAAGGCACCAGATTAGGGCTAAACCAGCAATTCCTCTACTAGCATCTTGAGAAAGTCATGTGGGGACAACAGAATTGGTATAAATATGCATCCAAAGATGCCAGTCTGGCAGGGACTCTGTCACACTGTCACAGAGACAGTAGCTTCAGGCTGGCCAGGTGTGATGATCCTGGCCATTAAGCTTCTCCAACCAGCTACCATATTCAGACTCCACATTCTCTAAGACACCCTCTCCTACTCTGCCTCTGTAGGACACAAGAATCTGCTGCCCTAACCAAGCTGACTGCTTGCACCATCACACCGTGTTATCCTAGTTTTAATTTCATTTCCATATGGAAGATTCCCAAGAGACAAAAGGTCCTGATAGGCAAACAGTATATAGTTTGAGCCATAATTCTGTATTTCACTGTAACTGCAGCTTCCTGAATGCTGGGTTAAAAGTATTTACCACCATGTCCAGTTTCTTAGGGGGATATTTGCAAGCCTGACTGAGTGGTACTGCCCACTGCTGAGGGAGAAGGCAGGGAGAGCTATTTCTCCCCTTCCCATTTCCATTGTCAGGTTCAGGAGAAAAGAGATGGAAATAAAGTAAGAGAACAGAAAGTCTTGACGAATGGAGCTCCTGAACCTGTTTTCATGGCCCAGAATAAGGCTGGAGCCATTCCAAAGGCAAGGGGAGAGATGACTCCATCTCCTTTATCTACCTTTCCTCAAACTTAGATGTACTTAGGCCAAACTAAAATGCTGGCACTAATAACTTCTGTCCCACCAGCCTCCAAGGAGGATTAGAAAGAAGCCCTCTCCTCTGTTCTGTCTCCTATTTTAAAAGAGGAGGTACCCAAATGAACAGGTCTAGGAGTCAGCACGTTCTTCAGTATCGAGTGCATTCCACTAGGAAGTTGGCACTACTATGAAGTAGCCCCCACCCACCCACTGCCACTTCTCTTCATGGAGGACTTAGAAATTATATTTTTCTTTCTTTTGTCAAGGATCAATATGTGAACTAACATTTACTGTGTAGAAAACTGCCATGCCCACTGCAGCACATACTCCCAAGCAGACAGTGGCATTCCTCAGTTGGCACAAGCTATGTACCCAGAAACCCATGCTACCTTTGCCTCAAGCTGACTAAGGTTCTTACAATGCACGTTCAACGTGACTATTAGACATCAAGTAAAGTCACCTTTGTTCCTATACCAGACACACCCTGCCACACCTCACCGTCTTTTTTTTCCTTTCTAATTTGCTATGCTGGAGATCAAATCCAAGGCCTTGGGCTAGGGTAAGCACTTTAAAACAGAACTACACCCCAAATCTGATCTGGGCTTTTGGGGGTGGGTTTATAGGGAGGAATGGGGACATGTGGGGTTTGGGGTTAATACAGAGTCTTTTTACATAAACCATGACTGGCCTTAAATCTGCAGAAATCTGGCTGTTTCCCAGATGCTAGGATTACAGGATTGTGCTTCCACACCTGGCTCTTGCACATTGCTCTTCAAAATCATGAATCCAAGCTTAGCATGGTGCTGCAGGCCTATTATCCAAGCACTTGGAAGGTATGAAGCAAGGAGGATCAGGAGTTCAAGGCCAGTACCAAAATTTAAGGCCAGCCCAGGCTACTTAAGATCTTCTTTTAGGACTGGTAAGATGGCTTAGTGGTTAAGAGCACTGGCTGCTCTTAGCAGTGTGGTGGTGACACACACCTTTAATCCCAGCACTTGGGAGGTGGAGGCAGGAGGATCTGTGAGTTTGAGGTCAGCCTGCTCAACAAGAGTTAATTTCAGGATGGGCTCCAAAGCTACAGAGAAACCCTGTCTGTAGGGGAGAGGGGAGGTAAGCACTGGCTGCTCTTCCAGAGGTCCTGAGTTCAATTCCCAGCAACCACATGATGGCTCACAACCACCTATAGTGAGATCTGGTGCCTTCTTCTGGCCTGCAGGAATACGTGCAGGCAGAAGACTGTATTCATAATAAATAAATCTTTAAAAAAAACAACCTTCTTTCAAACATGCACACACACATACACAAACATGCACACACTCAATTCTAAGCACGTAACAGCTTCCTGTCCAGTGAAGACAGTAGTGATATTTGCATTTTCAGTTACAACAACAAAACTGTCCACAGCCTACATTCCACCATTGATTGTGTATCTTCTGATACACAATCCTGATAGAAGGATTGAACCTACATAGGGCCATGGAAGACTGGAATGGGCAATGACTTCAGTTACTCCCAAAGTCCACAAGATAAGAACACACCTGGGTCACATAAGGATTACGCCTATCAGATACAATCTAGGGAATAAACAGAAAACAGCCAGTGAAGCAGGACAGGTGAGCAAAGGCTGGTAGGACCAGAGCCAGTTACCTGTACCAACAAATGAAGGCTAGCAGGAGCAAAGAACCCCGACCTTGAAGGGGGGTTCAGTGGACATTTAGGGCTCCCTGGCATGTGCATCAGTGCCAGCATAGTCTAAGAAACCTATTCCTAAGCCAGGGGTTGTTGCTCACATCTGTAACCTCAAACAAGAGGTTGCTACAAGTTTAAGGCTAACTGGGGATATACAACAAGTTCTAGGCTGCTGAGCTACAGGCTGAGACCCTTCCTAAGAAAGGAAGGGGAAAGAGAGAGGGAGAGAGATGGGGGAGGGGTCGATCTCTAGATAGTCCCTCAGACCTCAGAATCTTGGAAAGCTGAGTCCATGCTACTCAGAAGGAATCCCAGAATGTGTTCTAGAATAGAAAGTATCTGTACAGAGGCTCCACTCTTTCCTTTCTGAAACTCGAGACCAGATAGGATTTGATCCCCCTGCTACATAGTGAACTTCCTATGTAGACCAGGCTGGCCTCAAAAGCACAGAGATCCAACTGCCTCTGTCCCATAAGTGCCAGGATTAAAGGCGAGCATCACAAAGTTCAGTGTGTCAGATATTTCTGATCTGTAGTTTATAAAATTCATGGATGCAAAGCCCACTACTGGCCAGCTAAAGATTCATGATAGGTTATTATGCTGCTATTATAAATATTAAGAAACAATAGGAGTGCTGGAGAGATGGCTCAGTGGTTCAAAGCATTTGCTGCTATTGCAGGACCTGGATTCAGTTCCCAGCACCCACAAGGTAGCTAGTTCATAATGATGTGTGACCCTAGTTCTAGGTGATCCAATACCTTCTTCTAGCTCTGTAGGCACCAGGACTGGACATGGTACAAATACATACATATGGACAAAACAACATACATATCAAAAAAAAAAAAACCTAAACTTTAAAAAAAATATCAGCAATTTTTTGCCAGGTAGTGGTGGTGCACAACTTCAATCCCAGTACTTGGGAGGCAGAGGCAGGCAGATCTTTGAGGCCAGTCTGGTCTATGGATCAAGTTCTAGGATAGTCAAGGCTACACAGAGAAATCCTGTCTTGAAAATCAAAAACAAGCCGGGCGGTGGTGGCGCACGTCTTTAATCCCAGTACTTGGGAGGCAGAGGCAGGCGGATCTCTGGGAGTTCGAGACCAGCCTGGTCTACAAGAGCTAGTTCCAGGACAGGCTCCAAAACCACAAAGAAACCCTGTCTCAAAAAAAAAAAAAATCAAAATTGTCAAAGTAATCCAAATTAGAGGGGTTTATTCTATGCTGTCTCTGGCTATGACTATCAATTTAGGTAAGCAGTATGGATATAACACCAATACACCTATCCAAGCCTTAGGGAGCCTCCTTTAGGGAGCCCCCTTCATCCCTCCACTGGCTTATTCTAAAAAGTAAACACAAAGCCCTGGCTCACCCTGCCTCCAGTCTTACTATCCACTTCTGTCCACCTTGGGTCCGCATCTCAGCTCTGAGCAGCTCTGTACTCACCGGTTCTGCAGTAAGGGTAGGCATTCCAGGCTTTCTCATGTATATTCAGGGCTCCTTCTGGGGCCAGCATTCGAACAAATGTGGGTACTTTGCTGTAGCAAAAAAAGAGGTGATGAGCAAAAAAAATGGAGGCAAGATAAAGTAGGTAAAAGGTTTGCACCACAGTCTTCAGCCCACAGCTCCTGCCTTTCAGTGTCTAAGTTGATAAGTACTTTTCCACAAGATAAGCAGGCTACTGTGTTTAAGAAGCCACCTGCCAGAGCTTGACACCTCGGTTTGACCAGCTACAGATAGCACCAACACCTGCTCTGGCCACTCACCATAACCAAGGGCTTAGGAGACCCCAGGCTGCCTGCTGACACTTTACAGACATTTCTTCCTCATTGTAGTCTCCCAGAGCCCACTGGGAAGCAGTACAGCCAGGATTCAACTCACCAGCCTGAGTCTACTGCTGGCGGGGACCAGCTAACTAACTTAGAACGTGGGCTCCAAGGGCTGGGAAGACGGCTCAGTCAGTAAAGTACCTCCCTAAGTTTGGAGCCCCAGCACCCACATAAAAAGCTAGGTATAGTAGCACTGGTAACCCCAGTGTTTGGGGTAAGGAGGGAGACAGGAAGATTCCTAGAGATCACTGGACAGACGGTCTAACCAATTAGTTCAGTTAGAGATCCTACCTCAGAGAGTAAGTTGGGGCTAGGAGCAGTAGCACACTCCTTTAATCCCAGCACTCAGGAGGCAGAAGCAGGTGGATCTCTCTGAGTTTGAGGCCAGCCTGGTCTCCACAGTGAGTTTCAGGCCACCCAGGGATACATCTTTTAGGTAATAGAGGAAGGCACCCAATGTTGACCTCTGCCTACACATACATACATAGTAGTATGATATTCAAACCATCTGGTCTGTTTTCCTAAGTTCTCGGAAAACAAGGAGGCCTCGTAGTCATTGACCTCCCAGGAGAAGTATTTCCTTCTCCTTTCCTGCTTCTCCCCTGCTCCCATGTTTGTCTCTGTCTCCTCCCCTGCCACAGAGTCTCATGTATCCTACACTGGCCTCAAACTTCCGAACATTCTGCCTCTACTACAGGCATATACCACCACACGCAGTGTACATGGTGCCAGGTATTGAAGCCAGGGCCTTGGCATCCTAGGTAAGCATCCTACCAACTAAATTACATATACAGCCCTTCTTTTAAAACAAAGTAGTTTCGGGGCTGGAGAGATGGCTCAGTGGTTAAGAGCATTGCCTGCTCTTCTAAAGGCTCTGAGTTCAATTCCCAGCAACCACATGGTGGCTCACAACCATCTGTAATGAGGTCTGGTGCCCTCTTCTGGCCTGCAGACATACATACAGATAGACTATTGTATACATAATAAATAAATATATATATATATATATTTTTTTTTTAAAGTAGTTTCACTCTGTAGCCCAAGTATACAAGGTGGTTTCTGTCAACTTGACACAAACCTAGACATATCTGGAAAGAGGGACTCTTGATTAACAAAACACCTCCAAAAGATTGGCCTGTGGGCAAGTGTGTAAGACTGTTCTTCCAGAGGTCCTGAGCAATGATATATGGTGCCTTCTTCTGGCCAGCAGGTGTACATGCATACAAAACACTGTATACATAATAAATAAATTAAAAAAAACAGACTGAGAAACCAGTAACCTCTACAGCCTCTGCTTCAGGTGCTACCTTCAGGTCCTGATCTTGAGTTCCTGCCCTGACTTCTCTTGATGACAGAGTATAATGTATGAGGTGAAATAAACCCTTTCCTCTTCAGGTTATTTTGGTCACAATGTTCATCACAGAAAAAACACTCTACCTAGGATCCAAGCTACCCTTGAACTCACTATGTATCCAAGGCTGGCCTTAAACTTAGATGCCCTTGTCTTCTGTTTTGTTTTTCAGGAGAGGGTTTTTTTGTAACTTTGGCTATCCTGAAACTCCCTCTGTAGATCAGGCTGGCCTCGAATTCACAGAGATCCGCCTGTCTCTGCCTCCCAAGTGCTGGACTTACAGGTATTCATAGTCATACCTAAATAATATTTTCTTCTCTCCAATTTCTCCACTGTTTCTTTTCTTTTCTTTTCTTTTTTTTTTTTTTTTTTTTTTGGTTTTTCGAGACAGGTTTCTCTGTCCTAGAACTAGCTCTTGTAGACCAGGCTGGTCTCTAACTCACAGAGATCCACCTGCCTCTGCTTCCCAAGTGCTGGGATTAAAGGCATGCGCCACCACCGCCCGGCCTCTCCACTGTTTCTAAAGATTTATTTATTATCTTTATGTGTATTAGTGTTTTGCCCACATATATATCTGTGCTCCATATACACCCACCCAGGCGATAAGGGGGCTTTAGTCCACTAGAACAAGAGTTACAGACAGCTGTGAGCCACCATGTGATGCTAAGAAGCAAACCCAAGTCCTCTGCAAGAGCAGCCAGTATTGTCAGCTACTGAGCCATTTCCTCAGCCCCTTTTATTCAATTTTCCTCTAATGTTACAGGACAATGTATGTACCTAACTTTCTGTAAGTACATAAATTCCTTTTTTAGTCTGTCTCTCTGTCTCTGTCTCTCTATCTCTGCCTCTCTCTCTCTCTGTGTGTGTGTGTGTGTGTGTGTGTGTGTGTGTGTGTGTGTGTGTGTGTTTTATTGGGTCTCACATGGCAGGCAAGTACCCAAGCACTGAGCTACATTGCAGCTCCACCATTCCTAACTTTTAGATGGGAGCTTACATAATCTTCAATAGGCTCTAGCAAATTCATCACCTTTATTCATGCCTCAGGCCTATGGGAAAGAGCTAGCCCCACAGCAGACATCTAACTCCGAGCCCCCAGAGCAAGCCTCGGAGTCTTTACACAAAGATACACATTCGTCTAGGTGATGCTTCTATGTGCCAGGCACTGGATACACAGGAACCAAATGGTCCAGAGGCAGACTACTACTGACAGGTCTGAAAGAATGTGTTCTAATAGGGTGAGCACAGGGCTCTGGGGGAAGGGCACTGCGAACGCATGGTGAGGGAGGCACAAGACTCAAGGCAGGCTCCTCAGGGCAGTCAGAACACAAGAACACATGGAGCAGGGCATGTGCAGGAGGCCAAGACACAGGATGGGAGTGGGGCAGAAAAAGCTGGGAGAAGGAGGAGTTACTGCAAGGTAGGGTGGAGTGCAAGAGAATCCTAGGGGCAGAGTCACAGGCCTTTGTAAATTAAGTGAGCCAGTTGGACTTCATCCCAAGGACAAAGGGAAGCTTTACAGCTACAGCCCAGGAAGACAGCACAGATCCTCAGACAGAACACTTGCCACACTGAGAAGTGGAAGGCCAGAGGACAGCTGGAAATTGCTGAAGCAATCAACACCAGGGAAAATGGAAAACAATGTGGATCGTAGAGATGTGAAGGAGATAGATGAGGGATCAGAACCCATTCCAAAAGGCTGTTGTTCTCATGAGGGCAGCTGGTGATGAGCACAGGAACACGCCCCCTTTGGAAATAAAGTGTTCTGGCTTAACAGAGGTAGCAACTCGGTATCTATACTCTTTCATGCATGGAAGAAGCAAGGAGGGTTCACTCCCCTCATATACAGATTTCTCCTCTGCCACTGAGTTCAGCTGAGTTCACTGAGCAGACAATGGAGGATTCACGCAGACCTCATGGTTTACACTATCCTTTCACCAGAGAGGCAACCAAAGAGAACCCAGGATTTCACTACACAAAAATGAAACTGAGTTCAGCTCTATTTAGGGACTAAAAATTAAAATTCAGCTTCTTAAAGTCCGATTTAACTTAATTTAATTTTATGTGTTTGAGTGTTTTGCCTGCATGTAATTTTGTGTGTCTGGTGCCCATGGAGGTGAGAAGAGGGATCCAGAGACCCTGGAACAAGGGTTATCAATAGTTGTGAGCTGCCGTATGGGTGCTGGGAATTGACCTCAGGTCCTTTGGAGAAGCAGCCAGTCCTCTTAGCCACTAAACTATCTCTCTAGCCCCAAGATCCAGGTTTAAGTGGCATGGAAATGTAAATGTACTTAATGTCATTAAACTGAACAACTCAAAATGGTTACAATGCTGAATTTTATGTTATGTGTACTTGACCATAAAAGAAAGATTCAAGCCGGGCGATGGTGGCGCACGCCTTTAATCCCAGCACTCGGGAGGCAGAGGCAGGTGGATCTCTGTGAGTTCGAGACCAGCCTGGTCTACAGAGCTAGTTCCAGGACAGGCTCCAAAGCCACAAAGAAACCCTGTCTCGAAAAACCAAAAAAAAAAAAAAAAAAGAAAGAAAGAAAGATTCAGATTTATTTTTCTCAGTTCTATATAGTATTTTTGTTTTGTTTTGTGTGTGTGTGCATGTGTGTATACAATACATATTTGCTTGTTTGTGTGTGAGTGAGGTTATATGGAGGTCAGAAGTCAACCTCAGGTACCAGTCCTCAGCTTCTCCCTTATTTGAGGCAGAGTCTCTTTGATGTTTGTTGCTGTTTCTGGCATGCTGGTTCGCACATCCGTTTCCAAGTCTCTCCCATCTTACTGTGCACTTTCCTTTGTCCAGCTTTTACATGGGTTCGGGAATTTGAACTCAAGTCACAGGCTTGTATGAAATGAATACATAGCTCCTTATCCACTAAAAACATTTACTTTATCATTAATTATATGCATGCCTGTGTGTAGGTATGTACACGCAGGTGCAGGTGCCCACAGAGGCCAGAAGGAGACACTGGATTGTCTGGAGCTGGAGTCACAGGCATTGTGAGTGATCAGACATGGGTGCTGGGTACTCCTCAAGAGCAGCATGTACTCTTAGCTGCTGAGCTATCTCTCCAGCCCTGCTTGACTCATTTCTTAAACAGTCTGGTCGACTCCCATTCCAGCTGGTAAATGCTTACAGCTGGTTTCAAGGCCTTTGGGTCAGCTTATGGTTTGCTATAAAGTCGTTTAGGTTTGGGATTCAGCAAATAGGTGTGGTTTACTATAAATTCCAGTACACAAGTGAATTCCAAAATTATTTGAAAATACTGGGAAAAAAATCTATTAAAATTAAAAAAAAAGGGGGGTGTCTAGAAAGGTGGCTCAGATGTTAAGAGCAATTGCTGCTTTTCTTTTCTTTTCTTTTTTTTTTTTTTTGGTTTTTCGAGACAGGGTTTCTCTGTGGCTTTGGAGCCTGTCCTGGAACTAGCTCTTGTAGACCAGGCTGGTCTCGAACTCACAGAGATACACCTGCCTCTGCCTCCCGAGTGCAATTGCTGCTTTTCAAGAAGACCCAAGTTTGGTTCCCTCTAAAGGCAAGCACACAAATATACACATACACAGAGAGGGTGAGAGAGAGGGGACAGACATAAATAAAAATAGGCTATCTGGGCATGGTGGCACAGCCTTTAATCCCAGCAGTCAAGAGACAGAGACAGATGGATCTCTTTGAGTTCAAGGCCAGCCTGGTCTACATAGTGAGCTTTAGGCTAGCCACTGAGACATTTTTGTCATCTCGGAAAAAATATTCAGCCGGGTGGTGGTGGCGCATGCCTTTAATCCCAGCACTTGGGATGCAGAGGCAGGCGGATCTCTGTGAGTTCGAGACCAGCCTGGTCTACAAGAGCTAGTTCCAGGACAGGCTCCAAAACCAGAGAAACCCTGTCTTGAAAAAAAAAAAATTCAAATGCTGAACTAGAGAGATGGCTCAGTGGATAAAGGTGCTTGCTACCAAGCCTGATGCCCTTTGTTCAATCCCCAGACCTACGAAGTGGAAAGAGAAAAACAACTCCTGAAGGTTGTCCTCTGACCGACTCTACACACAAGTAGTGCACTACAGTACTACACACACACACACAAACATAAATGTAAAAAACAATGTTAAGGTGCTGGAGGTGGCCCAATGGTTAGGAAACACTATTTTTGCAATGGACCTGAGTTTGGTTCTCAGCACCCTCATCAGAAACCCACAAGAGCACAGTAACTGCAGCTCCTCCAGGGGATTCAAACCCTTTTTCTGGCCTCTACAGATACCTGCATTCACATGCACATACCCACACATACATGTAATTCAAATGAAATAAACCTTAAAATGTATTATCTGGACATAGTAGTATGTACCTTTAAACCCAGCACTGGAGGCAGAGGCAGGCAGATCTCTTATCTCTGTGACTTCAAAGTCAGCCTGATCTACATAACAAGTACCAGGTCAGCCAGGGCTACATCCTAGAGAGACCCTACCCTGTCTCAACTTTCACACTCACACACACACAAACACACATACACACACAAAATTGATACGATTTTTTTTAAAAAAATATTTATATATATATATATATATATGTCTTTGATCAAAAGAGAGGTACTTGGAGCTAGAGAGATGGCTCAGCAATTAAGAGCACTTGCTGTTCTTCCAAAGGCACTGGGTTCAATTCCCAGCACCCACATGGCAGCTCACAACTGCCTATAACTTTAGTTCCAAGGGATCCGACACTTTTACACAGACATACACGCAGGCAAAATATCAATGCACATAAAATAAAAATAAGTCTTTTTTTTTTTTTTTTTTAAAAAGTGAGTAGCCCAGCAGTGGTGGTACACACCTTTAATCCTAGCACTAGGAAGGCAGAGGCAGGTGGATCTTTGTGAGTTCAAGACCAGCCTGATCTACAGAGTGAGTTCTAGGACAGGCTCCAAAGCTAGAGAAACCCTGTCTCAAAAAAACAAAAGGAGAGAGTGGTACTAAACTTTCTCTGGCATCTGATTCTACAAAATTAGAATTTAAATACTATCTGACCTAACAAGTACACTTTTTACGCATTTACTACAGACTTATAGATATAAGTATATCAAAAGAAGTGTGCAGAAGTAGTTCTGCAGGACTCTTATCTGGAAATCACTATAACATGGATCGCAAGAATGAGCTTCTCAAACAGCTTACAGTGCCATGTACAAAATACTACGAGCAACTACCTTCTTGGGTGGGTAACTACTGGCTGTAAGATTTCCTACAGCACTGAGATTTTTTTTGTTGTTGTTGTTTCTTTGTTTTGTTGGTGGCTTGTTTGTTTTTGAGACATTTTGTAGCCTAGTCTGACCTGTAACTAGTTAAATAATCTTAAATGGCCTCACTCACCGTTCTCCTGTCTCAGCTTTCCAGGTGCTTAGATTCTGGGCAAGCACCAGTATGCCAGGTTCTTACGCATGCTTTGAAAGAATAAGGCAGGAGGGAGGGCTCGAAAGGGAGCTAAGGGGCCGACCATAGCTGAGCATAAGTGAGGCTCTGGGCTGAATCCCCAGCAAACAACCAGGCAGGAAATTCTGGGAGGGCAGCTATGACATGAAAGCTAACTACAGAGGAAAGAACAGCATGTATAGTATGGTACAATCAACACAAAATATAGGAAAGAGTGCCTGTTTATACACACTCCACACATACTTCCTGTACTTAGGACAATGGAAGAGCTCACAAGATGCCAAAATAGCTCAAAATAGCTTCTAAGGACTGGGAGCATGATAGGGTAAGTGGAGTCACTTTTTTTAATAACAAAAAAAAATCTTTAAATAAACAAAGAAGTACTGCTCACACCCAATCTGAGAGATGAAGCAACTTGGGCTACCAGTTTATAACCTGGAGACACTCCCAATTAGCCAGCGCCACCACTGACAAGGTAGGCCACGTTCCCACCCAGCCACCTGGGGCACGTACCTCTGTAAGTGGTAGATCTTGTGTGTGTACTGGCCTTTCTCACCGTCCTCCTTCTCATAGGGCTCGTTCACCAGGACCTCCACTCCTTCCCCACCACCAGTTTCATTTTTACTGGCTTCAGCCACAGAATACAGCTGCCCCACTTGATACTAAAGAACCAGAGAGACAGGCATTACTTGCAACAGTTACACATGGCCCCACCTCCACCTGTGCCTTCTTCCCAGTGGTCCAAGACAACAGGGAACTTTACACTGCTGCATCTCTCACTTGCTTTCACTTTTTCTTTCTTCTACTACTACTTATTTTTTCTTTCCAGAACTAAGGATTGAACCCAGGCCCTCAAGCATGCTAGGCTCCTCGGGAAGTGCTCAAGCCCTGAGCCTCTCCTCAACCCTCTTTTTTGTTTTCCTACATCAACCTCCCAAGAAGCTGGGACTGCAAGCTCTCTTTAACCAGAGGTATTCAATTTCATCTTCCCATTTTTACAAACCCATGAGTTTAAAGAGAGTACAGACTATACTTAATCTCACAGGACCACCCAGAAACATTATACAGTCCAGGGTGTCTCTTGGCCAGGACCCAGCTCTGATATCAGACCCCAAGACAGGATTTCAGTTAGCTACAAATCCCTCTATTTCACTTATTTAAGCAGACCTTAAAGCTAAGCATAGCATCTCATCCTTGGAATGCAGCACTCGGGAGGCCAGGGCAAGAGACCTGCCATGACTATGCTTTAGCCAGGCCTGGGCCAGTGAGTCCCTTGGGATCTCTGGCTACAGTGTGAGACCCTGTGTCAAAAAAACAAAACAGGTACAAGAGCTAGTTCCAGGACAGGCTCCAAAGCTACAGAGAAACCCTGTCTCTAAAAGGCAAAAAAAAAAAAAAAAAAAAAGCCGGGTGGTGGTGGCGCACGCCTTTAATCCCAGCACTTGGGAGGCAGAGGCAGGAGGATCTCTGTGAGGCCAGCCTGGTCTACAAAGGGAGTTCCAGGACAGGCTCCAAAGCTACAGAGAAACCCTGTCTCGAAAAACCAAAAAAAAAAAAAAAAAACAGGGCCAGGCGGTGGTGGTGCACAACTTTAATCCCAGCACTCGGCAGATCTTTGTGAGTTAGAGGCCAACCTGGTCTACAAGAGCTAGTAGTTCCAGGAGAAGCTCCAAAGCTACAGAGAAACCCTGTCTCGAAAAACCAAAAAAACAAAAACAAAACAAAACAGTCAGGCGGTGGTGGCACATGCCTTTAATTTCAGCACTCAGGCAGCCAAAGCAGGTGGATCCCTGAGTTTGAGACCAGCCTGGTTTACAGAGTTCCAAGATAGCCAGGGCTACAGAGCAAAACCCTATCTTGAAAACAAAAACAAAACAAACAAAAAACAAAAAAACAAAACCCACAAGCAACAACAAAAATAAACACATAAATGATCAGAAATCAAGACTCCGACTTCCTGTCCAAGAAAGCTGTCCAGTGCTGTGTAGCCCACAACTTCTGGCAAGAACTGGCTCAGTTCACTTGCTTTTTCTCCTGGGTGGCTTTTCCTTACCATACAGGGACCTCAGAACCTCTCAAACAAGACATCTCCAGATTTTCCCCATTCCTGGCAGACCGAAGTCATGCTCCTGCTCCCTGCATTACAGATCCCTTTCCATGGCTATGCTGGCTGTGTGCCCCTCTGTCTTGGCAGTTGTTAGATGGCAAAAGCCTGGTTTTCCTTTATTTGGGTCACATGTCACCCTATCAAGTCACTGGCCTCCTCTAACCCCTTAGGACAGTCTGGCATAAGACTGCTGACTTAAGAGACAGTGTCCAAGCCTACCCTACCCCTATTTCTAAGAAAAATTGTCTGGAGGCGGAAAACATACTGAAGACTCTGGCTTGGTGGGCTGTAATCTCAGCACTGAGGAAACAGAACAGGTGGATCTCTGAGTTCAAGGCCAGCCTGGTCAACATAACAAGTTCTAGGTCAACCGCAGCTAAATTGTGAGATCATGTTTCAAAAACAAAGCAAAAAAAAAAAAAAAAGAAAAAGAAAAGAAAGAAAATGAACTGTACAGAGAAAATGAGCTGTGACCGAGCAGAAAATTACATCTCTTCCAAAAGATGTGTCTTCCTCATGGCTGCCAAGGGCAAGAAGGCCGAGGAAAAGACAGACAACTCCATCACCCCACCTGCGAGGGGTGGACATACAGCTTTCCTTGCCCTCTACACCCTCCCCTGAATCCTGGTGTTCTCTCCCTCAGATTAAGATCACCTACCACCAACTCTGCTGCAGCACCACTGCCAGCAAGAGCGGTCACGGATGCTCCAGCACAGCCTGAGCCTTCTCCACCTCAGTCCCCTAAGCACTGCCAGGAGACATCTGAGTGACACCCAGCGGGGAACACAGTGGCCCACAACAGTTCGCTGCTGACCACAAGCCTAAGAAGCCCGAGCCGCCAAAGCGAACATCACCAAGGAATGCCAAGGTAAGGCTCAGGTACATTGTGATCAAGGCTCAGTTAGCTCCACCCAGAGAAACTTCTGAGAGAGTGAGAGCCTAGATCTTGCTAATCTTGAGCAATACCAGCGCGGCTTTGGTGCCTCATGGAATTCCACAGTAGACCCTGCACCTCTCCAGTCCTATCACCTGCTAAGGCACACTTGAAACCCATATCAGGTGGGTCCGGGACTGGCTGAGCCAAGGCTTCCTCACGTGAAACAGCAGGAGCTCTGCTCCGGAGAGAGTCCTAAGGACACTGAATGGCTGACTCAGCAAATCCTAAAGGGCAGGCTGGGGAGAGGGCCTGTAGACAAGACTAGCGCTCCTTGGGGAGGGGCCTGGGGCTGGCAGAGACCTTGGTCTTCAGGGATTCCCTTCAGCTGCAGGAAATCACAGGGCGGGCTCTAAGAGGATCAGTCTGCATGCTGGCCTCTTACCCTTTAATCTCTCTTGATATTCCGATCCTTTAATCCCAGCGAGACTAGTGAGGCAGTTCGGTTAATCCAAAGAAGTAAAGACAGATCTGCACAAGGCACAAGGTTCCCTCTGGCACAGCCAGGCTACATCCTGGGAAGTTGCCAGACTCAAGATTGGGGGGCAGTAAGGGTGGGAGTCAGACCACAAAATCAGATATGGAGCTCCAGGAGACCAGGATTCCAACTTCTTTAGGCTGAAAACAATGTTACATTGCCCTTGAGAGCTGTCCCCTTGTCCCAAAGACTAAGTCACTCAGGGAAGCAAAACAGAAGACTCCATCACTTGGCTAATCAGGGAGTAGGAACCGAGGGAGGTGAAATGTGGAGCAGAAACACTGAATGACACACATAACAAAAACGGCAGTACAGCTAGGCTCAAGTGGCCCACACCTGTAATCCCGGCCACAAGAGGCTGTGCCAAAAGGACTGCCATGAATTTAAGGCCATCCTGGGTCAGGTTAGCCAAGAATACACAGTAAGACTCTGTTTAAAAAAAAAAGAAAGAAAAGAAAAAAAAAGGCAAGAAAAGCAGCACTTTGTTGGTTGATCCACCCATAGAGCTCTGTCAGGCCAGGTTCCACAAAGGAATGATCTGCCCTGTCCACAGAAGGTGGCCAGGAACCGCTGGTGGACACACCCATATCAAACAGCCAGAGCTTTCTTGCTCTGCTACAGGATGCCTGGAAACCCAAAGTAGTGTTATACTAAAGGCTCTGGCCAAACAAGCTAATTCTGCCCCCAAATATCGATTCAGGCCATCAGGATGACTATAAGGCATGACCTTCTCTGTTTCTTTTTTTTCTCCCCAAATCAGAAGCTCCAAAGGACTCAAGACAGTCTCCAATATAGGAAGTGAATGAGCAGTCACATGATGCTGGGCCGTTCTCATGGGAACGGTGAGTCAGAAAGGGGTTACCGGCGGAGACACTGTTCCTTACTTACTTCTTCACTCTCCCCATTCTAGAATTTTCTGATTATCCAGAACTAAGGTTCAAGCTACCGATGGAGCAGCTTCACCCCTGCCGCCCTGCTGTCTCCGTCAGTGCTTTTTTGCTGAGAACAGGCTGACCACACCACACAAACTCACCCTGAACCAGCACGCACTTCCCAAGCTTCTGCTTGGCCCAGGCTCTCATTACCGAGCTCTGTCTCACCACTTCCTCCATGCTCCAAAACCAAGGCAGCTAAAAACTGCCAGGAGGATGTTCTCGAGGTGGGTATCTCCCCTTCCTGTCACCCATGGCCCACCGTTCTGACTGGGAGAAGACAGTCATTGGACCGCCTAAGTTTCGAGGTAAGGGACAATCAGGCTTTCTGTTAGGAAATCATGTTACATACCCTTTTTGTTTGTTTTTCGAGACAGGGTTTCTCTGTGTAGCTCTAGCTGTCCTGGAACTCTGCTCTGTAGTCCAGGCTGGCTTCTAACTCACAGAGATCCGCCTGCCTCTGCCTCCCGAGTGCTGGGATTAAAATCATGCGCCACCACTACTACACAGGCTTTTTTTTTCCTTTTTAGGATAGGTTCTTACTATGTAACTCTGGCTAGCCTGAAACTCCCTATGTAGACAAACACGGCATTGAACTCGCTTACTATTCTTAATATTGACAGCAAGGCCCTCAAAGGAGGCCAACTCTCCCAAAGCTATACCCAGGCACATGTTTCCAGGACCCAGGTCTTTCTCAGGGGGCTCCGTGTATCACAGCATCTACCTAGCCATTTTCTTTTTTCCTTAGGTTCCTCAATGTATGCATGTGTGTCTGTCTCTTCCCTCCTCCCCACTACTTGTTGGTTATTGCTTTGTTTTTCTTTCTCTTTTTTTAAGACAGGGTTTCTCTGTGTACCCCTGGCTACCCAGAACTAACTCTGTACACCAGGCTGGACTCAAACTCAGAGATCTACCTGCCTCCGTCTGGAGTGCTGGAGTTAAACTCAGGCACCACCACACCCAGTCGGCTTTATTTTGCTTCGTTTTTGTTTGTTTGTTTTGTTTTTTGTTGTTGTTGTTGTTTTAAGATAGGATCTCACTGTGTAGCCCTGACTAGCCCGGAACTTGTCAGGAAGACCAGGCTGGCCTCAAACTCACAGAGATTCACCTGCCTCTGCCTGGATCTAAGTACTAAGTAAGACTAAAGGGCATGTGGCACCAAACCCAGCTTCTTTATCATTTTTTTGAAACAGGTTATCACTCTGTCCTAAGACTCAACTTGTAGCTCAGGCTGACTTCAATCATCCTGCCTCAGCCTCCCAAATGCCAAGATTAGAAGTGTGAACTACTGTTGTTTTTGTTTTTTGTTTCTCATTTAGCCTTGGCTGTCCTAGAACTCTCTCTGTAGACCAGACTGGACTCAAACTCAAACTCCACCTGCTTTTGCCTCCTGAGTGCTGGAATTAAAGGTGTGTGCCACCATCACCCTGCTTACTATTTAATTAATTTATTTTATTTTGAGATGGAATCTTGCTGTATGCCCAAGCTGGCTGCAAACTCTTGATGTTAATTCTTCTGCCACTGGCACCTAGATGTCTCTTTTGTCTCCTAGATCTCAGACCATGTTCAAGTTCACATCTGTCCCTCTCTCCCAGATCTCCGCAGCTTTTATCAAGTACTCAGCACCCCACTGGAGACAACCCTCTCAGAGCTGATGTACAGACATCACTCCTGGGGGTGACTGGTTTCATCTAAAGAATGCTCCCACCACAGGGCTGGAGAGATGGCTCACTGGGTAAGAGCACTTCACCCCATTAGAGGACCTGTGCTTGACTTACACTGGGCAACTCACAACTGCCTGTTACTCTAACCCCACATACATAACATACACACAAAGAGAGAAACACACACACATTTAAAAAAAAAAGTTTAAAGAATGCTCCAGGCTCTGCTATTCTGCTTTCATTTCTCAGAGGTCCAGCTCTATGGAGCTCAGGAGTTTCCCATTGGTCCTACAGGGAAAAGAGATGGTGCCAACAACCAGGGGCTCAGGCTGGCTTTCATTTCACTGGAAGCTGGGGTGGAGCTATGAATTCAGAGGAAAGTCAAGAACAAGCTTGGCCAGGAAAGGAGAAGAGAGGAAGTTCAGAGAAAGGGTGGGACAAGGGAGGCTCCATGACAGTTTTCTGCTATCCAAGAGACAGCTCTGAGTCACAGAGCCTATGGACCTTCTTGTGGCAATGATTGCTGCCAGCTCCACAAGCACAGGGCTGTCAGACCTAGGAACCATAAAAGGACAGAGGGCAAGCCAAGCCCATTTGTCATCTTCTGCCCTCCATAAAAGGCGGTTTCTGTTCCTTGGTCTTTCCAGCAGTCACCTAACATGTGTCTGGGGACTCAAGAGATTTCTGGCCTTGCTGGTTTGCTTCACAGCCAGAGAGCACCAGTGACTAGAAAACACTGTCCTCGGCCTAGGCATGGAGGCCCCAGACATTCACACACTGAAGCTTGTCAATCACATGTCCCACAGGGTTCAGTCCCAGCAGACGAAGAGCTGCCTTAGTCTCTACACAAAGCTATCCAGCAAGCTTCAGACTGGCTATACTCAGGTACCAGACTCACGACAGACATGCCTTCCTTTAGCAGAAAGCATCAGGAATTTAAGCTGATCTTTGGCTCTGTATTAGAACATAAATGAAAGCTACACAAACAGTGTGGCCACTCCCAGGCCAACTAAGCTAATGTTTTCACAGTATTTATGAACTATGGATGAGATGAGAGGAAAAAAGGACTTACCTCATCTACAGACACAGGCAGGATGACTCGACTGCAAAAGAAGGAAAAGAGCATCAACTCCAGATTCTGAAGCATCACCTCAGTACAGTGGCCCATGCTCTGCTGCATCCAATTCCCTATTCACTGACAAAGTAAGCAGGGAATGGCCCTCTGGATGCTGCGAGACCAGGGTCCCACATGCCCTTTTGGAATCCCATTTAGAACTCTATAATTCAGAGCAAACCTGAATTCCCCACTATCTACTTCACAGGCCACTCTCTCACACCTTTCTCACCTACTCCCTCAACCATCTCTCTCCAACAAGACTTGCCCATGCATCTAGTGGAACGGAAGCTAACTGGGAAGGCTATCATAAGGTATCAGACCAGAAGAAGGTGGCCCTGTGGATGTGTGCCGGGGCCCAACTTCCCAACATCAGTCCTCAGGGTCAAAGGCTGTGAAGCAAACAATTGCCTAGAGTGTCACCACCTCTGCTCTCTGCAGGATGTTCTCTGCAGGATGCTATCTCTGCAGGCTGCTATCTCTGCAGGATGCTATCTCTGCAGGCTGCTATCTCTGCAGGATTACTATGCAGCAAAGTTTCCTCACGCAGCTCTGACCTCCAGGAGCCACCCAAGGCACTCCAGCCCATCACTTTCTTTCCCCCTGCATCTTGACCACCTTCAGTTGTTGGAAGGTACCACAAATAAGCTGATAGAGAAATTGTGGCCAGCAAAGTCCTCAAGAGGGTCAGAATTTCAGAGAGCTGAGGAGACTAGAGGCACTTCCCCAGGTGCCTTGAACTTGTGACAGACCAATGGCTGACCCCCAGTTCAATACTTTGAGGTCAAAGAGATGAAAAGAAAGGCCTTGACTGGACTCAGAAGTCAAGCCACAGGTGCGAGGTGGTGGCGGCGCACGCCTTTAATCTCAGGGAGGCAGAGGCAGGCGGATCTCATTAAGTTCAAGGCCAGCCTGATCTACAAAGGGAGTTCCAGGAGGCTCCAAAGCTACAGAGAAACCCAGTCTCGAAAAAAAAACCCAACCAAACAAACAAACAAAAAAAAAGAAGTCAAAAGCCACCCAGTACTGAAGAGGCAGAGGCAGGTGGATCTCTGTGAGTTTGAAGCCAACCTGGTCTATATAGTTCCAGGCCAGCCCAAGTTACGTGGTAAGACCCTGTTTAAAAAACAAACAAGCAAACAAAGCAGGGCAGTGGCGGTGCACATCTTTAATCCCAGCACTTGGGAGGCAGGGGCAGGCAGATCTCTGAGTTTGAAGTCAGCCTGGTCTACAGTGTGAGTTCCAGGACAGCCAGGGCTACACAGAGAAACCCTGTCTCAAAAAACAAAACAAAACAAAAATCCAAGTAAGATGAGTGGAAACAGGCCTGGTGGCACACACCTTTAATCCCAAGGTGAGGAGATCGCAGGCAGATCTCTGAGTTTGAGGCCAACCTGGTTTACAGATTGAGTTCCAGAACAGCCAGGGCTACACAGCCAGGGCTGTCTGCCTCAAGATAAATAAGTAAATAAGATAAATAAATAAATAAACAAACAAACAAGAAGGCAATCAAGGGCCAAAGCTAAAATTCCCAGTTCTCACAGCCTTGCTGGAACCCGCTGGGCCCTTTGCATCTCTGTGCTCTCACTTAGTAAAGCATGAGCACACCCTCCCTAAGCGGAGGTCCAAGCAGGGCTCTTTGCTCTAGGCTGCAAAACAGTGTGCTATCCCCTCGTTCCACAACGTTCTCCTGGGCAACAAGAAAACACACAGTTTTCTTAAGACCCGAGGAAAACAGCACAGCAAAAGCCGGGCATCTGGCAGAAAAAGCAGCAGGGGGAAAAAATGGGCTTCAAGTTCTTTACTGCCTGCTACCTCCCTTCCTCCAGAAAGACTCAATAATGTAAACTCTCCCATTACAGAAAGCCAAGAGTGCAGAGAAGTACTTCCAACTTAGAGAGCAGAATTTCTGCACCCTCAGAAGAACCTTCCTAGAAAACAATACGCCTTTTATCTTCAAGAATACAGCAAAAATCACATCGAAGAATTTGCAGAAATCAAATCAGGGAAAATTCTATTGGAGGAAGTGTCAGCAAAAGCAACAGGGACAACCTTCAGATCCAAACCTCTCCTCAAACGAGACTAGTTCTGGCCAGTGCCTTCAAGGATGCTCTGAGCCTGCTTCCATTACAGCCGCATGGGGACATTTCTCCCTTGTTTCCTCAGAACAAAACCACCTTGGCAGCCATGGGACAACTTGAAAGGAGAGGGCCCCAGCCGCCCAAGATCGGAGCCATCCTCACCATGGCATGACCTTCACGCGCATCCTTTGCAAAGCTGCAGCATTGCAACCACAGCCCCTCACTTTGATGCTCTCACCTGCCCTGCTTCTCATCTTGCCCCCCACCCAGAGATGCATGCACAGGGCACAAGTATATCAGGAAGGAAATAGAGATGCCAGACAGGTTCTGCATCACCAGCACCTTGGGCCTTTCCCTGGCCGGGCTTCAAGAGATGAGAGCAAGGAATGGGAAAGGACTGCCTGCCTCCCAAATTCGCTTCAGCTCCTCAGAAGGCCCTTCCCTCCCTGCCTGACCAGTTCAAAACTACACAGCTCTACACATTGGAGGATTCACGTGGGGATTTTTTTTTAAATCTGAAAAGAGAGAGAAGTTCACTCGTTTGGTCACTGAGGATTAGAATGCAAAGAGCACCGTGTTCTCCTTGGAGAGAGCTGGCACCCGAGCGGTCCTGTTCTTTACCACATAAAGCTCTGAGCGCTGGCTGGATCAACATTGGACATCAAGAGAGGCCGTCGACAGGCCTCCAAATGATGTTCTTCACAAAAGAGCCAAGGTGGGAGGCTACCTGGCTCGCTGCTTCGTTTGCCATTCAAGCTGCACACTGGGACATCTGTGGGGATGGACAAAGTGCCTTCCCTGGCAAGAGGGAGAGAGTCCTCTGCGCACCTGCTTGGTCACCGAGAGTTTTACAAGTTTCTATTTGGATATTTTCCATTTCTGAACTTCTGGGGCTTAGGACCCAGTGCTGTCCCCTTGCCCTCTCCTTCAGGAAATCTTAGTTTCCCAAAGATTTGAGAAACTATAGACACATTCAGTCTAGTCTGGAATGTTCACTTGGAACCATGATCCTCAGGAAAGGGTCACACTGTGACCTTTTTGGTTTAGCAATCCAAATAACTCTACCTGTCAGTCAAGACCCTGGGTTTCAGGAGCAAACATCTAGCAAGGCCTGCCTGTCCCCCAAACCAATAGTTCCTCACCGCCAAAAATATTTGTGAGGACCCTCTCAATTCCTCCAAGCAATTTCCTCATCTCTTTGCACCAAGACCCAAAATCCACTAGAGATTGGATGTCCCCGTCCTGTTCCCCACCACCTCTATTAGCAGGCATATCCATTCTCATGCTATGTTTTCTATGCTATCTTTCTGGATGGTCTTGTGCCTTGCTAACTTCCTGCCTTTTCAATCACCGAAACTCCTCACATCACTTCAGAACCTGCCGGTATTTTCTAGACTCCTCATTCAAGTGTTGCCAAGTCCCAGGCAGGCATCCCGAGTTTCTTCCAAAAGCCTCCTCTTTTGTACCTACTACTTAGGGTACCATGCCACTCCAGCTATCCCCGCCCGGCCCTGTTATCTCAGTCCCCTAAGTTCTTTCTCCCTTCCCATCACCCAAGCCTGGCCCTGACTTAAGTCCTTTTTTTCTGCAACCAATTATTACAATCCTTCCTCTGCTGCCTAGGGCAGCCACTGTCCATGCCCCAGGTTCCGCCTCAGCACTCCTCCTCACCACCTCAACTCCATTCTAGGAGCTACCTTATCTGATCTTCCCTGCCCCTTGGTACGAACAACTCAGCCCCAAACCCCTCCCCACTGTCAGTCAACTCGCCGGCGCTGCCTGCCCTTGTCCCATTGCTCCTCGGTCCCTTACACAACTCCTCAGTCTACCCCTTCATCCCCCAGCGCCCACTATAGGGCCACCTCACATCCAGCGCTCTCCATTCCTCGGGCCCCACCTCAGGCTCCCTCTGGCTCTCCCTGTCCCCTTGACCCCTCCTCAGGCCCTGTCCGGCCCGCGCCGGTTCCTGGCCTCCTCTCTGGCCTATTCGACCCCACCTCAGGTGCTGTCTGTCACCCTCTGGCCCCTCCGCCCCTGCTAGGCGGCCCAACAGCCCCATCCGGTGTTCTCCATCCCCCACGGCAGGCGATCTGCCTTCGCGGCCGTCATCCCGACCCTCCCTTCCGCCTCGCTTCCGCACAGCCGACCCGACACTCACTACTCCTTGAGCAGCACCATATCGCTTCGCGGCTCGGCGGCTGCCAGCTGCCAGCCCGGCCTTCTGCCCGCTTCCCGGCGGCCGCTCTCCCGGTGGCCCGGCCCGGCCCGGCTGCCTGTGCGCCTTCGTCGTGGTCTGCTCTGTCTCTGCTGCTCTCGCTGCGGTCGCCGCGCGGGCTCCTGCCGCCCTGCCCTGGCCTCGCCACCTCCCGCGCCTCTGCCGACGCCGCCCGGAGCTCCGGTTCCGCAGCGCCGCGCGGGGGCGGGGCGTCTCTGCGGCAACCAGAGCGTCAGACGCAGCAGTGCGCGCTGACCTCACGCGGGGCGGAGCCTTCCCGGGCCCGCCCCACTACCCTTAAATGGGCCTTGGCTCCGGGTCCAAGTCTGCATCCGATCTGGGCCCTTGGCAGGTTCAGAGCTGGGGGAATTAAAGGTACACGTCAGGTGTCAATCTCTTTTGCAGCAGCAGCTGATGCGCCTGTATGCCTGGACTTCTCTGGTGGGTGTGTTGAGAGCCAAGCGTGTCAAAAATAAAATGAGAGGCTTGGAGATTTAGTTCAACTGGGAAGCACTTGCCTAATTTGGATGCCCAAAACAAAAGTGTGTATATATGTTCTCTAAATACCTGATTCCACAACTCCACCAGAAAGGTAATGTTGCTGTCCTCACTTACAGGGAAGAAAGCAGCAGAAGGAAGATTTTCTCATTGCAGCTTCTTCATGAGTTTTTGTCTCTTTTTTTCTTTTTCTTTTTCCCCCCTTTTTTGAGGCAGGGTCTCACTATGTAGTTCTGGTTGTCCTGAAACTCACTATGTAGACCAGGCTGACCTCAAATTCACAGAGATTCACCTGTCTCTGGCTCCTGAACGCTGACTGTAGCTGAGATTCTAACCCAGTGTCACCTTATCCATCCAATAACCATTGGCTGAGGAGCTGCTGTGCACCAGAGCTCGCGCTACCCAGGATAGAGAGAACAAGACTGGTACTATCTTGCCCTGAGGGACCGGAGATCAAATGGAGGGGAGGCAGGTGATGGCTAAAGGTAGCAGGCATTTAGAATGAAAGAGCCTGCCACGCCTGTAATCCTAGCTATCTGGGAGCTGAGGCAGGAGAATGGAAAGTTCAAAGCCTCTGTCTCATAGAAGGTATGGAGAGGGCCGGAATACAGCTCAGTGATTGAGCACTTGCCCAGTGTGCAGGAGGCTCTAGGTTCAATCCCAGAACCACAAGAAGAAAAAGGGAAGAAGTTATCAGGCAAGAGGGTGAAAGTTGTACTCGATGGGATTAGACAGGAGGGCACCTGATTTGTGTGAGGAATCCCAGGGAAGGCATTCCAGAAGACACGATTCAAGAGGAGGTCTGCAGATGCTGGGGAGCAAAGGACAGCAAATAGGTGTCCCAAGCAGATATGTAAAGGCTGCAGTCCGAGAGGATACACGTGGGGACTGGTCCTAGTCTGGTTTCTGCTGCTGCGATAAAGACCACGACCAAAAGTAACCTGGGGAGGAAAGGGTTTATTACATCTTTGAGGTTAGAGTCCATTTTCAAGGGAAAATCGGGCAGGGACCTGAAGCAGAGGCTATGGAGGAATGCTGTTTGCTCAGATTGTTTTCCTGTTCAAGCCAGGACCACCTGCCCAGGTATGGTACCACCCAGAGTGAGCTATGCTCGCCCACATCAATCATCAATCCAGAAAATGCCACCACAGGCTTGCCTGCAGACAGATTTGATGGGAACATTTTCTCAACTGAGGTTCTGTCTTCTGACTAGAAGAGATACCTGGAGCACCGAGTTTGGAGGCTGGAGCGCTGGGAAGGGCTAGGCTCCCGGTGGGTGATGGTAATGTGGGCTTCAGGCCATGGGAAGGCATTTGAGGGGTTCAGCAGTGATGTGAGATTTACAGTATGAAGCTTCCCTCTGAATCTTGGGGGTGGGGAGGGAAGAGGAGAGGACTGTGTCGGGACAACAGTGATAGGCAGTGACACCAGGAAGGAGACAGCCGCAGAAGTCCAGGAAGCATTCAGGAAAGAAAAAGAAGGAAAAAAAACCCAGGTGGTGATGGTGGCAGCAGCGCACACCTTTAATCCCAGCACTCAGAAGGTGGAGGCAGAGGCAGACAGATCTCTGAGGCCAGCCTGGTCTACAGAGTGAGTGAGTTCCAGGATAACCAGGGTGACACAGAGAAACAAATTGGCCAACAGGGCGAAAAAGCAAGACAGGAAGTGAGAGACACAGGCGAGGCTCAGGCCTGGGAGCTGTTCTCAGTGACAGCACCACTGACAGGCAGATGGGCTCTCTGAGAGCCGGTGCTTGAGGAGGATCTGGCTGCAACAGTGACTGAACTACCCAAGATGGTGGCTCAAGAAGGAACTGGGGAGCAGGTGGCCATACTGCTACCCAGCTGTGACCAGTAACCAGGGCTGCCCTAAGTGTTCCACGTATTGGCCACTCATTGGTCAAACTGGCATGAGCAAGGATAGCTCCAGAAATCCAAGACAGGACCCTGAGAGAAATCCAAGATGGAGGAATGGCCTGACCCGTGGTGTGTGTGTGTGTGTCCCACTTCAGCACAGGGCTCTTTCTCCACAGTATCAATGGATAGTTCTCTAGAAAATGCTGGCTCTCTCCAGGAAGTAACCAGATCCTGCCCGCCCTGGGAACGTGCCACCTAGTTAGGGAGACTGCATTTACTCATTCACTCAATAAATATTGATTGAGCACCTGGCCCTGTCCTAGGCCTTTTTCTAGGCACTTAAGACACAAGGGATGACCACGCAAACGCTGTCTCTCCCGTGCTGAATGGAGAGGAGCCCGCTACAAACATACGGGAATGGCTTTCAGAAGAGACCCGCGTGAACTGCGGGGCTGATGGTGGGCACAGCACTAACTGTGGTTGCAGACAGGAATTGCTGCTAATTAGTTGATAACGACTGAAGCATGAGATTGGAGGGCAGTGCTACATACTAGGGGAACTGAAAACACAAAACAGCATCGAGGCCGGAGATACAGTTCCCCAGGCAGAATGCTTGCCTGGCACTCAGATTCCTGAAGTCAGCTCCCAGTAGCACATAAACCAGTTCTGGTAGCTCATGCCTATAATTCAAACACTTCTGAGACAGAGACAGGAAGTTTGCGGTCATCCTCAGCTACCCATTCAGTTTGAAGCTACCCTGGGCTACACAAGACCCTGTCCAGATATAAATTTAAAAAAAGTAGAAACCAAAGGGCTAGAGATACGGCTTAGCTTGGTTAAGAGTGCATGCTATTCTTCCAGAAGACTGGAGCACCTGTGTCACCTGGCACCCATGTCAAGCAGCTGGTAACAACCTGTATCTGATGCCCCCGGCCTCCCCCTGCTTCTGTACTCACGTGCACATAATCGCACTCTGACACATGTACATAATATTTTAAAATAATAAAAAAAAATTGGGGGCTGGCGAGATGGCTTAGAAGTTAAGGGCACTGGTTGCTCTTCTGGAGGTAATGAGTTCAGTTTCCAGCAAGCACGTGGCGACTCACTACCATCTATAATGAGACCTTGTTCCCTCAGGCAAAACACTGTGTATGTAATAAATAAATTTAAATATTGTAAAAACAAAAAATAAGGTAGGTGATGGTGGCGCACACTTTTAATCCCAGCACTCAGAGGACAGAGGCAGGCGGATCTCTGTGAGTTTGAAGCCGGCCTGATCTACAAAGCTAGTTCCGGACAGCCTGAGCTACACAAAGAAACCCTGTCTTGAAAACCAAAAACAAATTAAAATTAAGTAAAAGCCAGATGTGGCAACATACACCTTTAGTCATGGCGCTTGGGAGAGAGGCAGAGGTAGGTTAATCCCTGTGAGTTAGAGACCAGCCTGTTCTATGTAGAGAGTTCTAGGCCAACCAGGGCTATATAATGAAAACCTGTCTCAAATAACACCACACACACACACACACACACACACACACACAATTATCAGAATGTGTGGAGCTTCCTCACACCTGGAGCTCACAAGCATCACTTGAAGTAATTTGTCACAAAAGTGACCATGGATGACAGGAGGGTCAGTGCTGATTAAGATTCCAGATAGGGCCAGGCAGGGTGGCACATGCCTTTAATCCCAGAATTTGGGAGGCAGAGGCAGGTGGATTTCTGAGTTTGGGGCCAGCCTGGTCTACAGAGAGTGTTTCAGGACAGCCAGGGTTACACAGAGAAATTCTGTCTCAAAAAAAAAAAAAGATTTGAGATGTGGAGGCAACTTGAGCTGGGAAAGACTAGGAAGGACAGACAGCCTCCACAGAGGGAAAGCATTGAGGGCCCAGGTGAAGGTCACAACTGGCCTCTGGAGTTGGGGACCAGAGTCGAGATCAGCACATACTGGTTGCAGTGACTGGAAAATGAGATAGCCTACAGACAGTGCTGAGCTTGGGACTTTGAGTTCCAGTGGAGAGGTTGCAGAGATAAGGGAGCAATTAGGGGGCTTAACAAAGTCCTAACTTCCTGTCTAGATTCAGCTTGGGAGGCTTGCCACTCCTGCTGGTCTCTTTCCTTTCTCCAAGCATTTCCAAGTCCCCAAGATAGGTCAATCCCACCCTTCATGCTTCAGTGTGTCTACTCGGAATGCTGAGTTTGTCTTAGGAACCCACAGTGCTGCTATCAGACTTAGCTGGATGAATTGTTTCCTCTCTTAAATATTTATTATTTGTTTTTATGTGCATTGGTGTTTGGCCTGCATGTATGGCTATGTGAGGATGCCAGATCTCCTGGAACTGGAATTACAGTTTTAACAAGTCATGTGGGTGCTGGGAATTGAACCAAGTTCTTCTAGAACGGCAGCCAGTGCTCTTAGCCACTGAGCCACTCCCTCCAATCTTTTATTATAAATTATTTTTATTATTAAAAGTTGTGTATTATAGGGGCCAGCCCAATGGCTCAGTGAGTTAAAGGTACTTGAGACCAAGTCTGACAAGTGGATTCTCCAAACTGTCCTCTCAATTCCACACATGTGCCATGACATGTGCACCAAAAGTGTGTGTGTGTTCATGTGCCACAGTGTGTGAGTGGAGGTCAGAGACAACTTGTAAAAGTTCTTTCCTTTCACTATATGGGTCCGTTGGTTTGAACTAAGGCTGTCAGGCTTAGCAGCAAGTCACTATATCCATAGAATCATCTCACCAGTTTTTGATTTTGTTTTTTGTTTGTTTGTTTGTTTGTTTTTGAGACAGGGTTTCACCATAGCTTTGGAGCCTATCCTGAAAATAGCTCTTGTAGACCAGGCTGACCTTGAACTCACAGAGATCCTCCTGCCTCTGCCTCCCAAGTGCTGGGATTAAAGGCGTGTGCCACCACCACCCAGCCTTCAGGCAGCAGTCTTGAACCTGTTCTAGCTGTAGAACTCTGACCTTGGGCCATCTGTTCCTACCGGAGATTTCTCGGGTGGTCTTCCTTGATCAAACCTGATTTTTCTTAACTCAGAATAAATCCAATAATTTCTTTAAAGATTTATTTATTATGTATACAACATTCTGCCTCCATGTATGCCTGCACGCCAGAGGAGGGCGCCAGATCTCATTACAGATGGTTGTGAGCCACCATGTGGTTGCTGGGAATTGACCTCAGGACCTCTGGAAGAGCAGTCAGTGCTCTTAACCATTGAGCCATCTCTCCAGCCCTCCCCCCCCTTTTTTTAAAGAAAGAGTTTCTCTGTGTAACAGCTGTCCTGGAACTTGCTTCATAGACCAGGATGGCCTCAAACTCACAGAGAACCACTTGCTAGGATTAAAGGCGGTGTGCCACCATTGCTAGTGACCTTGATTTTCTTATCCTACCTCCAGATTACAGCCCTGAACCGGGTTCCTGTAGTGGTGGAGGTTGAAGGCATGGCTTCATGTATGCTCGGCAAGCACTCTATCAACCAAGCCATATACCCAGCCTCTCAACTCTGCTTCCTAAATCATTTTTTTACCCTAGCAAGTTTGGTTCACCCAGACATAGACCTTCAGATGCAAGGCCCACACTGTTTTCCAGCAGCGCTCCAGTCCTTACAGCTTCTCCCCCAACAGTCATCCCTGGAACCTGATGCCTCAGAGACCCAACCCTAACACTGCTACCTCTGTGACATTGGCTGAGTTATTTAACCCGTTTGTGCCTTGGCTCTTCATTCATGAAGTGAGGACAACCACAAACTCCACGTAAGGAGCCGGCGCACCTAAAGCAGTGTTTGCTGCGTGTGATATGCGTCCATGTTAGCTTTAATATTTTATTATTTTCTGGGCATGAGTGTTTTGCCTGTATGTATATCTATGTACCACTGTGTGCCTGGTGCAGAGTAAGTCAGAAAAGGGCCTCAGATTCCCCCACAACTGGAGTTATATAGACAGTTGTGAGCTACCACATGGGTGCTGGGATCCAAACTCAGGTCCACTAGAAGAGCAGGCAGGGCTCTTAACCACTGAGCCATCTCTCCTGCCCAGAGCACAGGCTGATCTAGAGAACTTGAGTTCAGTTCCCTGAACCCATGTCAGGTGAGTCATCTGTATGTAACTCTGCTCCAGAGGGGCTGAGATGTCTAGCTTCAGAGAGCAGCCACACTTGAATGCACATATCCACGGACAGACACACACACCTACACACAAGTAAAAATGATAAAATTAGCTTTAAAGATTTCTAGCCAGGTGTGGTGTTGAATCCTTTAATCCTAGCACTCAGGAGTCAGGAGCAGGCAGATCTCTGAGTTCGAGGCCAAGTTGGTCTACAACGTGAGTTCCAAGACAGCCAGGGCTACACAGAGAAACCCTTTGTCAATTTTAAGAATTTTATCTCATGTATATGAGTGTGCCTGAGTATATGTAGCATATGCATGTGTACAGGTGCAGGAGGAGGCCAGAAAAAAAGCGCTGGATCCCTTAGAGTAGGGGTCATAGGTGGCTGTGAGCCTCCTGACATGGGTGATGGGAAATGAACCCTGGTCCTTGGCAAGAGCAGTCGGTGCACTAACTGCTGAGCTGTACCTCCAGCTCCTATTTATTTCCGAGACATGATCTTATTGTGCAGCCTGGCAGGCCCGGAACTTGTTAGCCTCTCTGCCTTTAAGCACTGGATAAAGCTGGGCACCTCTACAATGAGCTCCGTGTTATTATGGGGAAAGTGTTGTGACGAAGGCTGGACCTTACTACACATCAGAGCTGCTTCTGTATGATCTGACAGGGAAGGCAAGGGGCACAGGCTCTGGCCATTTCTCTGCCTCTCTGGCTCCATCCATACCTCTTGGCCTTCTCTCCATGTCACGAGCAGACATCCCCCCATTTCTCCTTTCCCTCTCCTTTTCTTTTTTTAATCTCCTCTTTCTCTACATCTTTCTCTCTCTGGTCTTACCCATCTTTCTACGTTTCTGTCTCTCTCTTCTCTTTTGTGGGTGCTGGGAATTGAAACTGAGCCCTCTGGAAGAGCAGCTAGTGCTCTTAACTGCTGAGCTGGTCCCCTCCTCTCTCCATTGTATGTCTTTGTTACTGAACTCTGGGGAGCATACCTTCAGCCTATGTTTCTTTTTTTTCCCTTTTTGTTTTTTGGGTTTTTGTTGTTGTTATTTTGTTTTTTTGAGAAAGGGTTTCTCTGTAGCTTTGGAGCCTGTCCTGGAACTAGCACTCGTAGACCAGGCTGGCCTCGAACTCACAGTCAGCCTATGTTTCTTTTATCTTCTCTTTGCAACTGTCTTCTTTCTGCCCTCCCTCCCACTATGCCCTGTCCTTCATCTTTGTGTCTCTGGATCTCATGGCTCAGCCCTGCAGTCTCCCCTCGCTGGCTGGCCCTTGTTTTACAGCCTCAGTTACAGCCACACCTGTAACCCATCTCTGCATATCTCAGGGAGACTGTGTTTCATTGTTTCCATTTTCCACCCTGCCTCTGCCTGGCTGGCTACAGGGCATAGGGTGTGCTGGTCTGCTAGCCTGTTTCCCCCACTCCTCTCTCTGGCTTAAGACAAGGTTCTCCCTCTGTAGCCCAAGCTAGCCTCAGTCACGGCCCTCCAACCCACTCCTCCTGCCTCAGCTGCTGGGATCACAGGGAGACACTGCCATGCCTGGCTCTGTCCTTTTAAAATTTGGGCAGCTATTTCACACCAGTGCCATCTGAGTCCCTGGAGGTATAGTGATGACCAAAACAGGGCTCATGCCAGCTCTCAAGGAACATTCATCCCGGTGGTATACAGACACCGAGCAAAGAGCAGACCTAGCTGCAGGTGGGACTCGGTGGAGGTTCTTAGTGGGCTTGAAGCCCTGAGTTCTGTCCCCAGTACTACAAAAAAAAGACAAAATTAAAATAACCACTATTATTCATGACTCTAGCTGCCCAGCTGATCCTCTCAGGCGCAGGCGTCAGCAGACTTGAGGGCAAGCTGCTGAGTACCCCTGACAATTCCCTATCACTAAATAGGGACTTTGTGTTTAACCCGTTTACTGTCTTTAAACAGCATTCATTATGATCCAGACTGGGAGAGACCAAAATAAATAGAAGCAATTAAAAAATACAACAAACAAACCAACCCTTGTGCTGGAGGGAGGCAGCGCCTGTGCTGAGCCTTGTAGGCCGGGCAGGAAGGAGACTCGGTGTCCCATGAGGCAGGGGGACCCTTCACCATGCCCTCTCCTTTCCCTGGCTGCTACAAGGTTAAAACAGAGCTGAGCAGCTGTGATATTTTTCTTTAAAAACTCATTTTGAGCTAACATTTGAAAAGGACAATATTTTATGTAAAACTCAAGATTCCTAGCTTCTCAGGGGGAAAAAAAAATATCAGAAGATCTGGCCCCATGGGGCGCATCTCCACCTGACAGGAACTGGTTGTCTCTCTATGTGGGGGTGGCAGTCTCCACATCTTGGTTCCTCCTTAAGGTCGAGGTCAAAGTCAAGCTGCTCCTGCCTGGCCACAGAGCTTATGCTGTGGCTCTGCTTATCCTGGAGAAAGAGACGTCCCTGCTGCCTCCATCCAGAGCGGGGTGGGGATGGGGATGGTGACAACACAAAGCAGGGGCAGGGGGCACAGCCGGGCTTCCAAGTTTGCAGCCTCACCTCCTAGCATCTCTGCCCACCCATCCCTCTGACTGCCCCCTCTCCTGGGCTTCGGGGCCCCTCCCTCACAGGCTACCAGTAGGAAGTCTGAGCAAGGGTGGTGCCATCCCGGCAGAGAGAGACATGGGAGCCACGGGAGTCCTCAGTCATCTCAGCATACATTTATTAAGTGCCTACTGTGTGCCAAGGAATATGTTGAGGGCTAGGAACAGTAAAGAGCCAGGCAAGAGCCAAGGTCAGCTGCTGAGGTATCAGTGACACTCTGTGACCCTGGTGAATGGAAGAAGAACACACCTTCAGGCCTCACATCCCGGCCTGGATTCTGATCTGCCTAGATGCCCCTAGTAACAGAAAGGGGCGCAATGGGCCTTTCTTTCCTTCCTCTGCCTCCAGGTGTTACAGCACACAGGCACCCCTACACAGGTACTCAGACACAGCAGAACACCTCAGAACACACACACACACGCAGGTGTTACAGCACACAGGCACCCTACACAGGTACTCAGACACACCAGAACACCTCAGAACACACACACACACACGTAGGTGTTACAGCACACAGGCACCCCTACACAGGTACTCAGACACACCAGAACACCTCAGAACACACACACGTAGGTGTTACAGCACACAGGCACCCCAACACAGGTACTCATACACACCAGAACACCTCAGAACACACACACGTAGGTGTTACAGCACACAGGCACCCCAACACAGGTACTCAGACACAGCAGAACACCTCAGAACACACACACACACACACTCAGGTGTTACAGCACACAGGCACCCTACACAGGTACTCAGACACACCAGAACACCTCAGAACACACACACACACGCAGGTGTTACAGCACACAGGCACCCTACACAGGTACTCAGACACACCAGAACACCTCAGAACACACACACGTAGGTGTTACAGCACACAGGCACCCTACACAGGTACTCAGACACACCAGAACACCTCAGAACACACACACGTAGGTGTTACAGCACACAGGCACCCCAACACAGGTACTCATACACACCAGAACACCTCAGAACACACACACGTAGGTGTTACAGCACACAGGCACCCTACACAGGTACTCAGACACACCAGAACACCTCAGAACACACACACGTAGGTGTTACAGCACACAGATATCCCTACACATCTCTCTTGACACAGGGACACCACAACATCTCAGGCCAGCACACACGCACACATGGCCCAGCCAAGCAGTCATTCACAAAGCTGGTATGGAAGGGCCACTCCAGGGCTGGGATTTTGACCCCAAAACTCTTTGGCCAAGCCTCTTACCAAAGTGTGAAAGACAAAATGGAAAAGTGGGGAAGGAGAGAACTTAAAACTCCATTGTAGGAGACGTCCTGAGGGGACCGAGATCAGTGGTACTGACCTTACCAGTCAGTATCCTGTCATAGGAGGGAGAGGGTCCCTCAAAGTTGAGTTTCGGTATCATGCTACACACTGTGCTCATGGGATTTAGCAACAGGTCCCCTGAGCCAATCTGTGAGCGAACAGATGCATCCCTTTCACTGGAGGAAGGGACACCTAAGCTTTCCCTGAAAATGATGTGTGGCTGCTAACCTCTGAGCTTTCCTCGGAGAACACTCAAGGTTAAGAAGTGACCCCTGGTCCTGTCTTGGATCTGCCCATGTAAGAATGACTCACTGCAGGGACCAAGGAGCACAGACGGTGGCTGTGCTGGCAGGGCCATGATGTCTTCCTCAGAGGACACTGACTCCTGAACACTCAGGAGGCTCTGGCCACACCCTAGGGCTCAGGATGAGTTAGAGCATGGGATACAGTCTCACCGTGACCCAGGGAAGGGTACAGCCCAAGGGTAAGCCAGTCCCCCTGAACTACTCGGGGACTTTTATCCTCACGGACAGCGGTCTGTGTGTGAGGGCAGTAGTCACTGCACTTAGGTCGGGCCCTGGTAACTTGCACTGATAAGGAACCTCACTGCCTCAAAGCCCTGGGAACCTATCTTAGTGCCCTTCATAGCCTGGCTCTTTGGGGACAGCTGCAGAGCTCTGAGCAGCATACCTAACCACAGGCTGGCATAAGCTTGTCCCCACCAGGTGGTGCATCCGCCTAGGTTCACACAGGCTGACAGGAAAGTACAACAGATCTCACTGAGCAGGGCACATCAGGGTACACAGGGTACACCTACAATCCCAAGCACTCAGGAGGCTGAGGCAGGAAGACGGCCAGGACAAAGCCAGCTTGAGAAAAGTGAGATCCTGCCTCAAAGCAAAACAAAGAGACTCCCACGACTCTACTTAGCTGAAGGTGTTTGTGCTGCCGTCTGGGATAGTTCTTTCCACACGAATGCAATACTAGGTATTTTCAGTGCACATGGGGCCTAGGCCAGTCCCTTTAGACAGCCTAGGATGTACAAGATGTACAAGACCATGTCTCTTTGGTTTTTTGAGACAGGGTTTCTTTTTTTTTTTTTTTTTTTTGGGTTTTTCGAGACAGGGTTTCTCTGTGGCTTTGGAGCCTGTCCTGGAACTCGCTCTGTAGACCAGGCTGGTCTCGAACTCACAGAGATCCGCCTGCCTCTGCCTCCCAAGTGCTGGGATTAAAGGCGTGCGCCACCATCGCCCGGCGAGACAGGGTTTCTCTGTGTAGTCTTGGCTGTCCTGGAACTCGTTCTGTAAACCACGCTAACCTTGAACTCAGAGATCTGCCTGCCTCTGCCTCCCAAGTGCTGGGGTTAAAGGTATATATTACTATTGCCTGCCTGGCTATGTACAAATTTTGACCAGGACTTCTGGAGGTAGGCATGGGGTACAAAACACGGAAAGCAGCCCCCAAGGGCCTTGTCTTTGACCTTAAGGTTGGAGGCAGCTGTGAATAGGCCCTAGCAGTGAGAGACGAGAGCACAGGCCCAGGGGAAACTATTCTTGACGAGGGAGTGCCTAGACCACAAAGTAAGGGCTTCCAGAAGAGCAAGTGAGACTGGCTCTGTCCTCACCAAATGAAACCACAAGGCCAGGTGTCACTTCCTGCTCCTTCCACCCCCAGAGCTTGCAGGACAAGGGAAGAGATGAAGAGGCCTCTGCCTGTGTCTAGCCTGTGGTTCTGTCCCTATCTCAGGGTACCTCTCTTGAGGGTGAAGTGATCATGGAATTATTCCTCCAAGTACCTGTCATCCTCCATGGTCCAAACGACCCTTGTGGAAACAGCTTGCCCCATATCTGAGAAAGTTTTGACCCCAGCACACGGAGACCATCCTGAGCTTGCGTCCCACCTCCCTTGGGTTTTGCTGCTCTATTGGAAGCCTGGCAACCCTTGGGCTGTTGCTTCCGGCCTAGAGGGCCTTGGCTGCTTTAGCGACTGATACCCACGTTAGAGTTTTCGCTGTTACACTGTTACTCTTCCTCTCTGGGACTGTTTCTATAAGTGTCTGCTCCACTCCAGGCTGCTACCATGATTCAAAGACACTAGGAAAACGTTGACTTTGTGCCAAGTGAGGACAGAATGGCCCTTGACTGCGGAGTTTCCAGCTCATCTGGCTTGCCACACCTCTGTTCCCTGCTGCCGGCTGACGCCTCTGATCCTCAAGCAACGTTGACTCTGGGCTCTTTTCCATCCAAATGTCTAGTTTCTCGATCCTAAGATATTCCCTCAAATTGTCATGCTCAAAAGGTGTGGCCCTTCAGTATTGTTGGGGACAGCATAGGTCATGTCTAAGCAACCTCAGCATGTCCCTAGCAGGGAAGGCTTTGTCAGTCAGCATTCTCTCAAGCTAATGTCCTCCTTTCTTGTGCATCTAAACCTCTGGGAGGTACCAGAACCAAACCAAGACACAGGTGAGACCCGCAGCCAACAGTTTTTTTTTTTTTTTTTGTCCTAAACAAGGTTTCTGTGTGCAGCCTTGGCTGTCCTGAAACTCACTCTAAACCAGGAACTCACTCTGTAGACCAGGCTGTTCTGGAACTCACTATGTAGATCAGGCTGGCCTTAACTCACAAAGGTCTGCCCGCCTCTACCTCTTGATTGCTGGGATTAAAGGCACGCGCCACCACCTCCCAGCTTTTTTTTTTATTATTATTATTATATTTTTTTGAGACAGGCTTCTCTGTGTAGCTTTGGAGCCTGTCCTGGAACTCACTTTGTAGACCAGGCTGGTCTCAAACTCAGAGATCCACCTGCCTCTACCTCCTGAGTGCTGGGATTAAAGGCGTGCGCCACCACCACCCAGCTGTTTTGTTTTTTAGAAGATGGGATCTCCTGAAACCCAGGCTGGCTTCGAACTTACTATGTGACCAAAGATGACTTCAACTCCTGATCCTGATGTCACCACCTCCCAAGCACTGGAATAAGAGGCATGTGCCACCATGCCCAGTTTTATTTGGGGCTGGGCATGAAGCCCAGGACTTCTGTGTAAGCTAGGCAAACATGCAATTGAGCTACATCCTCACCCTGCCCTGGAGCCTACAATCCTAACATTCCAGGACCTTCTGCGAGTGGCCGTTGTGTCACTCGTGCAGGAAGGGCATGGCTCCTATGATTGATTAGTCATACACCACTGAGCTGCACGTCACCTTGTGTGTGAAGCACGGTTACAGCTCAGGCTGAAACATGTCACCCTTTGCCTCCTGATCCTGGCATTACAGGCCTATATCACATTTCCATAGCCATAACATTCCAAGAGCAATGTATAAAACTTACAGTTTTCCTCACATCCTTGTAAACACTGTGGGTTTTCTTTTAAAACAAACAAACAACTTTTTTTTTTTTAAGACCGTGTCTCCCCGGCAGTGGTGGCGCACGCCTTTAATCCCAGCCCTTGGGAGGCAGAGACAGGCAGATTGCTGTGAGTTCGAGGCCAGCCTGGTCTACAAGAGCTAGTTCCAGTACAGGCTCCAAAACTACAGTGAAACCCCGTCTCGAAAAACAAAACAAAACGACAGGGTCTCATTGTGTAGTCCTGACTAGCCTGGAACTTATGATGTGGGCCAGACTGGCCTCCAACTCACAGACTTGCCACCCCACCTGATGCTACACCCCTTCTTAGACAGCTGCAATGTCCATGAACACGGGGAAGATGCTGTGGGTACCCCAACTCTGCACACTCGACCTCTGACTAGACGCTTTCCAAAGGACAACCAGTGAGGTGTCACAAAGCAGTGCTCTGGGAGGCGTTTCTGGAAAATGCTGATCCCGTTCTTTTGAGAAACAGAACCTAAGGCCTTGTCCATACGAAGAGTGAGCTCTACCACCGAACCACGAGAACCCAGAGAAGGGCTCCCAGCAGCTCACTGTTGTGGGGGTAATGACTTTAATGTTTGAATGGACTGGAGCCAAGATTTCAGTCCACTCTTGCTACAGAGCCCCAGACTTGGCCTGGTAGTGTCTCGTCTGTGACTGCCCTCAGTCCACCCTGAAGCAATTTAGTCTATGGCTCTTCTTCAGTTACCACATAAGAACCCTTGGGGTTATGAGTTGACAGGAAACAGTGGAGACTAAGGCTGCTGGATTGGCCTGCCCTGTTAGAACCGACAGCAGAGGGGAGAGCCCACACTTCTCCACAGCCCTGTTTGCCCGGAGCATGGGGTAATCAGGGCTTTTCTTTGCCCGTGCCCCTCTCTGGACACACCACTCAGGACAGAGCACCCGGGTGCAACTGGGTTTGTCGCTAGCAGAATATCTGTAGAGTCTCACCATGCAGTCCCTAACTTTCCATGTAGACCAGGCTGGCCTCAAACTGCCTGCTTCAGCTCTCCAAGTGCTGGGATTAAAGCATGTGCCACTGCCTGATGACTTTATTATTCTCACTGGCAGACCCTCTTGTCCTGCCTTCCCCTCTCAATCTTAAATCGGGCACATATAGCAGTCACTTGATACGTGAGGAGGGTCATCCGTTACCAACAGGAAAATGGATTTATTGCTTCATAAGAATTCTGATGCAACTTAAAAGAAAACAATAGACTTTAAAAAAAACTAATTCACCCTTCTTGGCACCCCAAGAAGTCTCAGACAGGGTCTCTAGGGGCTGTCAAGGTAATCGGGTTATTGAGCCAGGCAGGCCAGCTAGGGTTTCCCCACACAAACAGCTCCAGTGCCCTGTTAAGAGTCTGCCAGCAGGGGGCACTGTGACCACACGGCCACATACAAGGTCCCCATCATAAAGCAAGGTTGACTCTCCCATCTTGAGCCTGCTGCCGGCCTGACTGGCTTCTGGTCTGGTCCACTCTCATAAAAGCAGCCCCTGGGGGTGCCCTCTACATATGCACATGTACACACACACACACACACACACACGCACGCACAAACACACACCCCCGTTACTTGCTAGGCCTGGCTCTCCATGTCTGTCAGTCACCGCCTTATTTCCACCCCAGAAAAACAGCTGTGTGTGGGTGGAAGGGTGACCTTCCCTTGTGATGTCCCCTTAGCTCCCTTCAGGTTGCAGGTTGGAACAAGGGCGGCAGTAGAAATGTATTCCCCCAGTATAAGGAATAAGCCTTGCCCAGGATTCCTGAGGCTTTGTTAACTATTCGGTCCTTCATCCCTTCCCCAGACTGAGACAGGGCGGGGTGGGGGGGCATCTCCATAGGCCTTCAAGGAAAAGACAGGCCAGGGACTAGCCATTGGGGGGGGGCAGTAGAGGGTGGGGGAGCATTGGGATTACAAAGGGGTTAGCACCAACAACAGGAAGCGGGTCCTTCCTTCCTCAGGCAGCCACAGACTGGTCAGGGGAGGTAAAAGGCCAGGCCAGGGGAGTGCAGACAGTGCAAGCCTTTGTCCTCAGGTAGGCGTGGCTGGTGGGCATGCAGCTCAGGGACAGGTAGTGTGGGTAGAGGATGGCAGGCCCCTCTGCTTTGGCAAGAGGCAGAATCCATATCAGTGAGGGAGAACCTGCTTGCTGGGGGCTCTCCTTGGCTCCAGGTACAGGCCCCATGGAGATCCAAGACCCCAGAGCTCCTAGAGTGACAGCTAGGCCAGGCCAGCCCAGTTTCTGGCAGTGGGAGGTTCATTTGTCTGGGCCCTCTCCTGTCCTTCCACACCAGCTCTCCACAGCAGGGCCAGGGCTTTGTGAGGAAGTACGGGGCTCCGGCATGGTGAAGGGCAGGATCCAGGGAGCGCATGGGATCCTCTGGGGCGGGGAGATGACAGCGGTCAATCACTGAAGCACAGGCAGTCGACCACAGCTGAGGTGATGGGCATTACACGAAAGCTTCCCGGTTGTTTGAGCCATTGACCTTGAGGAACAGCTTGCTGTCTTCCCGCTTCTGTTGAAGCTGCCTCTCCAGCTGGCGCCGGTAGCAAATCAGGTAAAGGGGCAGGCAGAAGCCTAGCATGCTCACGGCAAGTAGACCCACGTTCACCTGGGAGAGTGGGGAGTGGGCTGGGGTAAGGAGCTGTATTCACCACAGGGCAGCGCCCTCCCACACGCACAGGTGAGGAAGGCTCGGAGAGGTTCCAGGGCTGTCAACCCACATTCCAGCATCTAAATCCCCCAGTCCTCCACGGGCCACTCAGCAGCCTTCGGGGATTGGGCTGGGGTTGGGACAACTCACAATATCTGGATTAGTATGCTGGTCTTTGGGGGGAAAGCCAGGGATGCACCCCAGAATCAGGTCCAGAGAGGCCATTTTTCTCCTCCTGCCTGTCCAACGTTCCCACACTGCCGCTTGTCCTAGGGCCCCACTTTCCCAGGAGCAGAAGGGGAGACACCCCGACTCCTTACCCACAGAGGATCTCCTCCAAGAGGACCCATCATGGCCAGAAACAACGGCTGCTGCAGGAGGGCGAAGAGCGCGCTGACTAGAGACTGCAGTCCCGTGAGGCTACCAAACTGCGTGGAGGGGTACCTGTTGGGGCAACGAGACCTGTCACAGATGGCGCCTTCACAGGCTCCCCAAATCCCTCATTGGCTTGGCTCAGGTATGCTGGTAACTGGGGCTGCACCACTGGTGCCTGTGAGAAGAGGCAAGACCAGCCTCAGGATAGTTGGGCGCAGGGCCCTGAACTTCAGACTCTGAAGAAAGCCTCTCCCACCTCTCCCATACCCCATCCTCAGATGTGCCCTCAGCCAGGGGGTGTAGGGCTAAGCAGAGTGGAAAGCGTGATGCCAGCAGAGTCTGCGGCTTGGGAAATGATCCCGGGAAGCAGGTTGGAGGCTGAGCCTGGCTCTGCTGTACCCCCCTCCAAGAACATTGCGCAATAACGGAAACTCAGCATCACCACTCTTGCCTGACTCCCTCACACCCTGCCAGGGCAGCCACAACTTCCTCCAAGCCTGGGTGGGGGGGCAGACAAGGCGGGGGACAGGCAGACCTGGAATAACCCCTGTAAGATGCTACTAAAGAGGGAAGGAGTCCTCGGCTTAATATTGGGGAACATTAGGCTCCGTTGTCCCCGAGATATGAGGGAGCCCTGGGCAAGAACAAGCTGCATGCATGGTCACAGACGGTGGATGATAGAACTTGGGTTTCAATTTGTGGGCCAAGCCCTGGGCAGAAGGAGGAGGAACAGCTATCTAGCTTCTTGGAAAAGATGTAGGTGTCACTGTAGGCAGGGTTCAAGGAGATTGTGGCCAGCAAATAGGTCCTTCAGGCCCTGGGTGAGGCCAGCCCAGTTCTTCTGAGACCAGTTATCCATGTCGCTGCCCCTACTGAGGACTATTTACGCTTCAGTATTTAGCTTCAGGCAGCCAGAACCCAACCCTGCCCCAGTGGGCAGCCAGGGACAGTGCCAGCACTCAGCTGAACAGCCAGCCCTGGGGCCCTGAGGCCCTGACCCCAGCTGAGAGACTGACTTCGTGTTAAAAGCCATGGCTTGTGGGCACCCAACTGCTGCCTACTGACTCACCTACTGTCAGTAGGTATGGTGGTCTTAATGACACGGACAGCAGAAACCCTAGTACTTGTCCCCTGATACAAGATGAAACATGCCAGAAGGGGAGGACAGGCCAGTTTCAGGGTCTCCATGGCAGCAGCAGTTCCCTTGGGTCAGGGCCACCACACCACCCAGAGGTTCCAGGACTTACACAGCAGCATATAGGCCCCCTACTGCAGAGTGGATGAATCCTCGCACAATTGTGTGCAGGACGAAGGAGAAGATCTGAGGGAGGGAAGGAGGGAGAAGAGCATGAGCAGGAGACCCCTAGGGACCCTCTGTCCTTCCCTCTGGCTCCTGGGGACTCAGGCACAGGAACCAGGGCCATCGGGGTTGGCTGCTACCAGCTCTCTAGAGCAGAGTGCTTTTTTTTCTTTTCTCTTTTCTTTCTTTCTTTTTTTTTTCCTGGTTTTGTTTTGTTTTGAAAACAAGGTCTCATTGTATATCCCTGGCTGTCTTAGGACTCTTCATATAGACCAGGCTGGCCTCGAACTAACAAAAATATGCTTGCCACTGCCTCCACAATGCTGGATTAAAGTCATGCATCACAGGGGCTGGAGAGATGGCTCAGCGGTTAAGAGCATTGCCTGCTCTTCCAAAGGTCCTGAGTTCAATTCCCGGCAACCACATGGTGGCTCACAACCATCTGTAATGAGGTCTGGTGCCCTCTTCTGGCCTGCAGGCATACAGGCAGACAGAACACTGTATACATAATGAGTAAATAAATAAATATTAAAAAAAAATAAATAAATAAAGTCATGCATCACTATGCCTGGCCTTTGATAACACTTTTTGTAATATTTAAAAAAAAAATTTAACACTCACAGCCTGGTAATCACAGGCCTGCCCCTCCCTATATAAATAAAATCAAATATACATGTATATGTGTATATATGTATGCATGTATACTTAATTTTTTTTTTTTTTGGTTTTTTGAGACAGGGTTTCTCTGTGGCTTTGGAGCTTGTCCTGGAACTAGCTCTGTAGACCAGGCTGGTCTCGAACTCACAGAGATCCGCCTGCCTCTGCCTCCCGAGTGCTGGGATTAAAGGTGTGCGCCACCATTGCCCGTATACTTAATTTTTTTATGTGTATCAGTGTTTAGCCTGCATATGCGTGCACACACTATGTGTGTACCTGGTGCCAGAGTCCAGAAGAAGGTACCAGATCCCTTGAAACTGGAGTCACAGACAGTTGTGAACCAAACCCAGGTCCTTGCACAAGCGCACCCAGTGCTCTTAACCAGGGAACCATCTCTTCAGATCCTCATTTTTGTAATTTTAAAAATTACATTGGGATTAGAGAGATGATTTAGTCGTCGAGAACACTGCCTGCTCTTCCAGAGGACCTGGTTCAATTCCCAGCACCCATGCAGAGACTCACAACTCTCTGCAACTCAAGAATCTACATTTATGTGAGAATTTTCCCAGAGGTCTCCCTGCCTGGTGATCCAGGCCCTACTGGCCCTAATGGCTGTCTTTATCTGCCTTGCAAATCTCTATCACAGCTTTGTGGTTTTTTTTTTTAAGATTTATTTATTTATTATGTATACACTGTTCTGAGCACCAGATCTCGTTACACATGGGTGTGAACCATCATGAAGTTGCTGGGAATTGAATTCAGGACCTTTGGAAGAACAGTCAGTGTTCTCAACCTCTGAGCCATCTCTCCAGGCCCTCTATCAACAGGTTTTGAAAGGCCTCTTCCTGCTAGCTATCTCTGAGAAGGCCTTGTTAGTCAATGACCCCTGAGAGGCACTAGCCCGCCGCCATAGAGCCCCGTGTCCGCTCCTTTTTTCTTTCATATACATCCCTGCCATCCTGCATTAGCAGCTAGGCCCTGCTCCCAGGACTGTGGGCGGCGGAGGGTCAGGACTACTCCTGGCAGGCTTGAAAGGTTATGCAGCTGTGAATTTACGCAGCCCCGTCTCTTCCTTCACATGCATTGCTGCCTTTTCACAGCTGGCCTTCCAGGAGAACCAAGTGAAACAAAAGGCAGATGACTGTCTGCAACTGAGCATTGTCCCTCGACTGGACAAGATGGTCGTGACAGGGGTCTGCCAGAGTCTACCCCTCCCCCCGGAACTGGTGCGAGTCTCCCACGGCTTACTCTGGTCTGCACACCCAGTGCCAGCATGTATGTGTGGCAGCACCTGTGGGTGTGCTCACCTGTGTGCTCAACGTAGCTCAACAACACCTGGCACCTTGCAAACAAAGAGCCTCTTCATTTCCTCCCAGAGTTGGCATGAGGCATATCTGCACTTGGGCTACACCCACTGGGAAGCAATCAGGTGCATCCCCCCACCTTGTAAACGTGGGACCTGGGCCCAAATGGACTCCTAGAACATCTTCACAGACCAAAGGGTGGGACCAGGTAGGTGCAAAGTCTACTTGGCTTACAAATGCTAGCAAGTCAGACTTCAGAACACTCAGACTTCTTGTGCAAGGCAAAAAGTGGTGGTGTGTTCTTATGATCCCAGCACTGGAAGGGTGAAGGCACGAGAATCGAGTCTGAGGCCAGCCTAGGCTACACAGAAAGACAATGTCTCAAAAGACAAAAGAAACCTTGTACAAAGGAAGTAAATCTTTGAATCCTTACGCCCAGCCAGGCTCAGTCACTCTCTCTAGGATAACAGTCACATGGACATTGTTGTCTCTGCCACTAAGAGGGTTGGGATTACAAGCGCGTGCCACCACCCTCGGCATTGGCCAAACCTCTTTAGACATCAAATTTCAAGTGTCTGAGAAAATACAAAACCACACAGTTCCAGGAAACAGACGATGGTGGTGCCCATGGCATGGCACATAAGGTGCCTAAGGACAGGTGTGCCTTCTTGGAGAGGTGTCCCTCCTCTTCAGTCATCCCCGGGCAGTGCCGCCAGCAAACACTAACAGCTGGCCAAACTGAATTAATTAAGTCACGTGCATATTTTAGCCTCTAAATATCCCCCGTCTGTGTGCCATCCCCAGACCTACCTGCAGAGGCAAACTAGGAATGAGGCAGGTCACCCCAAAGCCCACCAGCAGCACGTTTGTAAAGGCGAAGGCCCGCATGGCGTTAGTGATTTTCTGGACCTGCCTGTCTCGTTTCTGCTTCTTTTCACCTCTGTGGAGAAAGAGCACACAGGACTTGGGGTGGGGGTGAGGTTCCCTGGAGAAAGGCGGACCCTCCCCAGAAGGTCAGGTCTCGGGGATCCCAGGATGTGGGCTAATGCAAGTTCCACACCTCAGCCTCATCTTAGGTCAGGAGTAGGGGCGCTCTCAGTTGAGCAGAGGCTGATTCACGCGGAGGCTCTCACAGCCGAGAAGAGTGTCACCCCGTGCCCCTGCTCAGGGAGCTCAGCTGATGGCGGGGAGGGGGAGGAGTAGAGTGTGCCCCAGCAAGGGTGCAGCAAAGGCTCACTGCACCTGTATCATGCAGGAAGCTGGTAATAAGCCAGATAATAAGCCAAATAAGGGAGTGAGTTGGTTTCCCCTTGGGGGGCAGGATGGGGTGAGGGGAAGCAAATACACAGCAGATGGAACCAGGATGGCAAATAGCCCTTTGGCTCTGGGGCCTAACCTAGATAACAGAGAGCCTCTGTAATTATTTCCTTGTGGATTAACTATTACTGATTCCAGCCACGCCACCCACACCGAAACCCCAAGGATAATCCCAAGAACGGATGGCAAATGCGCAAAGGAGGGCAGCAGTTCCCAGGCCCACCACTTCCTAATTAACCACCTCTGTAAGAAGACGTGGACACTTATCCCTGGTCCCCTCATCTCTAAAATGGGTACAACACTAACACACGTTGCATCATGGTACTGAAGCTGAAGTGAGGCACTGTGTGTTCAGTGCTTGGCATTGGGCCTGATACAATAAATAACAGCCTATCACGTGATGGGAGTGTAGAAGACAGCGTTTAACTCATCCTCTGATCTTAGAGCCCAGCCCTTCCATAAGGCAGGGCTCCCGAGCCTTGCTGAATCTTCAGAATCCGCACATCATTAGCATACTTGGTTGGAGTAGCTTACAATTCAAGTAGGAGCAATGAACCCCAGCAGCAAGTGGCTTTAAAATAGTAGCCCCCTTGTGCGGTTCGTGCCAGTGGCTCATGCCAAACCTGGGGTCCTGGGTTTCCCTCTGCTCTCATCTGCCTCAGTGGCTCCCATTTCATCCCATCAGGGAATTTCCATATGGTGGGAACAATGGGCCCTGGGCTTGCCCCTCCTAACATGCAATATGGCCCTGCTGCCCTTCTCTGGGGGCCGAGAGTGGGCTGTGGCCTACATACTGAGTGGTGTCTTTCTCCTCGGGCTCTTCAGAAGTATCTTCACACTCCTTTAGCTTCCAGTCCATGATGTAGCCAATGACAGGGGCTGTCAGCAGGCAAAGCAGCTGGAGCGCGCCAAAGATGGACGTATAGAGGGCAACTGGGAAGAAAGACGGCCTGTCATGGGCGCTCCAGGCTTTGAGTCTGCCGTGGAGCCCCTGGTCAGTGTGGGTTGAAGGGAACCTACAGACTGCAACTTCTGAAATTGAAGCTAGAACAATGGCCAACTTTTCTGCTCCAAACCTCTACTGTTTCCCTGTAACAACTAATGAAACCCAGCATGTCACAATGACAAATTCCTCCCCAACACCAAGCTTTCGGGAAGTCACTCTGACTTGGAAACCACAAAATCACTAATGCCCATGACCGGGCTTTATATGTGACTGATCATCCTTTCTGTCCCCAGAATATACCAGGAAGGCACTATTCACGGGGACTCTGACGTCAGGGCTTCCCATCTTCACAGAGGCTTAAAATTGTAGGGAGTGGGGGACAAAAAAAAATAGTTGACCGCTAAATGTTCCACTCCACCCCACCCATTTAGTCAAGAGGGATGTTTGAAATTTGAGGCGAGAAGTCTCTGAACAGTAGCTGAGAGAAGTGTCGCAAGGTTCCCCGACAACCCCCTGCTTACCAGTTGCCATCACTTCATCGAGAGAGCAAAGGTGGAAAAGCAGAAAGAAGAGGTCAGAGGTAGAAGTACAAAGACAGGAGGCGGGCCCACCACACACTCCACTTCCCAGGAGACCCCAGAGCAGTGGATGAAGGCCTTGCCCGCTCCAGCTCCAGAGCTGGGTGTGAGGGAGCCAGGCCCAGCTGACATCCTCCTGGCAGCTGGTGAGTCAGCCTGTGGCCCTGGCCAGGCACCACGACGGGGAAGTGGTGTGCTGAAGGCCCTGGCAGAGTTGGAGTCTGACCATGTGGCCCTGTGGGAATGCTGCTCTGTCGCTGCCACCTCCTGCTGCACTCAGAAGGAAAGGTCAAAGGAGCCGTGCCAGTCATGGTCATCTGACACCAGCGTTCTCCCTAGACAGCCAGGCTTCTCCCTCACTGGCTCCCTGACCCCAAGGCCGCCCTTCTGAGCAGAGCCAGGCCTGTGGATGTGGTGCCAGAGACTGGGGGAACAAAGCTCCGGTCTACTATGCTCAGACCTCCTCTCCCGAGTCCCTCTATTTCCTGAAGCTGGCCTTTTGTTCTTTTTTCTTTTTGGTAAGGTCTCACTGTACAGCCAAACCAACCTCAAAATCAGTCTTCCTGCCTCGCCTGCCCCAGTACCTGAGATTATGGTAGTGAATCAGGACGTCCATCTTTGCGTTTGTTTTTCTAGACATGGTTTGCCCGAGTATCCTTGGCTGTCCTAGAAGGCAGTGATCCACCTGCCTCTGCCTCCCGCGTCCTGGGACTTTTTTTTTGTTTTGTTTTGAAGTCAAGGTCTCACAGCTAGATCTGGCTGGTCTAGAACTCACTGTGTACTTCGGGCTCTCAAGCTGACTTTGAACTCAGATATCTACCTGCCTCTGCTCTTGAATGCTGGGATTGAAGGCCTGTGCCATCATGTCCAGCAGAATGGAAAGGAAGAAAATTAGGGCTAGTGAGATGTCTTAACAGCTAAGGTGCTTGCCATGCAAGCCTCACACCGAGCCATCTCTCAAGGAGGACGGAGAGGACCAACTCCTCAAAGCTGTGCTCAGAGGGCCACGTGACAGCCAGCATCTGCACCTGCTCGGCTGGTCCCACCCAAAGGCCTAAGAGAAATACCAGAAGGTAAGCTGATGTGATGACAATCCCCGTGCTTGGCTGAGACAGGAGAATCCCCTACAGTGAGGCCAACCTGGTCTACCAAGCAAGTTCCATGCCAGCCTAGGCTACCACATCTCAGAAAAACGAAAGTGTTTTACCACATAGGATGGCCCACGGTGTGGTAGTTATAGCTACAGGAGCCTGAAGTCGGAGGGCGGCTGGAGAGCCTAGGCGAAGCAGCAAGCAAGACCCACCCAGATACACACTGGTTAACCCAGGCAGGCCTCCAACTTGCTCTGTAAACTCAGATGACTTTGAACATCTGATCTTACTGCTGCTACCTTTGGAGTGCTGATTACAGGCGTTTACCACCACACTGGTTTATGTGGTACTGGGCGAACCATGGGCTTCACGCTAAGAAAGCACTGTCAAGGGAGCTACGCTTCAATTCAAGACCCCGTATCTTAAAACAAAACAAAACAGGTACCAAAGGTATAAAGTTAGGAAATTACCACTGGACTAAGCAAAGCCGAAAGTCTTTTTCTCCCATAAGGACCCTGAGGCCATTACTGCGCCCCATCATGATTTTTTTGCTCATTATATACAGTGTCTTTCCCTTTTTTCTCCCTCCTGAGGATCCAGGAGGTGCCTGGAGCTTTTCCCTCTGCGAAAGCAGGCCTTCCTGTCCCTGTGGAAAACTGGTATTTGGCTCCTTGAAAGGCATGCATTATCTTTCCCTCGGTAAAAACAAGTTAGCCAACAAAAGAAAGTGGCAGGCTGGTGAGAATGCCAGCAAGGAGGATTTGCCGAATGTGTTTGTCCTGCTTGCTCAGGATGACTGCGGCTGAGTCATCCAGGCCCTGGGGAAGTACTGACTTTCTCTGTGAAGCAAAGCCCCTCGTCAGCTGAAGACCTGCCGGGGCCTTCCTGTGGGTTATCGGCTCTGCTTCCAGAGTGAACAAGCCTCAACTGGACTACTCCTTCCTGGGAAGCCTCTGTTTTCCCTGGTTCCCAGGGCGGGACACTGATCCTAGAATGGGCCCCCACTGACCCAGAGTCCTCTGCCAGGACAAAGGTCCTTCCCTCAGCCCCTGGGTTGTTCACATGCCAAGCCAGTCCTTTCAGAACGGGGATGTGACTGGGTGGGGCAGGCTGCTGTCTTCTCCTCTGGGTAGTGTTTTCAGTACAGACACAGCCCCGAGCCCTCCCCACTGGCACTGGAAACAGACACCCCACACCCTAAACAGGGAGCTTTTTCAGTTCTCTCCCTCCTTAGCTGGGGAAACCCTGATGGGGACATGAAAGAACAGTCAGGCTGGCTGCAAGAAGACAGCCCTGACAAGCAGACGGGGCCTCAGACTCTGCGATTTCCCAGCCCGACTGATCTAGCGCAACAGAATACCTCCTGCTGCTGGGGCTGCTGGGGCTGCTGGGGCTGCTGGGGCTTCACTTGGTTGATGAGAGTGACAGCATCGCCCTACCCTGAGGATGCGCATCAAGGCCCGGACAACACTTACCTGTCTTCTGGTCACCGCTGACTAAGAACTCAAGGATGCTGTTCATGGCTCCCATGTAGAAGATGAGCCGCAGCTGTGTAACACACATGGTGACCAGGCTGAGTAGCAGGATGGGGCTGAACACACTGTGCATGAACGAGGGGGCAGCTGTGGGAAGAAGGCATGGGGCTCAGGCCAGGAAACACGGCCCATCCAGCATCCAGGGCCTGGGGAAGGGAAGAAGGCCCAACGTGCTGACTGTGTGGGAGGTGAGGGTGGCCAAGCCCATGGCGAGGCTCATGGTGTTGATGATTCCCTGAGCTCTGGGATGTGTGTGTGTGTGTGTGTGTGTGTGTGTGTGTGTGTGTGTGTGTGTGTGTGTAAAACAGGACAGGTGGTGCCTCTGCCCCTTGTGAGACAGAACAGGAATTTGGTGAGGGGTTACCCACAGATCCACAGCCAGTGATTCCCAACCAAGCGGGCCCTGGGCTCCTCCTGCGGTGTAAATGAGGATGCCCCCACGGATCTCTTGGGCCAACCTGGAGCACGGAGTCAGGTGCTGGATACCTGCAGCCTCAGGCTGGCACTTCACCTCCAGGTCGACAGTGGACAGGCACAGCTTGTGACCCTCCTGCAGCGCAGCTTGCTCCTTGGCGCTCCTCATGGAGCTGCCCACGCTCAGGCGGCGCCCCACTGTGGTCACCTGCTTGTAGAACTGCTTCCCTGTGATCTTGTGGTCAAAGCCCAGCCAGCTGAACTTAATCTTCACCCTAGAGGCCACAGGAAGGGAGTTTGCTGGTGCTGCTGGGACCCTGGCTGGCAGGAAGGTAGGACAGAAAGCGGGCCGACTTACGAGTAGTCCATGTCCTCTGGTCCTGGGAAGGGCTCTAGGGGCCAGTTGAAGAAACAGTTGAAGAAGACCAGGCCAGAGCAGCCAGCCCAAACCACCAGGATGACAATAAAGGAGGCACCAGCATCGTAGATGAGCTGTCAGGGGACAGAGGTATCAGTGGGAAGCCAGTTGGGACAGGGACAGCTGGGAGCTGCCATTGTCTGGGCTGTACGATAAGGCACGAACGACCCTGTGAGCTGCACTGCTTAGAAACCCTGTATTCTGCTAATCCCAACCTTTCTGTCCCTGGAATCCAATTTGAACCAAATGTCACTTTTTTCTTTTGGCTTTGATTTTTGGAGACCTGGTGTCTCTGTGTTGCCCTGACTGTCCTGGAACCTACTCTGTAGGCCAGGATGGCCTTAGACTCACAGAGATCCTCTCCCGAGTGCTGGGATTAAAGGTATAAGCTACCACTGCCTGGCTAAATGTCACCATCATTTTTTTTTCCCAGACAGGGTTTTTCTGTTTAACAGCCCTGGCTACAAATGTCACCATCTTAAGAGGTGACCACTTTATCGCTGCCATGCCTGTCTCATAGGGTCACAGTGAACAGAGCTGGCTGAGATTGTTCTCCTCCTGAGGGTTTTTCTTCTTTGTTTCGAGACAGGTTCTTGTGTAGTCTTGGCTGGCCTCAAACTCACTATGGAGTCTTGAACACTTGATCCCCTGCTTCCACAAGCAGCCTAGCCTTTCTGCTGCTGGGCTCACCGACTATCAGTCCAGTTCCCCAAGAACAAGGGGTCTGGCAGCCTCATCCACTGATGTTTCTCTCGCCTTTAAGAACACACACGGCAGGTGCTCCAAGATACTCAGGAGACTGACCGACACAGCCCCTTTAGCTCCTCCGTGGGACAGGCCTTGACACTATTCGTAAGTGGTGATGTTGACGGAGGACAGATTGCTGTGCATTTTAGCATTGACTGTCATCATTTTTTTTTTTAACTAGGAAGCAAACTTAGGGCCTCCTGTGTGCTGACCAAGTATCCACCAATAAGCTAACTCTGGCCCTGGAAAAACTGTGAGACAAGCGGTGCAGTGGTGGCGCACGCCTTTAATCCCAGCACGGGGAGGCAGAGACAGGCAGACCTCTGTGAGTTCAAGGCCATCTTGGACTACACAGTTATTTCCAGGACAGGCACCAAGGCCACACAAAGAAACCCTGTCTCAAACAAGCAAACACCCACAAAACAAAAAATAAACAAACAAAAACCTGTGGGACAAGTCCTGACTTCCTCGCCCAGGTTGCCCTTGAACTTGCTCTGTAGCCCAAGTAGGCCATCCTTGTAGCCCAACTTGCCATCCTGTCCTGCCTCAGCTTCCTTAGTAGTTATGACTATAGGTCTGGGTCCCCGGGCCTGTCTTGATTATCCTCAACTCTCCCCAGATCCAATGTGAGGGTCTCCTCAGTGTCCTAGCCTGTAGCTGCCCAGCTCCCTAGGATGGAGCCCAGCAGGTACGTATATACAGAAGATGAGGAACTTCTGCTTCCTCTACCATCCAGGAGCAGGAAAAAGTTCACAGGATGGCTAGCCAATTCCTACCACCCACCACATGGATTCCCAGCTTCCCAGCCAACACCCGTGGCTCCCTCTCATCTCACCCCATACTCCTAAAGTTAGCTTCGCCTTGATGCCAGTGCTTTGGGAGGGCAAAGCCCCTGGTGACACCCTGACAGAGCAACACAAGAGGGGAGGGACCTGAGCCTAGGAGATTGTGAGCCTGGGCTTCTTCCTGATCTCACATGACTTCCACCGGCTCACAATCATGCCTGGGAGGGAAACAGCTGAAGCAACTTGGCGGCCAGCAGACTCTGGCTAATAGGGAGCGTGGGCCCAACATCAACAGGCTGGAGACTCCCAGGACCAGCGGCCAGCTCACTCACCCTACCTTCCCTTCCCCAGGCAGCCTGTGGTCACACGCCACAGTACACACTCAAGCCCTCCCCCTGAAGGCCCAGTGGTTTTCTTTTCTTGCTCCTGTGTTACCAGGTGCATCCTGCCCAGGTGGGAGGGGCAGTTGAGGGGCCATCCCTAACGCCCATAATTATTTCTCTTCAGAGAGGCTGCAGTGGCTTGGGGGGGGGGCTCTGCCCAGATGCTAGGATAAAGTATGAGTTGGGGTGGGGGTACTGACTGGCCACACCCTCACCTTGATTCCTGGGAAAGTAACTGCTGAGGAAGCGTAGGATCCGATCATCAAGGCAATAAACGTAGATCGAAGGTCACCGAACATATTGGGCAGCTGAGGGGATGGATGGAGGAAAGAAACGCTTAGGTCAAAGGTGTGTCTCATCTTTGACATTATGACAACACTGTCATCTGCAAAATTCATACCAGAGAGCTACGCAATTGAGCTTACAAGAATGGCAAGAAGGTCTCGTTTTGAGTAAGCTTATGACTTTGTGTTAGGCTGCAATCACTGCTCTGGGTTGAGTCGGACTGGCCTGAGGGAGGAGGGAAGAGAGCAGCTAGCAATGGCCAGGCCTCACGTCTCACCTGCTCTCCCTCTGTGGAATTCACAGCATAGCAGACTAGGCAATTGCCACTAATTGCAAGTTTTCCCTTCCCGGACAGAGATGGAGAAGGGGCAGAGGTAAGGAAGAAGAAATGACACGGCATTAACTGTCTGCACACTCCCCCACCACGCTCGACGACACAGACCTTACCATAGTCACCATATTTGAAGGAGATATCAGAGAGCAAAGCTGTGAGTCTTAGGCACCCCTCAAAGGGAAGAAGCCCGTTAAAAATAAGACTCTATTTGGGGAAATGAGTGTCATTTTATAAATAAAAATATCAGAGTCCCAGAAAGGACCAGATGTCAGCAAAAGCTGCTTTCGGTTTTGAAAGTATGTTTCTGGAAGGCGCCAATCACAATCCTAACAAGACAGGTGGCTCCCCAGTTCCTGCCTGAGTTTTTTAGTGTAAGTAGAGGATTCTCTCCAACTGGGAGTCACCTGGCAGGCACCTCCAGAAAGCTAAGATTAGGAAGACTCAGGTTTGGTTTTGCCATGAGCACTTTGAGCATGGACGCAGAGCAAGAGCAGGCCCATCTGAAATGATTTCAAGGCCTAACCCCATGACTCCCAAGCCTGATAAGACACCACGCCGTGGCCTAGAGCCGTGGCTCAGCAGTTAAGAGCACTTGCTCTTGCAGAGGACTTGGGTTTGATTCCCAGCACTGACAGGGTGGCTCACAGTCATCCTTAACTCCAATGCCTTCTTCTGACCTCGGTGTACCACACACGTGTACACATACATATGTACAGACAGACAACACGCCATACACATAAAATAAAATATCTGGGGGAAAAAAGGTACAACATATTGGGCACTGAGATACAGTGCAGGGAGTAAAGGTGTTTGCCACCCATCAAGTCTGACAGTCTGAGTTTGATCCCAGGATCCACAAGGCACCAGAGAATCAATACCCAAGTCATCTTCTCAGCTCCAAGAGTGATTCTCTGCCTCTACAGAATTAAATGAATTAAAAAAAAATTAAAGTTACCACAACACAGCCATGGATGGGATCCAACACACTGGACAAAGCATACCCTCCCCACAGCTGCTCTCCCCTCTCAGGAGCCTGTACCATGACATGAAACAGTGCCATTGGTGCTCGGGACGTTCTCTTGAGTTATGTCCACCTAGCTCACTCAATGCAGCCCCCGTGTGTTGGCCTTTCCTCATTGCCTGGGATTATTTTATCAGTGTGACGAGCACAGAGGCCCACACCCAGAATCCCAGCACTCAGATGGTTAAGGAAAGAGCATCTTCAAAGTTCTGGGCCAGCTGAGGCTCACAGAAAGACCCTATCAAGACGAAAGGCCACTGCAAGTCCATTCCTTGCTACTAAAATGGGGTAGCTGGGATGCTATGCTTGTCTCTCATTATTTCTGTCTGGTTTTCCTAACAATTAAATAAAAAGTAATGAATATTATCAAAAAAATTGAAAATGTCTATGCTCCAAGATAGGCAGAGGCAGGTGGATCACTACAAGTGTGAGGGCAGCCTGGTCGGCATAGTTAATTTCAGACCAGTTAGGACTACCTAGCAAGATGCAGCCTCGAAAGAACAAAGAGGCTGGGTGTTGTCGTAAGAGGAGGTGATGTTTACACACCTCTGTGAAATCACTAAAACTCAATGTGCACAAGCTACGTAACATGAATGGTATGCACATTATACATCAGAAATGCTTTCAGAATATTGGTAAGGAAAAGGACCGAAAAAGAACACTAACAAATCTGTAAGTTTTATGGTACAAGGCCAGGGTGACCAGTCAAGTTTCCTTCCAAATTCTTAGCATACCAAAAGATTTTTCTTACCATTCTAGACTTTCTGGGAAGGGTGAGAAGGGGACAAGTGAGGGGCATAGGAGACAAAGGAAATGGGACGTGGCCAAGTATGCACAAACACACCCAGGTGAGCGGGGAAAGGTAACTGTGGTCGCTGCACAGCTGCCCGGAAAGACTGCCGCACTTCGAGAACGCACGCGGTTCCTAAATGCATGTGTTCAGGCAGCAAAGCGTACTTGTTGGAAAGACATCCATGGAGCCATGGAGAAGGGACTCAAAAGATGACACCTGCCTATGTAGCAAGAGGGAAACACACCCACAGGGGATTCTAGTCCAGTCTGGACAAGTGGAGAAGGAAGAGATCAGAGGGATCAGCAGGGCAGCTGGAGGCCAAGCGCCAGTCCTCCTCCAGGCATGATCAGGCTGGGAAACTCTGAGCATGAACTCAGGCACACACAGCTATGCAGCCCTTAGGGAAAATTCCCTGCATCACAAGCAGTCCTGGGCAGAACCTCCTCGGGAGAGCTAGGGAACACCCCCAAAAGCAGACCACAAGGTGGCTGGCCCTTTTCTTTTGTCTTTCTTTACCCAAGTGCCTTAACCCTCACCCAAGACAGAGGCCAACATAATAAGGGCTTGAGATGAGTGTCCCACCCAGCCTTGATCTCCTTACGCTAGACTCAGGACAGGGACAGAAGGGCTGTTCAGCTGTTTGCCCTGTGCAGGACCAATGGCAGCCTCTGAACTATTCCCTCCTGCCCACCTGTCTGGAGCATTCCTGTTCTGATTTGTTCTTTTGAGACAAGGTCTCCCATGATCTTCGGTCTTGCTACCCTGTCTCCCAAAGTCCTGGCATTACTGGCATGGGCCACCACACCCAGCCTCCAACCTGGAACAGTGTTACCAAAGCAAGAAAATCGTATTATTTTGGCTAGGCTAGTATGTCATTCTTAGGGTAGTACAGAGCCTCGGGTAAAGTATGTTAGATAGCTTCCCGACAACATCTATATCTTGTATTTTAAATTATAAATATTTTTCCTAATTAGAAAAGAAATGTAGCGGGGCAGTGGCAGAGCACGCCTTTAATCCCAGCACTCAGGAGGCAGAGGCAGGAGGATCTCTGTGAGTTCGAGTCCAGACTGGTCTACAAGAGCTAGTTCCAGGACAGGCTCCACTTTGGAGAAACCCTGTCTCGAAAAACAAACAAACAACAAAAAAAAAAAAAAAAAAAGAAAAGAAAAAGAAAAGAAAGAAAAGAAATGCATGTCTATTGTTAAACATTTGGAACAAAAAGACAACTTGTGGGGGCTGGAGAAATGGCTCAGTGGTTAAGAGCATTGCTTGCTCTTCCAAAGGTCCTGAGTTCAATTCCCAGCAACCACATGGTGGCTCACAACCATCTGTAATGAGGTCTGGTGCCCTCTTCTGACCCACAGATATACACACAGACAGAATATTGTATACATAATAAATAAATATATATATATATAAAAAAAAGACAACTTGTGGGAGTTGGGTCTTTCCTTCCACCGTGTGGTTTTTAGGGACATCAGGCTTGGCAGCAAGCATCTTCACCCCCTAAGCCATTTCACCAGCCCAACATACTGTTTCATAAACTCTTTTCTTTTCCTTTTCTTTCTTTTTTTTTTTTTTTAGAAGTAGTTGCACTATGTTGCCAATGCTGGTCTTAAACTACTGGGCATAAGTTATTTTTCTGCCTTAGTCTTTCAAATAGTTGGAACTACAGGTGTATACAACTTTCTCTAGCAGCCCTGGCTGTCCTGGAACTCACTTTGCAGACCAGGCTGGCCTTGAACTCAGAGAGATCTGCCTGCCTCTGCCTTCAGCGTGCTGGGATTAAAAGCGCGTGCCACTACCACTTGGCTTCTTTACTTCCTTTTTTGGTTAATATTTTGTTTTATTCTATGCGCATGGGTGTTTTGCCGGCATGTATATCTATGCACCATTTGCATGCAGGTACCCAAGGAGGCCAGAAGAAGGTGTTGGATGCCCTGAAACTGGAGTTACAGATGGTTGTGAGCTGCCATGAGAGTGCTGGAAATCAAACCCAGGTTGGTCCTCTAGAGGAGCAGCCAGCGCTCTTAACTGCTGAGCCATCTCTCCAGTCCCTACATGGTTTTTTTCGTTTTGTTTTGTTTTCGAGAAGGGTTTCCTATAGCCCAGGTTAGCTTCAAACTTGCTATTAGGGGCTGCAAACATGGTTTCCTGCCTCTGCCTCCCTAAGAACTAGGATTATGGGCGAGGGTTGCCAACTTTTCCTTCTAACCTGATACATTATTATAAATGTTTTCTAAAGCTATTTGCTGTTCCTTTCTGACACAATCTGAAATGACTGCGCGTGTTTCCTGATCAGAACCATCTATAATTTAGGAATCCATGTCTCTGGTTTTAGACCATAGGTGCTTTTACATTTATTCATCAAAAGGTTTCAGTCAAAATTTTATATGGGATGGGGGCAGTACTGAGACTATAAGGCAAGGTGTGTGTGTGTTAGGCAAGTGCCACATCACTGAACTACATCTCCCGCCTTCCTCTCACTTTCAGTTCATCCAGGCTGGCCTTGAACACATTCTGCAGCCCAGGCAGACCTTTAACTTAACAATCTTCCAACCTCAACCTCCCAAGTCACTAGGATTACAGGTCCTACCCTGCTAGGCCTGGCTAATTTGCCTTTAAAAACAGGGTCTTCAATTAAAATATTAGCTGTGATGGCCTTGAACTCACGATCTTTTGGCCTCAGCCTTCTAAGGAGCTCGATTGTAAGCATGAGCTACCACACTCAGCTCAACGATGAACCTGAGGATGAAGGTAAGTGCAGGTGCAGGTGGCTTCTATCTCCAGGCAAATCCCTGAAGAGAACGGAATGCACACTTTCTAGGGACTTACGATATGCTGACAAACGGCTTTCCCCGAAGAGATGCGCCAATTGACACCCCGCCAGCAGGGCACGTATCTTCAACCTAGCCACTCCACAAACATTCTTGTTTTAAAAGGCTTTGGTTTTAGACCGTAGGTCCTTTTACGTTTATTCATGAAAAGAGTTCAGACAATTGCTTTTGGGGGTGGGGGACAGTACTGGGTCTGTATGTGCTGGAGCCCCACATCCAATCCTCAGTACCTCACTTAAAATACACACTTAACTGCATATATGGATTAAATTAATAGTAATTAATAGTAGTTGATTCAAAATAATCCAGATGGAGGTATAAATGAAAAAAAACTGATTATGCCCTTCTACAAAGATTCTTTTATAGAGTAAGGCCAGTCATGGTCTGAGATGGTCAGCTCAGGGGGAGAGGGCTTGCCTAGCATGGGTGAGGTCCAAGGTTTAATCTGTAGCACTGAAAACGTGTTTTTGTGAGGAAGAAGGGCTGGAAGAAAGGAGTAGGGGACAAATATCAGCAAGGCATATGAGCATGTCCTAATGAAACCTATTATTTTATATACTAACTAAAAATTAATAAAAATAAATAAGTCAGTCAGTATGCCCAATATTGGAATTATGTTTTTCTTTGTAATCTAATTTCCTCTTAATATATAAGTTTTTCATAGCTTTTTAAACAAAAAATGAACAAAAAGACGTATTTTAAATAGGTGATCGAGCTGGGTATGATGGCAGGCCTCTGTAGTCCTAGCACTGAGGATGTGAAGACAGGAGAATAAGTTGCACCAGGCTGGTCAGGATTAAATGGGTTTTCCTCTGTTTCAAAAACTTGGGGAGGGCTGGAGAGATGGCTCAGTGGTTAAGAGCACTGACTGCTCTTCCAGAGGTCCTGAGTTCAATTCCCAGCAACCACATGGTGGCTCACCGCCATCTATAATGAGACTTGGCGCCCCCTTCTGGCTTGTGGGCACACATAGAAGGAATGCTATACACATAATAAATAAATAAATATTAAAAAAAAAACTTGGGGAAAGGCAGAGAGCAAGATAGTCCAAGTGTGTTTAGGCTTCCGGACTACCTAGCGCTTGTACTGGACGAAACTGCTTGGTATAAGGACGGCGAGGCTGACCTTGGCTGGCTAATCAAACCCAAAGCATAAACATCTGACAATAGTCAGAGGGCTCACAGGAGGGAAGGGCACAGAGAGCAAGGGTTTCCCTGTGGTATTAGTTACTTTGTACCTAAGTGGTAAACAGTGATTGTGTTTTCTCCCTCCGTCTGGGTCCTTCTCTTCCCAAAGCAGTCCTGCCTGCCAGAGATTTCCCTCACTGTCTGGCTCAGGGGCAGCTTGCTCAGATTTCCTTCCCATTAAATCGTATGTATACTAACAACAACTAATTTTAGCACCTGCTTTCTACAGTGTCTTTAAAGCCCTAAAAGCAACTGTCTAAACGCTCCTTGTCATGCTCACTCACTGAATACAAAACTTTCAGCGTCTACACTGGGCATGGGGGCGTACACCTGTAATCAGCCCTCAGGAGGTGGAGGCAGAAGGATCAGAGATTCAGTAACCCTTGCCAGCCTGAGTTACATTACGTGGGACCTTATTTTAGAACAAATCACTTAAGAATCAAAGGACTCCCTCAAGGTCAAACATAGGATCCAAAAGTGCAGTCAGACCAAGGCCTGGTATGGTAACTTCTGTTTGTCTCTCAAGCCATTTCTCTTCACATCATCTCTCTCCCTCCCGGGCTCCTGTCTGATGCCAGCTCACTGGGGACTTCTACATCCTTCCAGATGCTCCTCTTAGCTCCACCAACCTCTGCTCTCAGCTGACCCCTGGGTCCAGGCCCATACCACCCAGGGATGTGTTTGTAGATGGACTCGTCCTGTTTCTTCCAGGTCTGGGTCCCCTATCTTACTGGTCTGGTCTCTCCTCCAGCTTTGGTCCAGTCTTGCTGGACACAGTGGTGCCGGGCAATGGCGCTGAAGTAGCAAGTGTGAAGCCGACTGCCTTAGCGGGGCCGCGAGGGCCTGCTGGAGGGAAAGACCCGCTCTGCTGCCAAACAGGCAGCTGGAGCCATGCTGCGGGGCAAGGGAAACACGGCAGAGGCTACTGCCTGGCTCTCGGGCACACTCACAGGTAGGGCAATTCAAGGCCCTCTCCCAGCTCTTGCTTTCTTCCCAGCCACTTTGCTGCCTCTGTTCTGCCAGGAAAACCTGTCCTCCATGCCTGGGCTCCCGGGCCTCAGCCTGATGACTCACGCTCTCTCAGTCCCTCAGCTGTACCATAAACAGGCCCAGCTGTGTCACATTCCCAGCGGGGAGAAAACAGCAGCTGCAGGCAACCCCTCCCCTGGTGTTCAGGCCACTGGACAAGAATCCCCAGAGGCCACGGCCAAAAGCACTTTGGACCATCTTTCTTAGGGACCCTAAGATGACCAAAACCATATGCCTTTTTTTCACAAGAACCCCCAGGGGAGGCCGTGGGGTGAGTGACACCCCTTTTTCATATCCAAGGCCTCCTGAATCCGCTCGCCCTGGGGCTACACCCTAACTCTGATGAAGTCAGAGCCCAGCAGTAGGTAGGGGTTAACATTTCTAGGCCTGTGGCCCTTTTCAGAGATGACTCTCATCCCCAGGTGGCTGGTATACACACCCTGGGTTCAGTAAAGCCTAGATAGGCCAGGATCCAGCCTATCTTGTCCAGACTATCTACCCAGGAGCTAGTCTGGACAAGTGGACTCGGCAAAGCTGGGCTGTTCCCTCACCGAAACCAGCAGGCACCCCTCAGCACACTTCGCTGGGAAGGTCCTTGTGGTCACCTTTCCGCTTCACTGGTGCAGGGGCAGGGAGGGAAAACTGCCTTCTCCCAGCCGCCTCCCGTTCCACCTGCCAGGCCCAGAACCCTACCGACACCCCCACTGCCTCCTGTCAACCCCAGCACACGTGGAGCAAATTCATGAGGTAGAACCCCTCTGATGGCCCATTTTTCCCGGGCCAATGGCCATCAGCTGACTGCTTCGGCGTCCCAAGGTATGGATGGAATAGGAAGAGGTTATGTGGGCTGTGGTACTCGGAGAGTTTTACCTGCCTGGCACCTGGGCTCTCCAGGTAGAGAAGCAAATGAAACCCTGGCTGGCTGCAGAATGGGGCTGAGCAGAAAAGCTGCCGGATGCCCATCCACTCCCAAGGGCCACTGACTTCTACCCTTCCTTCGGGTCTTTAAAGAGCCGGCTGAGTACTCTAATCTCTTCAAACTCCAATCTAATTCCCCTGGGATCATTTCTTCCTTGGGTTTAAAGCCAAATGCAATGAATAAAATGAGTAAAGTCCACAGAGATTTTTTTTCCCCCTGAACATTTTGTAACCACTTTCCTGTGAGGGTTTCAGACCAGAACTCCCCATCCCGCCCACACTGACAAGGGTCAGGGTAATGAAGTGGAAAAGATATGGTCACAGTTTTGGCTGCGTCTGCTCCCATCTCTAAGCAACCCAGGCCCTGGATTGTAGGGTGGCGGCCCAAAGACGCCACCTCAGCCGCCGGCCGGTGTTTGTGCTTCAGCTGATGGAGCGAGTTAAAGGGTTGTACAAACTAGAGACATTAAGCAAACAGACTAGAGTGTGCTGACCAGATGTCCGAGGAGGCCAAGGCTCCACACCATGGGGTGTGTGCTTACACCAGTGGACAGGCGTGTACCTCCCTCAGGGATGCCCAGGCCTCATGCTTCAAGAGACCTGAGAGAACCAGCCCTGACTATGGGCTAACCTCTGAACCTCCTCACTAGCGGAAAAGACCACACTGTGGAGGACAGAGTATGAACTCCCAAAGCTCTGTGAGGGTGGAGGGTGGGGTACAAGCTATGGGCCACCTCCTCCTGGTCTGTGAGGAAAAGGCATTTTGCCAACTTGGGGCCCCTTCTCCACCGATGGGTGTACAGCCCACAGCCCAGGTCATACAAAGCCCCTTGGGCCTGAGAAAGTCCTCCCATGAGGGTTTCCCTGACAACACATTCCCCCACATTCCAGGTTATCAAGGAGCCATTCTGTGTTTAAAAGCCCTCGTAGATTTGATTTAGGGAGTTCTAAAGACAACCTCGAAGACTCCTTTGTCCCCCAAATGAAAACACGGATGAGAGACACAAACAGAAAGCGCCATTGTGCGGCCAGTGCGGTGTCTCCGGGAGCTGGGCCTGACAGTTCTGCTTTTTAAAAGGCCTGGGCTGTGTCACAAGCAGATTCAGCTCTGCTCAGCAGAAAGCCAGGAACATTGCCTAACAGCTTTGGTCTGTCCTCCACGGCCGCTTCCTATTTCTCTCAGTGTTTATTCCCATGAGAGATCAGCTCCCGTGGGAAGCCTCATGGGACAAGGGGATGTCCAAGGGGAGCCCTCCAGCCTGGCGGAAGGGGTGGAGAGCTATCCTGAGCAACCAGAGATACTGGGGGGGGGGGCTCTAGGGGGTATTGACCCTCTGCCCTCAGGTGGAGGACAGTGTAGCTTCTCAGAGACTCTAGACTGAAGGCTGGCAAATGCTTTCCATAAAGGGCCAGACGGTAAATATTTCTGTCTTTGTGGGCCATATGGTCTCTGTCTCGATAGCCCGACAGCCTCTGTGGCATGAGAGCATCCACAGGCATCACGTGAGCAAACCCAAATGATGTGTTTCAAGCAAAATCTTGTTTATAAAAACAGGCAGAGGTTTGCATTAGGCCTGGGATAGCAGCTCACTGACCCCTGCCCTCTAGATAAAGAAGTCAGAGGACAAGCCCCAGACCTCCCTTAAAAGGACGGATCCCTCCTACCTAATGCTTTACACAGGACCCACCCACATGTAGCCTGGCCAGGCACCTGAAGTGAAGTGGGTGGGAGAGCCAGGAGTTACTACACACACACACACACACACACACACACACTGATGATGATGAAAGCAAGCAACACTGTGCAAGCCATGACCCTGAGTAGAACATGTACACTGTTTGCTTGGGGGCTAAGCACATAGTTTTTCTCTGGAGCCTATCACGGACCATATAGAAATCTAAAAACCCTGTTTTTGGTTTGTTTGGGTTTTTTTTGACAAGGTTTCTCTGTAGCTTTGGTGCCTGTCCCGAAACGAGCTCTCGTAGACCAGGCCTTGAACTCACAGAGATCCAGCTGCCTGCTTCTGCCTCCTGAGTGCTGAGATTAAAGGTGTGCACCACTGGCGCTTTGTCTCATTTTAATTAAAGAAAAAAACTTTAATTATGATGTATCATTTTTCACTGTGTTCAAAAGATGAAAGAGGCACCTCTTTAACCCTAGCACACAGGAAGCAGGAACAGGCTCTGGGAGTGTGGGCCAGCCTGGTGTACACAGCAAGTTCCAGACCAGCCACGGCTACACAGTGAGAGCTTACAGAAACAAAACGAAATAAGTAAGTAAAAGATGAAAGGGGACCAGCAAGATCCTGGCACAGTGTATAAAGGCATTTGAGACCAAGGAAACTCCTTCCCCAGAACCTACATGGTCGAGGAGAGAACCAACTCAGAAAGTCCTCGGACCTTCACATGGCTTCATATGTACATGTCTACAAACATACACAACAAATCAAATCAAATAAATGTAAAAAGAAAACATAAAAAATGAATGATGGCCAGGCGGTGGTGGTGCACGCCTTTAATCCCAGCACTCGGGAGGAAGAGGCAGGCGGATCTCTGTGAGTTCGAGACCAGCCTGGTCTACAGAGCTAGTTCCAGGACAGGCTCCAAAGCCACAGAGAAACCCTGCCCGAAAAACCAAAAAAAATATAAAAAAATAAAATAAAAGAATGATGTAGCCGAGCAGTGGTGGTGCACACCTTTAATCCCAGCACTCGGGAGGCAGAGGCAGGTGATCTCTGTGAGTTCGAGGTCAGCCTGATCTACAAGAGCTAGTTTCGGGACAGGCACCAAAGCTACAGAGAAACCTTATCTCAGAAAAAAAAAAAAAAGCTTATATTGAAAGTTAAAACATGCTAATCCTGGAGCTTAGAGGTTCCACTTCCTGGAATTTATTTTACAGAAACACACATACAGAATGTTCATTTCAACAGTGTTCACAAAGGGAAGGACTGGAAACCAACTTGAGCATCCCTGAGTGGGAACCTAGCTGAAGAGAATTAGAGTTAGTTTCTACTACAGGGTAGCATGGACCCGGACAACAGCAAGGACAACCACTGGAGTCTAAAGGAAGAATGCAGAGCTCTAGGTACGGGCAGGGAACTGGAAGATGAACTCTGTAGATACAGAAAGCCGAGAAAGCCAAGAAGAATAACAGACAAAACTGAAGAATAAATTCTAAGGCTGATGAAGATAAGACATTGAGAATTTTGCAGCCTACAATTTAAATTTCCAAAATGCTGAGTAATTAAAATTTTTCTTACTTATAACAACAACAAAATAAGAAAAGTCAAAAGAATACTTATGGGTTCATTCCTTTTTCTTAAAAGTATCTTGGACAACAGCTTCCAACTTCATTTTAAAGGCTTTCTTTTTTTAAAAAAAAAAATTTATTTATTATGTACAGTGTTCTGTCTACATGTATGCCTGTAGGCCAGAAGAGGGCAGCAGTGGCTGTGAGCCACCGTGTGGTTGCTGGGAATTGAACTCAGGACCTCGGGAAGAGCTCTTACCTGCAGGCTTTCTTTAGTGGCAGAAACAGGGAGAGGTAACATAAACAAGCAGGAAGGTAGCTTGGTGTGAAAATGTCATCATGAATCTATTATTCTGTATGCTAACTAAAGAGACAGTAATGAAAAAGAAAGCAGACACAGGCAGAAGTCAAGGCTTGCCTGCTGTTTCGTATGGCTTCAGTCTCCCAAAGAACCAGGATTACATCTCTGCCCTACAGGATGTCTTTCTTTTTTTTAATTTTTTTTTTTAAAGACAGAGTTTTTGTTTGGTTCTGGCTGTCCTGGAACTCAAAGTGTAGATCAAGCTAGCTTCAAATGCACCAAGATTCTCCAGCCTCTGCCTGAATGCTGGGATTAAAGGTGTGGGTCACCCCAGAAAGCTCCTACAGAATTTCTTAGAAGGAACTCCCCACATGGTGCTTTTCCTCTGTTTGTCTTTTGCTGTCACTGTTTGAGCCTTGAGCCCACAGTGGCCTTGAACTTCCTATGTTAACTGAGAGTGGATGTTGTTACTGTTTGAGACAGGGCAGCCCTGAACTTCTGTGTAACTGAGCATAACCCTGAACTTCTCCTGATCCTCTGTCCTTCTAAGAGCAGGGATTGAAGGACCATGTTATCATGTCTAGCTGTCCTTTTTATTATTCCAGGGGTACAGAGGCAAGGCCTCATTCTGTAGCCCAAGATGGCTTTAAAATCACAGCAATTATCCCCTGCCTCCTGAGTGCTCAGTTGCAGTATGGACCACACCACCCAGCTCTTCTCTTTTTATAGGCGCCATGCTGGGGTTGGTACCCAGAGTCCTGTGACGCTGGAGAAGCCTCTGCCACTGAGCTGCGCCCGGCCCACGTCTACCCCTTGCTTCATGGTGACTAAGCATTGCTCTGCACTTAAGCCAAGCTCCGCAAGTCCCAGGACCATCTCCAACTTATATCCTGAAATTCAGATCTGCCCTACCAGATGCCCAACGTGACAAAAATAATAAGGGCGACGCCAGGTTTTCATTTTTCATCTTGATAAAAAAAAGGGTTGGTGGTTTCCATGCTGTCCAAGAACAAACAGAACCATGCCTGACTCCTGTTTCATACTTACACAACCTAGTGGAATCTGTGTACTTTTCACAGTGCGAACACACTTCTCCCTGTTTCAACATTTGTTTTCCTCTGGGATTATGACAGGGGAGACAATATCTATTTTGATTTTAAATGTATCTGATTAAAAAAAAAACAAAAATAAAAATGCCCTAACAGAAAGTACACCTCCAGGGCACCAGCAGGTGAAGCAACTGAGCCCCCAGGTGAGTGTGCTGCTCACTCTGAGACTCCCGCACCCAGGGCTCCCCCACACATGCTGCCTACACAGGGCCTTCTTTCCTGAAGAGGCTACAGTGAACTTTCCCTACCCAAGAACACAGGCCCAGATGGTTAATCCTCCCTACCAGGAAAAGCATAGGAAAAGGGAGCAAGGAAGATGTAGGCCTGCAGGCTGGTAACCAAGATGCCAGTATCTCTGCAGGCTCTTTTTATCAAAGGACCAGAAAAGTCCCAGCGCTCTCGGAGCAAAACCTCAACAAAAGGCCTCTTAACAGCTTGACTCCTAACTAGAGCATAATGGGAAACAGAACTAGACTATAAACAGTCATGGTTTATATGGCTTCAGAGGTAAACTGAGTCGGGAAATGTTCCTTTGATAGAAGCCTGTCGGTGTAAGTCTGCAGTCTTCCCTTGGGGAAAGATATTTCTATTCCTTCTTTAACTTCCTTCAGCTCCTCCTCCAGCCCTCCTTAAAAAGAAACCTGTTTTGTGGTGTCCTGGTGGTCCTGCCAAGAACATGCTCCACATTCCAAGAAACAGTTCCACCTATCTGGCCAGACATCTGTGTCCTAGCCGGGAAGAGTGTCACAATGTTGCCACTCAGTTCCAGGCACCTGCAAAGGTTGGGGCTGGGTGGTTCCAGGACAGGCTTGTCTACAAATGGCACTGTTAGCCAGAGTTCCTGGAGAGCCTCGGGACGGCAGCCACGGATGATAAGAACCAACGCAGGCAACAGCCCTTGTTTTCCCGGCTCTTCTCTGACAGAAACCTGCGTTCCCCCATGCCAAAGGCAAGCCCAGAAGCAGCTGCAAGTCACCCTGGGAGTCACACCTGTCTGCTTTAGAACCTATGGGACTGGCTTTGCTGTCAGGCTAGAGAAACCCCAGCCCAACACTGCTTGGGCCATCTAAGTATACAGGGGAATGGAAAGAAAGGACCTGGAAGCCAACCAATATGCCCGAATCCCGCACTACCCCAGCTGGAAACGTTCCTTAACAAACCAATACTTACGGTTAATGATGTGAACGTCATGCACATCCCCCCAAAGCCATTCAGAGCCAAGGCGATGAAGATGAGCACAGACAGCGCTGTGGACAGACAGAAAGCCATAATCGAGGGAGCACAGGAGCACAGTGTTCCATACTGAGAAGGCTACAGATGAGCTAAAAATAAAGGCCAGGCCATCAAGGGTTAGCGACGCCTGGATAGCACTCCCTCCGTCCTCTTGCCTACCTCAGGGACCTTGAGTTCTAGCAAAAGACGTGTGCCCACTCTCTTTTCTGTTGACTTAGACTTAATCAAATGACCCCAAAAATCTGCTCACAGACAACAAAACCCCAGGTTCCTGGGAATCTGCAGGTGAGCCTGGCTAGGAGGTTACTGAGATCCCGGTCCTAGTTTGGGGTTGTGCGAAAAGCCCTTAAAGTTCTCCACTGGGGATGGGATCCAGGTGTTTCCTAAGTTGTTTTTCAAGGGCTGGCCTAGGCTGCCCTGAGGCCTCGGCTCAGCTGGGTGTGGTGTACCATGCCTGTAATCCCAGCCTTCGGGCTGAGCCAGGAGGACTACATGTTTGGGGCAAGCTTGGACTACCTCCGTCTCAAGTGTCCGAGAGCTGGGGTGTTGCTCGATGGCAGAGAGCTTGCCTGGCATTTACAAGCCCTGGGTTCAATCCCCAGGACTGAAACAAAGAAGAGGAAGAAGAGGAGATGGCTCAGCTACCACTTCTGAACCATGGAAGGCCATGTCCTGCACTGGGCCTGGTCCACAAAGCTTGTCTTCCAAGTGGCATCAGTGAGGCTACCACCATGGACTGGGTTGGTGGCTTGGGGATCAGACAGGAGCCGCACACACCCTGAGAACACCTCTCACACTTCTGCTTGGGGTGATTATTCTCTCACTAGCCACATATTTGAAAGAGCTAAGTCCTAGGCAATAGACCACCAATCAGAAAGCTGCCCTGGCCACCCATGAGGTAAGTGAGCAGTCAGCCAAGAGTATCCCTTCTGGCTTGAACAGGGAGCACCAAGCCTAAGATAGCATCCAAGAGCAGGTGGGCCAGTGAGCACCTGTGGACGATGGCGCTTCCCCCAGCTTCTGGCATAAAAGAAAAGGCATACTCACAGTCTGGGTTACTCGCTCCATATGCAATCAGCAAGCAGGAGACCGCAAAGCAGGCACTGAAACCAAACAGAAAGTGTTCTGTTGATACTATGTTATCAAGTGCTGTTACTAGATGGTTATGGGGGGCAGTAATTTACTATGTGTCACTTCAGAACATTTATAATCACCACTTAACAGTTCTAGGAGACCAGGGAATGTGCCTTATGAGGCATGCAGGATGATCCAGGAGGATGATGGTCTCTTGGGAGTTGTTTTCAGGGCTAAGACTTGAACCTGGGGTCTTCTGTGTTACACAAGTGATTCACTGCTGAGCTGCAGCCTCAGCCTCACTTCATAATTGTTACAATTTCATTCATTTTGCCGGGTGGTGGTGATGCATTCCTTTAATCCCAGCACTCAGGAGGCAGAGGCAGGAGGATCTCTGTGAATTCCAGGCCAGCCTCGTCTACAAGAGCTAGTTCTAAGGCTCCAAAACTACAGAGAAACCCTGTCTCAAAAAGCACACAAACAAAACAAAAAACAAACAAAACAAAAAACTAACAAAACAAAAAACAAAAAACTTCATTCATTTTAATTAATCGATTAACTTTATTCTTATTATTTTTTTGGTGCTGGGCCATGCACATGTTGGGCAAGCACTTTACCACTGAGCCCCATCCACAACATTTAAAGCACACAGTAATAAGAATGGCATATGTAGGCTATAACTCAGTTGTAAAACACTTGTCCAGCATACATTATGCAGAGTTTAATGGGCAGCACCTCTCACCCCTCCTACACACACACACACACACACACACACACACACACACACACACACTACATATATACCTAATCTACATTTGCATATATTTATAGATGTTCAAAACTTTTTTCTTCCTGTGTTGTAATAGGAGCGGCGGGGCTGCATCCCCGGCACCCGGCCGCCCGCACGGCTAGCTTATGCCCTGAAATAATTACACGGAAACTGTATTCTTTTGAACACTGCCTGGCCCATCAGTTCCAGCCTCTTATTGGCTAGCTCTTACATATTGATCTAACCCATTTCTAATATTCTGTGTAGCACCACGAGCTGGCTTACCAGGAAAGATCTTAACCTGCGTCTGTCTGGAGTGGGAGAATCATGGTGACTCCCTGACTCAGCTTCTTTCTCCCAGCATTCTGTTCTATTTACTCCACCCACCTAAGGGTTGGCCTATCAAATGGGCCTAGGCAGTTTTTTTTTTTATTAATTAACCAATAAAAGCAACAGATTAGAAAAAAATCACTCCCACATTCCTGGAGGAAGTATAAGGCCATAAATCTTTGGAAACCAATGTTCTTCTCTACTTATTTTACTCTGGCACGTATAGACACACATGTTGGTGCGTGCATTCCATGTATAATTGTACAGAGTAGAGAGGTCGGGGGCAACCTGCAGGAGTCAGTTCTCTAGCTTCTACCACGCAGGTTCCAAGGGTGGAAATAAGGTCATCAGGCTTGGTGGCAAGTATCTTTACCTGAAGAGCCATCCTGATGGCCCCAAAAACTAATGTTAAAGACAAGACCAGCAAGTTCAGGTCATCCCAGATGGGCCTGAGTCCTAGGGTTTGCATGCAGAACACAGGGAGAGGCCACACAGTGAAGGAACTCTGCCCCAGGGCGTTAAGGGAGCCCCATGGAGCACCTGCTAGCATATTCTGAGATTCCCTACAGCAGAGAATGCAGCTCAGGGGACCGCCTATCCTCATCCTTCCCCCAAGGAACCCATACTGACCTGCCCAGCAGCCTGAGATTCCTTGGACCATACTTGTCCATGATGATGCCCAGAGGCAGGGTGATGGCACTGAGCAGAAAGGAACCCACAGTGAATGCCAAATTTAGAATCTCATCTTGGGCCTTGCAGCTGAGCCAGCCGTTCACCAGGCTCACCTCCTCGAGCTCTGGCTCTGCAGTGCTCCCGACTGTGCCATTGGTGACATTCTCTGTGTGTACAAAGAAGGAAGATATGGTAGGCATTCGTGAAGACCCAAGAGACAGATGCTCCTTCAGAATTATGCCACTAAGAAAGCCAAAGCTCGTTCTGAGAGCCTTAAGGCTCCGGCAACTGACAATACATGGCTCTGCCGCCCAGACCCCTACAGCAATAATGCAGGTGTTTACAACATTTGTAGAATCACAGAGCAGTCAAAGAATCCAATTTAAAAAAACACAAAGTCTTGCTCACAACTTCAAGGGCTTCATGTGTCCCTTGACACTCACCATTAATCCCAGATGAGGATTCCCACTCTAGAATGATGGTGAATTCCTGTTATCTAAGCAGGAGGATCAGGGGCTCAAAGTCATCCACAGATAATGAGTCTGAGGGCAGCCTAGGCTACATGAAACCCAGTGTCCAATGGGAGAGTTGGTGGTGGGACAGAATGGCTCAGCAGGTAAAGGCAACTGCTTGTCCTAGAACTCACTCTGTAGACCAGGGTGGCCTCAAACTCACAGAGATCTGCCTGCTTCTGCCTCCTGAGTACTGGGATTAAAGGCGTGCACCACCACTGCCCAGCAAGATGCACCATTTTTACTTCTCTTACTGGAGCTATTGTTTTTTTTTTTTTTATTATGTATACAATATTCTGTCTGTGTGTATGCCTGCAGGCCAGAAGAGGGCGCCAGACCTCTTTACAGATGGTTGTGAGCCACCATGTGGTTGCTGGGAATTGAACTCAGGACCTTTGGAAGAGCAGGCAATGCTCTTAACCACTGAGCCATCTCTCCAGCCCTTACTGGAGCTATTGTGTTGATGGTCACCTCCTCCCATGACCACATCCAGAGCCTGCTGTGTGAGCCACACTTATACACGTGAGTGCCCCCCTCCAAAGTTCAACCAGATTCAAAACAACCCAGAAAAGGAAGGGAAAAGAGCTGCACCAGCTGGAGGGAGGATGGGGACAAGTGGGGAATAGGACTGGGGTGCTCTCCATCAGTGATGCTGACTAATCCTGCAGAAACAAGCCCGCTGATTAGCTCTGAGGCTCCAACAACAAGCCAAGGGAACTTAACTGTGTGCCTCCCAGGTGCAGCCCTCTGGCTGCGAGGGGTAGGAGGAGTGGGGGTTGCTCAGCCGAGGACTAGAAAACCTGCTGGGCCTCTAAGAGCCACCCAAGGTAACTGAAAAGAAAGCATTTGGGGTGACTAATGGCACATGCCAGCCTCTGAGCAAAAAGCCCTGCTAGGGGCATGTAGAAACTATGAGGACAGAACTTGCCTTCCCCTGCTTCCTGCTGTATAGCTTTAGAAATGGGACTTGATCTTGCTGTTGGTTTACTTACCCGTGAACTAGACACAATATAATGAATAGTATATACCGCTAGAGCCTTGGGGAGGATCATGAGAAAAACCAGATAGCAGTAGAGAGCTCCCAACGGGCATACGAAGCGTTTGGTGAATAACTACTGTTATTGCTAGTGTCAGTTGTACTGGGGCTCAGGATGGAGGTGATTTAACAGGACCGCAGCGTCTCAGAGTGGCAGGGAACACAGTGCTATATCAACACGTGAGCGCATGACTGTAGTTAGTCGCCCACTGGGCTGAGTCTGAGGCTAGAAACTGGCTACTGTGTTGCATTATGGCAGTGGGCCCTTGCCACAGTTGCTGTTTACTGAATGACTGGAAACAATGAAGCACATCCCAGTGGCCAAAGGGATTAAGAGGGGAAAGGAAAGAGCGCAGGCAGAGCCAAGCTGAAGACAGAGGGACTTAGGGAGATGAGAGCCACAGGTTAACAGCCTGAACCCACACAAACAAAACCTTTCAGGCCACACTTCCAACCCTTGCCAGGACATCTTCCACACTAGCAGCCACAACACAAGGCAAACACCATTCGCTGAGCCCATTGGTCCCATGTGTTGCTGTGGCTGGCAGGTGTGAGGCGGCTTCTGGAAGGGAAAGAGTTTCAGGTGTCAGCCCTGCCAGCAGAACAGGAACTGGACCTGCAGTATGGGGACTGGGCCTCCACTCAGGAATGAGCATTTCTAGGCAATCATGCAGGTACGACAGCCAGCAAAGATGAGATAGCGTGGACAGGTCGGGGAGAGCACTCCAGCCTGAGACCTGATTGTGGCCACCCAGGGTCTGGAGCCAGTTACTTGCACCCAAGAACTTTAAGTGCCATGGGCTCTCTGGCGACACAGAACAGGGGAGAAAGGAGGAATGTGGGGTGGGGATAAAATGGCACAGCCAATTGTGGCACTCCCCCAGAGTCCTCCAAAGAGGAGTCTTTTTTGTTTGTTTGTTTGTTTGAGACAAGGTTTCTCTAAGTAGCCCTGGCTGTCCCGGAACTCACTTTGTAGACCACTGGCCTAGAACTCAGTGATCTACCTGCCTTTGCCCCGAGTGCTGGGATTAGAAGATTTCACCACTTCCTGGCTTCCATGGCTCTTTGTTGTTTATTTTGAGACAGGGCTTCTCTATATAGTCCTGGCTGTCCTGGAACTCACTTTGTAGACCAAGCTGGCCTTGAGTTGAGTTCATAGAGATCCACCTACCTCTGCCTGAATGCTGGGATTAAAGGCATGAGCCAATTTCACCCAGCTCTCCCTGACTCTTCTTATCAAGAGATAGAAGATAAAATTCCAAAACACTGGTTGGGGATGTAGCTCCATGGTACAGCACCTGGTCCTGGGTTCAGTTCTGAGCACTGCAGTATATAGTGAAAATAAAATCCCACGAGCTGGAGAGATGACTCAGTGGTTAAGAGCACTGGCTGCTCTTGCAGAGGACTTAGGTTCAGATCCCAGCACCCACATGTTGGCTCACCACCCCTGAAATGATAGCTTCAGAGGAGCCAGTGCTTTCTTCTGATCTCCAGCGGACCAGGCACACATGTGGTACATAAAAACACATTCAGGCAAAACATTTGTACACAAAAAATAAAATGACTTAATAACCTTTTTTAATCCTAAAATGGGCCAGTGAGGTAGCTGAGCCGGTAAAGGCACTTGTCACCAAGTCTTACAACTTGAGTCCAATCCCCGGGACTCGAAGCAAAGGCAGGTCGAAGTAAGGAACCAACACCTGCAACATGCACACCGCTGCTCACACACAAACATGGACACACAGACACAACTAAAAGTAATTAAAAGAGTTTGAATTCAAAGGCCTTTTCAGTCTCCTGATATGGCAGAAGCAAGCACACGAGGATGAAGTCTATAGTCATTTGATGATCTGTCCAGTCCACAACTAGACCCAGAGGAGGGGCTGGAACACAAGTATCCTATCCTTCCTTCATGCTGGAGCAGGGATCAATACGTCAAGCCACCCACATCTGTTCTTAAATCCCTGCCAATGAGGCCACCAGGCCTCTCTGCTCACCTCCTTCCAGAAAGTGATGTCTAGCCGCAGATTATCTGCATATTTGGGGGGCCAAACGGCCTCTTTTCTGTGTCTGGGGAGCAACTTGAGTGTCCTAACATGGAGAGGGAACTGAACCATCATGGAGTCTAGAGTTCTGTTAGCAATAAACAGCCCGCACATATCATCTTGGTTCCAGCAGCTGCCCAGTCATACCCAGGCTGCTCCAGTTTTGTCTTCTCCCACCTGGCCATAGAAAGCCAGGAAATGGACAAACAGATATGCACCTAGGTAGTGTCCAGCCCCAAGGTGTCCCCTGCTCAGTCTAGAGAGCAGTCATCACCAACCTAGCTCAGGCCAGCCGTTTGGGTCCTGCCTGCACCTGCTATTAAACAGGTGCTTCCACTGTGGGGTGGACAGAGCAGCCCGGGCTAGCACAGTCAGGAAGGGCTAAGGAGAAGAAAGGCAAGAAACTGGTGTGCCAGAGTGTGCTGAGAACTGGGCTAGGGCTGCCAGGGCTGGGAAGAGAGAACAATGCCCTGTACTGTTGGCCCCACTCAGAAGGCTCACAAACAAAATCTTAACAGAGAAGGCAGAGGAGGCAAGCTAGTTCTGTGACCCCACTCAGGGCTCCCCTTGGCTTCTCTGGGGTCAGAGTCCTTCCCTCACCCCAGGCAAACAAAGAGAGTGAGGAACTCCAGAAGATCTCCCTGACGGTGCCCAGGGAACAAAGAGGCACATGGCAGGAGTTACTCTCTAGTTCACTAGCAGTTCTTTCTCAGGCTGGTGGCTGAACCCCTCCCCTCTGTGCTGCTGACCCGGCCAGCCCTCCTGAGGGTACCTGCACCAGCCTCTCTCCCATCCTTAGTCTATCCGGCAACAGGAAGCAGCATCTCAGCCCAGCAGGGGAGATGTGGGTGAGAGGTCGGCTAAGCCACAGAGCAAGCCAGAGGCTGGACACAGTGAGTACCATTGGGCCCTCTCTCGGAGGTCACAGCAGCAGCAGCCTCCTGTGGACAGCCTGTGTACTTGCCACCGGCTTCAGCGGCACCGAAGTGCCCTCTCACTCCGACTCCATATTCCACAGGACAGTAAGTGGGACTGCGGAGCAGGTGTGTGCCTTGAGGAAGGTCTTGAAAGGCTAGGCTCAAACGGAGCCAGAGTCTGAGACTACGGTTATCCTGTCCTCATGGGTTAGAGGAATGTGGAAGGCTGAGAGAACAAAGCTGGGAAAAAGCTGGGCCACCCCAGAGGCCCTTCCTATCACCTAGTGAGAACAGGGCTGGTCCACGGCTCTCCCACAAAGCCACGGAAAAGCCAACCCATGCCCGACAGGACCTTCATGAGACACTGAGACAAAATAAGCCAACAGATGTCAGGGAGGGAAATCAGGTCAGGAGAAGGGGAAGAGTGGCGGTGACAGGCAAGGGGACTCTTTGTGACACATTTTTTGAGGCTGTGAGTCCCAGCTTTTAGCCCTCTTACTTTTTCTTTTGGAATTTTTCTAAATTCAGAATAAACTAGGGTGAGTTAAATCTGTAGCTAAGTGGTAAAGCCTGTGAAGCCCTGGGTTTCTCCCTAGGACTGAAAAAATTAATAAAAAACAAATTGTAACAAGTCCAGTATGGTGGAACACACCTGTAACCCCAGCTCTTGGGAGGCTGAGGCAGTTTGAGGCCATCGTAACCTGAGTTCTAGGCCAACCAGGGTTACATAATAAAACCCTGTCCAAAAAAATATAGATAAATAAAGGGAGAGAGAGGAGTCAAGAGGATCACGAGTTCAAGGCTAGTCTGAGCTATATAGTGAGATCTTGTCTCAAAGAAAAATAGAGACAGTTATGCTCACAAGCAATAAAAGCCAAAAGCTAAGTTTCCATCACTGCTTGTAGGTATGGATAAAAGCCCATAAAAGGGAAGGCCTGGACGTAGCCCAGAATTCTCCTTGTCCATGTCTCATATCCGGGTCTGTGCTTCTTCCCCAGGGGACAGCAGCCCCTCTGCCCTCTAGAAGCACAGAGTCTTGTTTCTTGATGGCACAGCAAGAGTACCTAACTGTAAGGGCCAAGAGCACAGAGCCAAGCCTGGGTAGTAGAGCAAACGTGAACTAGTGGAAAAGCTGCAGAACTTATGGAAAAGCTGTGAGCTCCGGGTTCAGCGAGAGACAGGGACCGAAGGATCCTGACGTCGACTCATGCGCTCACGCGCCCATAAATGTGAAAGCATGTACCCGGATGTGCATAACAGGGGTTCAGCTTCATGTTGGGAGCTGGGCCATGGAGATTCCCATCTTCACAGCCCTCATCCCACCCACACCCAGCATGCGGCCAGCCCTCAACCATTCAAGGGTCTCTGAGAGGCTCGCTAAATTCTGGCAGTCCTCTGCCTCCCGGGGTTCCTTCTGGCCTTGAGAATAAAATCCAGTTTTCCTTGCCTCCCAGCCCTTCCACCGGCCATCTCTCTGCCGTCCCTGCCTTTCTGTCTTCCCCTCTGAGGTGTGGGATGTGGCCTGTTCTGGCTTACAAACACACACACACACACACACACACACACACACACACACACGCCAACTCACCCTTCTTCACCTCTAGGCTTCTGTCTAAGTGTAGGAAGGCGTCCACCTGGGCACAACTGATGGTCTCACGCCCACCACCCTCGGCTTTATGGAACCTGTGTGTAAAGACTTACTGGCGGAGCTGGAGAGATGGTTCAGAGGTTAAGAGCACCAACTGCTCTTCCAAAAGACCCAGGTTCAACCCCCAGCACCCACATGGCAGCTCACAACTGTATAGTTCCGGTTCTGATATTCTCACACAGACATACATGCAGGCAGAACACTAATGTACATACAATAAAAATAAATAAATCATAAAAAAGACTTATTAGCAAGGGACCCCTAGTCTAGCACCTCAATAGGGTTTATTAAGGCATGGTGGCTGTATGCCTTTATCCCGGCACTGAGGAGTCAGAAGGAATCTAAAACCAAAACTAAGCAAAAGAACAGAGAAAATGAAGGTGGTCATTTAGGGACCAAAGGACTCAGCTTGGGAAAGCCCCAATTGTTCCACACTAGACTCCCAATTGTCCACACCAGGAGGACAAGAGAGGTCTCTAATTGTCATTACCAGGTGAGTAGTATACAAAACTCACGAAACACCCAGACTCAGTTTCTGAGCACTAGCCCCCGTCCATGTGACAGGCAACGCGCAGCAAGCTGAGGGTCAGCAGAGACACAAGAAATTCCTTCCCTTTTCCCACATTGCCAAACTGGAACCCAACACCCTGTCTGCAACCAGAGTCTGGCTAGAGTCCCAACACAGTCCTGAAAACCTTTCAACAGGTTCAGGCAAATTTCCTTTGATGAACACACTCACGCCATCAATCTTAAAAACAACACAAAGCTGAGGCATTCGCATCTCTGTCAGCTACACACAAGTCAGCTCCTTCAAAGTCTAAAGAGATGAACTCAATCATCCACTGAGGTTGACAATGCTGGGCCACAGAGCAAACCTTGACCCTAACCTTGCCAAGGCACTCCCAGTCAAGGAAGCACGGAAGCTTCTGGTCCCAAAAGTCAACAGGTTACCCGGACTCCAAGAAGCAAGGAGGCTGGAGAGATAAGCTGTGTGGAGTCAGCAGACTTTCCCGCTGAGGATGCTAGCTCAGCGGGTTTGCCAGATAATCAGAAAAACCAAAATCAGACAGAGGAGCAGAGGCACGGGATAAGAAGTTGATGTTCAACCCACTGTCCTAACCCTTTCCCTTCCCTTGGGTTTGTAGGAGCGACCTGACCTGTCAATCTCTCGGGTGCTTAAAGACTGACTCAGTGCTATGCTCACACAGCCACTGGAAGGAAGATGGTTTCATCAGGAAAGCAGTTTCCAGTCCCACGGTGCCCATACCATCTAAGAAATTGTGGAAGCAGACAATCTGACTTCCCCAACACCACGTGTCAAAGAAGAAAGGAAAGGAAAGGGAAAAAAAGAAAAGAAAGGAAAGTCTGCCCACACTAGTCATCTGGTCTGGATGAGATACTGAAGATTTGTCTGGGAATAAAGATTTTTTTTCCTTCTGCGTTTAAATGCCCAGTGCACCCTGCAACAAAGGGAGAAAGAGCCATACACCTCTACCTGTTCCAGTCCCCGTCCCTCCCCCATCTCCCCGGGGCCATTAATTTCCTAACATCTCATAAGCAGAGCAGAAGCTTGGTCAGGGAACAAGGTCTGACTCTCCTCTCAAGATTTCTTGCTGATGTGGGGAAAGACCTGCCAAGAACCCTTTGGCTATTAGGAAATATTTCTGAGTGCTAAAGGCTAAAGGTTGGTTATAAACGATAGACTTTCTGCCCTCTTCCAGGTGCCCTCTGAATTCCCTCCCTTTCTCTGGCCCTTACCCTCTCCTGCTAAGCTCTGTGCCCTGAGGATTCACTGGGCAGATCAGAGAAGGAAAATGAAGACTGACTCAGAGTTACGGGCAGCGGGAACGGGTCCAAAGCTTTCTCTTCCTGCTCAGAATGAAAGGCTGGGTGAGGTAGCATAGACTATAATCTCAGCACTCAGAGAATGAGATGTAAAGATTACAAATTAAAAGCTAGACTGGGCTACACAGCAAGATCCTGTCAAAAACAAAGACAAACAAACAAACAAAAAAAAAACACTTTAGGGCTGGGTGTTAGTTCACACAGAAACTGTCTTTAAAAACCAAAAGAAATAAAGAAACAAACAGCTGTCGAGGTGACACTCGGGTCTGTCAGCCTGAGTTCTACCTCCTGAGCTCACGTGCTGGAACAGCCAAACAGACGTCATCCTCTGAATTTCCACACAGTGCTTTGCCCCATCCCCCAAACGAATAAATGCAAGAAGACAATTAAAAGTCAAAAAGTAAACTAAAGGACTCTAGAAAGAAAAGGGCACCCTAGCAGTAATCTAAGGACTCAAATCTGGGCCACCATCAGAGAGGGCTGAAGTACCGGGTGGGGCACGGCAAAGGCAGGAGGTCTGACCAAGGATGCCTAGGAAAGTGGCGAGAGGTTGGGAGCTGACTGGGCCCTACCGATGACTGACCCTGCTCAGCTGCAGCCCTCGGGGTGGGAAGACAGTGGAAGGGATGGGTTGGGGGGCGTTGAGAGCCACCCTCAGCCTGCCTTCAGAACGTCCTTTCCCTCGCTCGTCCCCTTCCTCTTCCTTCCTACTATGTTTTGGAAGCCACTGAGATGTTCTCACAGTTCAGGAGAGGAAATGGCCTTTGGAGAATCATAAAGCAGCAAAAACAGACAAGAAATTATATCTTGGCAAGCCTTTAGGAGACTCCATAATGGCCTGACTTAAAAAAAAAACCAACATATATATCTAGATGAGCCTTCCTTCGGGTGGAGACGAAGCCACTTCCTCTCTCTTGCTGCACCCCGGCCTATGAATCGAGTTCCTCTTTCTTACACACGTTTAACTGCAAGGCAAGCGGTGCTGCAGGGCCTAGGAGGCCAGCAATATTCCTGATGGCACACAGGGGTCCCGAGTCTACTAGTCTGCAGCTTGGGCAAATGGAAGACTGATCCCAGCCTCAGTTTCTCCATCCACAAACGGGGACGATGATAACCCCGAGAGTTGGATGAGGATCAAATGGGCCTTTTGGCACTAGGAGGCTCTGTGCAGCAAGCAGGCATTGCTTAGATGTTCATCTCCACCCTCCGTCTCCCAAAGCCCCACTCTAGGAACCTGCCCCTGACCGAGGCATCCTTCTCACCTGGCTTCGTACACAGGTAGGAGTAAAAGCCCTCCGACTTGAGCATGATGAGCAGCGAGCCCCAGCCCAGGAGGACTGCAGAGAAGAGGAGGTTTTCCAACACAGCCGTGCAGGCCATCCACCAGCGGCGCCGATGGGCAGTGGCCAGGGTGGGCGCCATGGTGCGGTGTGGCGGCTGTAGCCCGGCTCTGGCTCTGCAGACAGACACCTGCGCACAGACCTCAGCTTCAGCGGTGGCCTTACCCAACCCGTGTGGACGCTGGCGCACAGCGACCAGACTGTCAACCCCCAGCAGCCCAGGCTGTAGGTGCACGCCTCAAAAGAAGCGAACCCCAGACCCGTTCGGGACCTGAGCCATCCCGAACCCGCGACTAGCTGGCACCGCTACCTTCGGCCACGGTGGGGCCCTGCGGACCAAGTGGAGAGGCTTCTCCCTCAGTTCACTCGGAGGTAAACTGAGGCATGGCAGGTGGCAAGGGACTAATAATGCATGCTCAAGGACGTGGAGCTGGCCCTGGCCCCAAGCAAGATTGAATAGCTGGTATGGGGGCCGTAAAAGGAGGCAGTTTGTCGTAGGGCCACCTGAGCCGAGGCACACCTGAGAGCTGCCACTCCCAAGGACCCTGACAGGCTTCCGCCCGCCCGCACTCAAGACCCTTCCCCAGAGCTTGTTCCTTCAACCACAAGATCAGCGCAGGGAGCTCCGGAACGGCCCGCCCACGGTGCATTCATTGGCGGAACCGCACAGGAACTGCTGCACCATTGGCCAGTGTCTAGGTCGCTAGGCGCTACCGCCACGCGAATCCCGCATGGGAGAGGCGAAGCCGGTTCAAACCGGCGGCGCGAGCCAACCGCGCGACCCCCGGGCCGGGTTGTTACCCCAGCAATTAGCCCGTTTCCATAGAAGCAGATCCCGTCCCTCCATCCTCCTACTCTCCCTTTTTGTTCCATCTCCCGCCCGGTGTCTTCTCTCTGGCAAGCATGCACCTTTCTTCCAACCCCGCCTGTGAGCAGCTTCAGGTTCCCACACCCTCGCCTGGGGCCCGGGTTTCGGGAGTCGAGCTCACCCGGCTCCTACCGGTGTGTATCGGGCCCGCCCGGCGCCTTTTCTGTCCCCTTTATTTCCAGCCCTTTTATTCCTACCCTAAGATGAAAAACACTGCTGCCCGTTGATTGGCTGAGTGGGGCTGGAAACAGGCCTTGACCAATCAGCAGCTACCCGCCCGCCCCCCGGCGAGCAGAAGCCGGTTCCGGCCGGACTTGGAGACAAACAAGAGGAATGGGGGGGCTGGGGGGCGGCTTGGGCAGGCCCGGCTCTACCCAGTGAAACTGGAGTGCCCCTCGACCCGGAGCCCCCGCGGGCATCGCCCCACGCCCTGCTCGGAGTCCTCTCCCCGGTCAAATCCCTGCGTCAGCGTTTCAAGGAGTCTTGGTCCATACTGAGCTGGGCTCCAGCACCGCGTCGCTTGGCCCGCAGTGTAGACCCCCGTACACACCCGGAGAGAATCACGGCCGGATGCTCCAGTTCAGCGAACCATTGCTGCCCTTTCGTGCTGCGCTTCCAGGCCCGCTCCTCGGGCTTTGTGTCCGGGTTCCTCGCTGCCTTGCCCCAATTGTTCTATCCTGGAGCCATCTGGGGGTGTCGGAATCCCCCGAACCAGGCAGGCCCTGACGTCGTGTAATGCATCCCTGTTAGATCTCCTGATTCACCAGCTCCTTGCCCTCAGGTGCCTCCTGCCTGGTCCAAAATCAGTGTCTCTTAAAGATCTGTAGTCAGGTTTTAGGTCCAAGACGTCCCTGGTTATCCATCCACACGCCACCGTTCCCATCCGGTGCCTGTTTTTCTCGGTGCCCTCGGAGACCAGTGTTCAGACCGGTCACCTTGGTGCGCCCTGCCTTCCTTCCCCTTTCCCAAAGGTCTCTTTCATGTGGCTGACACACTCATTCTCCCGTCCCTCGTGCTGTGGGCAACTCCGAGCAGCTAGTGTAAGTCTGACTTTAGACAACGCTATGGGGTCCAGAGGGCTCCATCCATCCTTTCTGGGTCCTCATCAGAACGGCACTGCCCTGAGGATCTGCCGGTACGGGAGATGGAGCATCGGCTCGAGAGGTTTAACTGTTCCCCCGTGTCTCCCTGATCTGAGACTAGCCTACCCTCGGGAAACACTCGGTGTCCCTCAGATTCTCCATACTTCAAGAGCTGGCTTGCTTTAAAGGTCTATGAGTCGTGTGTCGTTCCCCCGCCCAAGGTTGGCTCTGCTTCCTTCAGCTCGAGTGCGCCCCCTGGTGCACTGAACCTTCGCTAGCCACCCCGCCGGCGCATGCCCTCCCAGACTTGGTGGGTAGGTTTGGGGGCCTGATGACCCACTGTGCAGACTCTCACAAGCTCCAAGTTGGGCCTGCCACCTGCAAATATATTCAGTCCTTTAGTCCTTTCCCTCAGCCATCTGCTTGATGGCTTTCTCCAGACATATTCTCCCTTAAAATCGTGTCCCCCTCCCTCCTGGGATAATAGTACCATCTATTTTTTTTTCTTTTTTGGTGGGGAAACATTGTTGAGACAGGGTCTCACTATGTAGCCCTGGCTGTCCTGAAACTCACTATGTAGACCATGCTGGCCTCTGCCTCCCAAGTGTTGGGCTAACGAAGTTAGACGCTGTAAACGTACCTTTCCATCAGAAAAGGGAGTCTCAGCTTCCCTCCCCCCTCCCCCAGTGCACCAGAATAACCAGGCGTCCCGTTTATCTAATCTGCCCATTTCTGTCTCTGGAACACAACTATTCATCCAGCAATCTCTGCATCTCATATCCACCCCGCAGTGAACTGTGGGAAATGTAAACCTGACCTTGATAAACCCGACCTCTTTCTAGATCCTGCAGAAACACCACCATTTGTTCTGCCAGATAAAGTTCAAGTTCCCCAACTGACTCGCCCAGGCTGCTTCCTACCCAGCAGCCTTTTCCTCCTTGTGGTTCTGGGTGCTCCAATCCCGTGGAGTTGCTGGGGTTCTCAATTTGCTCTTCTCACTGTGGGCGCTTTCTTGGGCAGCCCCTCCTCTGGCAAGCCTTCCCTAGCCACTCTCTATAACACCTGCTGCTCTCTTTGTTTGCTGACTGTAATGGAGCTCCATTTTCCACACACTGGAGACTCCTTGGAGGCGGATATATCTTAGTCATTGATACTACTAGCCCTTCACACTAAAGTAAACTCAAGCCAGTGTACAGTACGAGTTTGCGGAATGAAGACATGAGCCTGCGAAAAGAACCAGGTTCTAGAACACAAGATCGCGGGGCACTGAAGGATCATGGTGGTATCAGTGATAATCCTAGACACAGCCATTAGCCTTACATTACAGGCGAAAAACTGGGGACTTGGGGGGCTTTCTCAGAAGAATGAAACAAGAAAGAAGTCACTGTTGAGATGAGCCAGGTCCCTCTGAACGAAACTTTGTTTTTAATTAGGGGCGCCTTGGCTAAACTAGCAGGACTTCTAAGGTTATAAACCAGGAGTTGCAGCCCACCACTGTAATTCCAGCACTTGGGCGGTAGAGGCAGGAGAATCGGGAGTTCAAGGCCAGCCTTGGCACGTGAATGATTGTCCCAAAACACCCCAAGGTTCAAGGACCATCAGAAGAGGGGACAGGAAGGTTGTAAGAGCCACTCATACATGTACGTGTATACCAGACGTGAAAAGTAAATAAAACCAGTCACAAATTGAGAACAGCATGTCCTTAGTATATAAAAGGCACTTACGAATCAGTCAAAAAAAAAAAAAAAAAAAGAACAACACCCCTTTGGAATTTTGAGCCCAAGCCAGGCATGGCAGAACACATCCTTAACCTCAGCACCAGAGAGGTAGAGGTAGGTGGGGATTTTAAATTCAAGGTCAGCCAGATCTACAGAGTTCTTGCCCAGTACCAGCCAGAGCTATACAGTGAGACCCTAATTTATTTATTATGTTTTTTTATTATTTTGTTTTTTTGAGACAGGGTTTCTCTGTGTAGTCTTGGCTGTCCTGGAACTTGCTCTGTAAAGACCATTCTGGCCATGAACTCAGAGATCTCCTGCCTCTACCTCCTGCGTCCTGGGATTAAAGGCATGTGCCACCACTGCCTGACTTGAGACCCTGTTTATTGTTTTGATTTGTTTTAAGTAAAATTGTAAGTCAGGTCTGGTGGCTCACACCTATAATCCAAACACTCAGGAGATAGAAACAGGTGGATTGTCATGTGTGCCTAAAATATATATTGAGTTCCAGGTCCACCTAAGCACTAGAATGAGACTGTCTCAAAAAACGAAAAGAATTTAATATATTCAGATAATATGTAGAAGAATGCAATCACTTTAAAGGTCTGAAAAGAACTTCAAACTTAAAATGAACATAGAAGTTCAAATAGTAACAAGGTATCTTTTTAAAAGTTGACATCTGTTTTGTCTAATGTGCACCACATACATGAATTACCCATGGTGGCCACAAGAGGGCATCAGGTCACCTGGAACTGGAATTAAGTGGCTGAGTTGCTAAGGAACCAAACTGCCCTCCTCAAAAGCAAATGATCTTTTCGTTTTGTTTTGTTTTTCGAGACAGGGTTTCTCTGTGGCTTTGGAGCCTGTCCTGGAACTAGCTCTTGTAGACCAGGCTGGTCTCGAACTCACAGAGATCCGCCTGCCTCTGCCTCCCAAGTGCTGGGATTAAAGGCGAGCGCTGCAAATGATCTTAACCACCGAGCCATCTCTCCAAACATCTAAAGATACTCTTCTTAAAGATTAATGTTTTGTTTTCTGAATATGGGTGTTTTGTCTGCATGAATGTCTGCACACCAGAAAAAAGCATGGGATCCCATGGGACTACAGTTATAGAGAATTGGGAGCTGCCTTGAGGGGTGTTGGAACCTAAAAGGTACTTTTCTATATAGGGGAAGGTGGTGCTGGGTATCAACCCCTGGGCCTTACATATGCTAAGCAAGCTCTCCATCATCAAATTATAGCCTCAGTCCTGATGATGGTTTTGGGGTTTGTTTAGTTGTTTTTGTTTGTTTTTCTAAGACACGGTTTCTCGGGGGCTGGAGAGATGGCTCAGTGGTTAAGAGCATTGCCTGCTCTCCCAAAGGTTCTGAGTTCAATTCCCAGCAACCACATGGTGGCTCACAACCATCTGTAATGAGGTCTGGTGTCCTCTTCTGGCCTGCAGACATACACACAGACAGCATATTGTATACATAATAAATATTTGAAAAAAGACACAGTTTCTCTGAGTAACCCTGGCTATCCTGGAACTCACTGTGTAGATCAAGCTGGCCTTGAACTCAGAGATACACCTGCCTTTGCCTCCTGAGTGCCGGAATTAAAGACATGCACCACCACCATCCAGCTGATGGTTTTGGGGTTTTGGCTGCTTTTCTATACTGTTTTGTTTGCGTGCGTGAGTGCACACACACATTCATGATCGCATGTGTGCACCTGCATATGGAGGGGCCAGAGTGTGATAGAGCGTGTCTTTCCTTACTAGCACACTGCCTTATTTTTGGAGCCACTGTGCAGACCAGGGTGAGTTCCTAAAGTAGGCTGAGCTGGCTGACCTGCAGGCCCCAGGGCCCTTCCTGCCTCTGTCTGCTCAACACTGGAACTAAAGCCACATCCTGCTGTTCTCACCCCTCCTCCCACTGCCACTTTGGGTTTTGTTTTTCTGAAATAGGATCTCCCTTTGTAGTCCAGGCTGGCATGGAATTCCCCACCTCTGCCTCTGTGTTGGGATTACAGGTATGCACCAGCATGCCTATCATTTTTGAATGGCTAAAAAACATTTTTTTACTAGGCTAATTTGGGATGTATGCCTGTAATCCCAGCACTTCAGAATCTACATGAAGATCCAGAGTTCAAAGTCAACCTTGGCTGCCACAATAAAACTCTAAAGAAAAAAAGATTTGTTTGTAGAAGGATTTTAAATTTTAGTATATAATACTTTACTTTTTTGTTGTTTTTTTTTTATATCAAAATACTGAGCTTTTGTTCTGTTTTTTCTCTTTTTGAGACAGGGTTTCTCTTCTGGAACTAGCTCTATAGACCAGGCTGGCCTTGAACTCCTAGAGATCCTGCTTCTGCCTCCCAAGTGCTGGGACTAAAGGTATGCACTGCCACCATGACCTGGACTGAGCTACTCAGATTTTGTGTAAGGAAAGGAGTACTCTCATAATTTTTTTGTTTTTCAGATTTTTTTTGGTTGGTTAGTTTTTTGTTTTTTCAAGAGAAGGCTTTTGTGTGTGTGTGTGTGTGTGTGTGTGTGTGTATCCCTGGCTGTTGTGGAACTCACTCTGTAGACCAGGCTGGACTTGAACTCTGAGATCTGCCTGCTTCTGTCTCCTGAGTTCTGACATTAAAGGTGTGTGTCACTATGATCATCTAGTACCCTCATAGTTTGTAAGAATACAAACCCATGCCGGGCGGTGGTGGCGCACGCCTGTAATCCCAGCACTAGAGAGGCAGAGGCAGGCAGATCTCTGTGAGTTCGAGGCCAGCCTGGTCTCCAAAGGGAGTTCCAGGACAGGCTCCAAAGCTACAGAGAAACCCTGTCTCGAAAAACCAAAAAAAAAAAAAAAAAAAAAAAAAAAAAGAATACAAACCCATATGCACGTTTTGGAGGGCCATTTGGAGCAAATATATACTCTGTAGTGTTCTTAGCAGGTCCCCGGCATCCCGTTCCTAAGTGAGTGCTTTAACACATTCTCAAACCCCAGCATCATTTTGTATTGAAATAATTAGAAACAACTACCCAAGCCAGTTGGCAATGTCACACATCTTTAGTCCCAGCACTCGGAAGGCAGAGGCAGGCAGACCTCTGAGCTCGAGGCCAGCCTGATCCACAGAGCAAGTTTCAGGACAGCCATGGCTACAGAGAAACCCTGTTTCAAAAAACCAAAACAAGGGGCTGGAGAGATGGCTCAGAGGGTAAGAGTATTACCTGCTCTTCCAAAGGTCCTGAGTTCAATTCCTAGCAACCACATCTGTGGTGGGGTCTGGTGCCCTCTTCTGGCCTGCACGTATACACACAGGCAGAATATTGTATACATAATAAATAAACAAATATTTAAAAAAAAAAGAAAAACAAAAACAAAAAAGCAAAGAAAACAACTGCTCATGGGGCGAAGGGGTAGCTTATGATCATGTTATTTTCACACAATAGAGTTCCATGTTGTTTTGGTTTGGGAACAAAGTCTCACGTAGCACAGCCTGCTTGAGGATAACCTTGAACTTCTGCTCATCCTGCCCCCACCTCCCGCTGCTGAGATTAGGGCCCGGGACTACCACATCCATTTTTTTTTTTTTTTTTTTTGGTTTTTCGAGACAGGTTTTCTCTGTGGTTTTGGAGCCTGTCCCGGAACTAGCTCTGTAGACCAGGCTGGTCTCGAACTCACAGAGATCCGCCTGCCCCTGCCTCCCAAGTGCTGGGATTAAAGGCGTGCGCCACCACCGCCCGGCTTACCACATCCATTTTGTTGTTGCTGTTGTTTGTTATTGTTTCTTTAGTGTCATCAAATTTTATGAAAAAGCTTTAAAATCACAGATATCTAAAAATAAAGCCAGGCCTGGTTACACATGCTTTTAACGCTGGTACTCAGGAGGCAGACGCAGGTGGATTTCTTTGAGTTCCAGGCCAGTCAGTCAGGGTACATAGTGAGATCCTATCTCAAAACAAAACATAATTTTTTTTTTTTTTGGTTTTTCTAGACAGGGTTTCTCTGGCTTTGGAGCCTGTCCTGGAACTAGCTCTTGTAGACCAGGCTGGTCTCGAACTCACAGAGATCAGCCTGCCTCTGCCTCCCGAGTGCTGGGATTAAAGGCGTGTGCCACCACCGCCCGGCTACATCTGTGTTCTGTAAGTCCTCTGGAAGAGCAGCCAGTCCTCTTAACCACTGAGCCGTCTCTCCAGACCCACATAGCAAATATTTTTGTTTTGTTTTTGTTTTTTCAAGACAGGATTTCTCTATGTAGTTTTGGAGCCTATCCTGGAACTCAGCCTGTAGACCAGACTGGCTTCAAACTCAAGAGATCTGCCTGCCTCTGCCTCCCAAGTACTGAGATTAAAGGTGTGGGCCACCACCGCCCGGCTACAAATTTTTTTTTAAAGATTTATTTATTAGGGCTGGAGAGATGGCTCAGTGGTTAAGAGCACTGACTGTTCTTCCAGAGGACCTGAGTTCAATTCCCAGCAACCACATGGTAGCTGACAACCATCTGTAATGAGATCTGGCGCCCTCTGGCCTGCAGGCATACATGGAGGCAGACTTTCTATACATAATAAATAAATAAAATCTTAAAAAAAAAAAGATTTAGCCGGGCGGTGGTGGCGCACGCCTTTAATCCCAGCACTTGGGAGGCAGAGGCAGGCGGATCTCTGTGAGTTCGAGGCCAGCCTGGTCTACAAGAGCTAGTTCCAGGACAGGAACTAAAAGCTACGGAGAAACCCTGTTTCGAAAAATCAAAAAAATAAATAAAAAATAAAAAAATTAAAAAAAAAGATTTATTTATTATGTATACAATGTTCCTCCTGCATGTATACCTCTATGCCAGAAGAGGGCACCAGACCTCATTACAGATGGTTATGAGCCATTATGTGGTTTCTGGGAATTGAACTCAGGACCTCTGGAAGAACAGTCAGTGTTCTTAACCTCTGCGCCATCTCTCCAGCCCTACAAATATTTTTGAATAACATGTTTAGCCATTGTGTAGAAACCAGTTTTAAGAAATACTTGTTCCTTTGGGCTGGTTTGTAGCTCACTCTATAAAAACAGAAAACTCAGATTCTACAGGCCAATCATTGGGAGGTAGAGGCAAAAGGATCATAAATTCAAGGACATTCCCACCCACAGAGCAAGTCTGAGACCAGCCTGGGCTATATGAGAGACCCTGTCTCAAAAAAGAATGGCAGGCAAAGTGGCTCAGTGGTTAGTGCTTGGGTCTCAGGCCTGGAAACTTGAGTGCCACCCCCAGGCAGGCAGGAACTAACTTCTAAGAGGCCACTGACCTCCACGTGAATGTTGTGGCGCACGCTCCCAATAAATAAATTGATAAATTTTCTAAAAGAAATACTTGTTTAATCAATCTTTATCATCAAACATTTAGGTTGTTTTCCATTTCAGTAAAAGAGATATTTTGAAATGATGGGAAGCATAGGCTTGGGACAGAGTCCAGGGCAACAGAGGGGGAGTCCCTGTAGCCACCTCCTTCCTCTGACCCCAGTCCACAGGGTCTCTACCCAGGCCTTCCAGTCCCACCTGGGGACACTGCCAGGGCCAGACCCACAGCCAGGTGGCCTCTAACCCTCGCCTCTTCCAGGGCGTAGTTTCTGCTTAGTCTGTCGCAGCCTTGGCATCAGTTCCCTGCACAAAGCTCGATCTAGTCCACAGCAGTTTCAGCATCCTCCTCTCCCCACACTGGTCCACAGCAGTTTCAGCATCCTCCTCTCCCCACACTGGTCCACAGCAGTTTCAGCATCCTCCTCTCCCCACACTGGTCCACAGCAGTTTCAGCATCCTCCTCTCCCCCACACTGGTCCACAGCAGTTTCAGCATCCTCCTCTCCCCACACTGGTCCACAGCAGTTTCAGCATCCTCCTTTCCCCACACTGGTCCACAGCAGTTTCAGCATCCTCCTTTCCCCACATCCCATCCACAGTCTTCCCACTCACCAAATTCAGAGTCCTCAGTGCTGCAGTGGTACCGACAGGGGCACAACGTTCTCATATAGGGGCTCCTCCTGCTCCTTCTCCTCAGCTTGCTTCTGGGAACCCTGTTCCAGAGAGCTGTTCCCAGAGACTGGTTCCTGGGCTGTCCCTGAGCTCTCAGTGCCGTCTCCCAGACCTCTGGATGCTTCTTCTGGCCTAACTTCGGTAGGCTTTATGGTTCCAGAGAGCATGGCATCTGGAGCTGAACCAGAGCTCTGGGACAGCCCAGTGCTGCCCTGGTTCCGACCCAGAGCTCGGCGTACAGGCTTAGGGATGGCACTCTTGACCTTGGGCATTGCCTGATCTTTCTGGTAGTTTCCCAAACGACGGAGGACAGACCAGACAGGGCCCTCGGGTTTCTGGGGTGTCCCTGCCAGCATATAGATTGTGGCCACAGAGCCTGAGCTCTCCTGGATGCTGCCATCGGAGGTTTCCACACACCCGGCCACTGTCCGGTTAGTAGGTGGGAGCTGGTGGTGACTGGTGGCAGCATCTCCGGGGCTTGTGGCGGTAGCTGCATCCTCTTCCGCATTTGCTTGTTCTGGGCCTGCGGGCTCCCCAGCCTCCTGCCCTTCAGGACGTGGCTGAGCACCTCTGGAGAGTCTCTTGGGTTTTCGTATGGGGCTGGAGAGATCCCCAGAGCTTCGGCCATTCTGTGGTGCAAACTTAGTGCCTTCAGCAAAGGAGACAGATGGCCTCTTGGCCCGAGCCAGGCTGGAAGTGCGTGGGATGGGGAATGGTGTGGAAGTGTCCTCAGGGGGAGGGAACGGGCCTCCAGGAAGGCTGGCCGCTGGGGACTCTTCTTGGGCCACAGGGACCATCTCTGGCAGGGGAGAAGACAGAATGAGCTCGTGTGAGGCTAAGTCTGCTCCTCTGATTCATTCTAGCAGGGACACAGAAGCCCGGAATCTTCCCAGAGGCCTCAAGAGGTGGCAAGGAAGAGGGAGGCAGGGGAGGAACTGGTGCAGCAGAGGACCCTACTCCTTCCCTCTTTTCTCTCTACCCCTCCCCACTTTGAGTCACTGCACACGGTCCCATTTATCCTAAACACCATCACTCCTGCCTAGTTTTCCCTTGCTAATTCCTACTGATCCGTCTAGACTCACCCCAGCTATTACTAACAGGGCAGCTTTGGAGTTCCTCCTTTTTTTACATGCTCCACTAAAGCATGACTGTTGTGACTGTCCTCTGAGACAAGCAAACGCCATGTGGGAGTGTTCAGTCCTTGGAAAAGCATCACCCCAGCTGGGCTTGCTGTTTACACCTCCTCATGGAGGGGTGGAGAGGGTCAAGAGACCCTCACCTGAGTATGAACCCTTCCTACCACCTGTTGTATGCAACGCTACTTAAATGCACCTGGGCTCTGGGGCGAGGCAGGGATATACAGGCTGGGGAATATACAGGAGAGGAGGGCTCCGTCCGTGTGGCTAGGTAAACCCACATCCCTGAGAGTAAAGGCTTTCTAGATATAGGGAGGAGCACCCATACCCCTGTAAATAAACCCTCACGATACGGGAACCAATAAATTCATTGGTCCCCAGAATAAGCTTTGGTGGCATCGTGCCTCAGTTTGTCGTGGAGACCTTAGTTTTAGAAGAAGGGGTGGATGTTGCTTATGTTTCCTCCAGAAGGAGTTTTGGGACAATTCTGTCCTCTATTGTCTGGTGACTTTCTTTCTTTATTTTATTTTATTTATTTATTTATTTTGACAGGGACTCTCTATATACCCATGGCTATCCTGAAATTCACTATGTAGACAAAACTAGCCTCAAACTCACCTCCCTCTGCCTCCCAAATGCTGGGATTAAAGGCATGTGCCAGCACACTTGGCCCTGGGCATGTCTTCTCTTTTTACTGCCCACCAGACTAGAAGTTTGGTGAGGACAGAACTCTCCTTTGTTCTGAACTTGTTCTCAGAGCTAGAAACAGCAGGTGATGGGAAGATGAGCTTAGGCACAGGAACAGGGAAGGCGCTGCCCTGAGCACGGCTGCTTGGGCTGGGGGGTGCTTACCTTCTCGAGGTGGCACAGAGTAGGTATTACTTTCGTCCTCTTCTCCAGAGTCAGGGTCAGAAGAGAAGGAGTCATCCGAGGCCCAGCCGGCAGAGGGTGGCTCAATAAAGCTGTGGTTGAAGGGAATCTCCGGGTCGTGGTGAGAAACTGCAGGGGCTCCAGGTCAGGTCTGGGGCCTCATGGGAAGCTTGGTCCCATCTTGGCCCTAGTCTCCCGATCCTGATCCCCAGTGCCCACTTACCTGTCACCCAGGGTAGCTTGTAGTTACTGAGGGAGCCACAGGGCAGTGCAGCACCCAGGCTGGTGAGTGTGTCCCATACCTGTTGCTTCATTCTGAACAGGGCAGCTCCATTTCTCTCTGGCCTGAGAGGGTGGCGGAGGGAGGATGATCAGTGTATAAGCTCTAAGGGGGCCCAGCTCAGACTGACAGGATGTCAGGTGACCATATCTACTTCAATGGCTCTGAACTGATAACACAATAAGATCCAAACTATAGCGTGTTGCAGAATATCTGTTTAAACTGTGAAGATGTGTCTTGGCCAAGGTGCCTTCTGATTGGCTTAATCAAGAGCTGAATAGCCAACAGCTAAGCAGGAAGAGGTTAGGCAGGGTTAGAGAGGACTCTGGGAAGAAGAGAGGTAGAGACACCAGGAGACACGGAGCAAGTAGGATGTGCAGGAGGAGAGGTAACAGCCATGTGGCAGAACGTAGAGCAATATAAATGAGTTAAGTTAAAAGAGCTAGTTATGAACAAGCCCAAGATATAGATTGAACTTTCACAATTAATTAAAAGAAGTCTCTGTGTCAGGCTGGAGAGATGGCTCAGCAGTTGAGAGCACTGGCTGCTCTTCCAGAGGGCCTGGGTTCAATTCCCAGCACCCACATGGCAGCTCACAACTATCTTCAACTCCAGTTCCAGAGAATCCAACACGCTTTTCTGGATTCCATAGGCACCAGGCACACAGAAAAAGACAATGGAGACCAAAATCTAAATTACAGAGAGCAACATAGCTCTAGAGCAGTGGTTCTTAACCCATGGGTTGTGACCCCTTTGACAAACCTTCATCTACAAAAATATTCATATTTTGATTCATAACAGCAGTCAAATTACAGTTATGAAGTAGCAACAAAAATGATTTTATGATTGGGGGGTCACCACAACATGAGGAACTGTACTAAAGGGTCATGGCATTAGGAAGGCTGAGAACCACTGTGCTAGAGCCAGGCAGTGACCCTGTTGGCTCTGATTTCACTGTCCTGGCCTCAGCTGTAAACCTGACAGAACCATTGGCAGGGCCCCGCACCAGGTCCTGCACTAGGTACCTGCAGTGGCTTCTTAAAAATGTAACTCTTTGTGGCTGTCATCCTGGGAGATGTAACTATCACCCCAGGAACCTGCGTTTTCCCCCCACTTTACCCCACCCCCAAACTGGAATGACAGCTTGTCAGATTTCTCTGACAGCTTTTGGACAGGTCCTCATCATCTTCTGGGGGCTGGGGGATGTGGGCTGCTTCTTTACTCTCAGGCTGTTTGCTCACCTATGGATGCCCTGTAGCACAGAGGATAAAATCAAGGTTTAGGGTCTAGTATGGTGGCACATTCCCAGAGTCCTAGCCCTCAGGTGACTGAGACATGAAGACAGCCAGTTCGTGACAGCTTAGTCTACATAGTGAGGTATTTTCTCAAAAACAAGCAAACAAGGCTGAGGGTGTAGCTCAGTAGTAGAGCACTTGCTTAAGCTGTGGCTATGATTTCTAGCAAGATGGAGGAGAAAGAACACACTGGTCAAAGTATCCAGGGCCTCTATGTGAGCCATGAGCAGCTAAGACACCATGAGCTTCAGCATCTTAGTAAATCAAGGAAAAGAATCCTCTCACCACTACAGTCCCTGTTCCAAACTTCCACAATGTGATGAGTGTCCAAGAGGCCAAGAGATATGGAGAACAATGTGACAAGCGGACATTCTCCCGCCCCTCACTGAGGCTTTTCCCATATCCCTCTCTCAGGTCGTGCTGTCTGTCAAACCACAGCTCGGACTTTTCTGTCCCTCTTTCCTGACTTTTGTGTGTTTGCTTGTTTCTTGAGACAGAATTTCTCTGTATAACCTTGGCTGTCCTGGGACTAACTCTTGTAGACCAGGCTGGTCTCAAACTCACAGAGATCCGCCAGCCTCTGCCTCCCAAGTGCTGGGATTAAAGGCACGCACAACCACCGCCAGGCTTTCCTGACATTTTGAGATCTGGTCTCTTCCCTTCTCTGCTGAGCTGTGGTGGATTTTCCTCTGCCCCTGCCCTTGTCATGATGTCATGAGCCTGGCCTTCTGTTGCAGCTTGACTTTGAGTCCCCTGCCACTCAGTTTTCCCCTGTTCATGTTCATGTGACTCAGACACTTCCTTGTCAAAGGTTTCTAAGGAAGACAAGCAGTTCCAGGCTTCAATCTGTGCCAAGTATCACTACCTGAAAAGTGACAAGTTCAGCGCTTCCCACCCCGTAGGAACACACAGAAGGGCCGGTGTTTACCTGTCCTTAGGGGCCAGCCGCTTAGCTGAGCAGCAGTAGGCACAGCAGATGACACCCAAGAGGAGCAGCAGCAGAGGAACCAGGATACCCACAATGAGGGCGTTTTTACCATGACGGCCTAGGGACATGGGAAAGGGCCACATATTCAGGGCTCTCGAGGATCCCATCTCTGAAGTGAGCCCATCCTTCCCGGCAGATGAGACTCCGGAAGACTATGGAAAGGACCAAATGTTCCCTCATCCTCCTTCCACTTACCCAGCTGGCAGGCCCCAGACACAGGGTGGCAGAGCCCCTCTGGGCACTGGCAGGGGATAGAGCAGTTGTTTCCATGGAAGCCAGATGGGCAGGAACTATTGCAGCTAGGGTAGGTAATAGGAAAGGCAGGCTGAAGGTACCCCAGGCGGGAAGATAGAAGCAGATTTCTGGGTATTGTCCCTGGCTCCTGATAGTAGATCACTCTGACTTCCACTGTAGAGACTTTAGGTAGGACCTGCTTCTGTTACCCTCGTCCCTCAGCCTTAATGCAAGAGAAGCAGGCTGCAGGCCTTGAAGGACCTGTCCGCCCCCTAACACCTTGGACCTCTGTCCCTTCCTCTGTAAAACAGGTCTCCACTGGACACTTGCCAGGAGATGCTGGCTGCTTGACACCCAAAGAACTAGAGGAACAACAGCAGGGGTCTGTGTCCCACCCCTAAGTTAAGTCCTCGTCTGAATAGCGAGCCCCCATTCTTCTCTTTTTCCCCCTGATTTTTTTCTTTCCTTTTAAAATGTCTCGTTTATTTATTTTTTAATCCCTTTAGATTAACAACTGACTTTCCTCAGAAGATGTCACCCATACAGGAGAATTCAGGTCTTAGTTGTGGGATGAGTCGAGAGGCTCAGTGAGGGATGTTTAGGAAAAGCACACAGAGGCCTAACCTCATCTCCATCATCCCCAGGTCCTAGTCCTTACCTGGTCCCCCAGTAGCCAGCACTGCAGACACATTCCCCCGTCACTGCATCGCAGGTCCCCTCAACACAGGCAGGGCAGGTAGAGCTGCATCCCTCCCCAAACGAACCGGAGGGACAGGGGTTCTCACATCTGAGGCCACATAGGGAAGCAAAACTCAGAAGACAGAAAAACCCTATGACTTCCCTGTGTTCCTGAACTCAGGCTCCCAAAAGGGTCATTCTCCTGCAGCAAAGCAGAGTCAAACCCAAGTGAGTGACAAAATTACAGGTCCCTGAAGGGAGAGGAAGGAAAGGCTCAAGGAGGAACCAGCTAGAGGTACACCCTTCCCAGAGCCCTCTTGGAACCTCCTCTTCCCCTCAGCAGGGCCAGGAGGCTGCCCTGAGCTACTGAATGTGAACTTCGTGGAAGGGGCAGCCCTCCCAGAAAGAGCAGCTGAGAGGAGGGGTCTAGGAGAGGAAGAGAGGCCCTCACCTGTCCCCTAGCCAACCGGGGTCACAGCGCTGGCAGTGCCCTGTTTCTGCATGACAGGGCTCTCCAAGCCAGCAGCGGGGGCACTGCTCACCGCACCTCTCACCAAAGGTGCCAGGAGGACATGGCTGCTTGCACTGAGTCCCATTCCAGCCCGGCTTGCAGGACTCACAGTTGCCCGTGACGGGAGAGCATGTTGCATTCGGAGCGCAGTGACCACAGCTGGCGAGAAAAAGGGTTCATGGGCTCACTGGGAGCAGGGTGAAACCTGTGAACGACCCACACTGCCCACTCAGGCCTTGGGACACTGGAGAATATCCAGGTCCCAGATGGATCAGTGAAACCGAAGCCTCATCAGTGCTGAGCATTGGAAAGGTCGGCCAGACGATCCCTGAGTACTCGAAGGTCTCTGCCTGAGACCCTGCTCTGTGATTCGTCCTTCCCTGAGTTCACAAGGGATGCCAGAGGCTACCTACCACCTTTTGTCTCCCTCCCGCCCAGCTCTCTTCATCCCTTCATCCGCTTTCTCTGTTCATACAATCTCTGAGCCTATGACTGAGTGGCTGGGGGCAGGGAGACAATCACATAAGAAACTGTTTAGGAGGCTGTGAGAATCGAGACTACCTTGATCACAGGAGTTTGAAACTAGCCTGGGCAACATATAGACACCCTGTCCTTTTAAATTTATCTTAAGGTGTATTCGTTTAACTATAACAGAAAAGTCTACAGACTCATTCTTTTTGACCACACACATGGTCCAGCCTTGGAGGCCAATAGGCATCCTGTTTGTTTGTTTGTTTGTTTGTTTTGACGTGCCTGAGTGTTTTGCCCACGTGTCTGTCTGTACAGCACTTGCATTCTTGGTGACTGGGGAGGCCAGCGGAGGGCTTCAGAGCCTCTGAAACTGGAGCTACAGATGATTTCAAGCCATCCTGTGGGTTCTGGGAATCAAACCCCGGTCCTTTGTAAGAACAGCCAGTGTATTTAACTGCTGTGCCATCTCTCCAGTTCCCAAGATTCTGCCATTTTAAAAGATAAATAATGCGGGCTGTAATGGCACACACCTTTAATCCCAGCACCAGAAAAATCATGTAGCAGCGCAGAGACAGAAGCAGGCAGATTTCTGTGAGTTTATATATAAGAATGTACTTACGCTGGGCGATAGTGGCGCACGCCTTTAATCCCAGCACTCGGGAGGCAGAGGCAAGCGGATCTCTGTGAGTTCGAGACCAGCCTGGTCTACAGAGCTAGTTCCAGGACAGGCTCCAAAGCCACAGAGAAACTCTGTCTCGAAAAACAAAACAAAACAAAAGAATGTACTTACACTGGGCGATAGTGGCACACACCTTTAATCCCAGCATTTAGGAGATAGAGGCAGGTGGATCTCTGTGAGTTTGAGACCAGACTGGTCTACAGAGTGAGTTTCAGGACAGTCAGGACTGTTGCACAGAGAAACCCTGTCTCAAAAACAAAAACCAAAACTATATATATATATATATATATATATATATATATATAGAGAGAGAGAGAGAGAGAGAGAGAGAGAGAGAGAGAGGCATTAGAGAGATGGCTCAATAGTTAAGAACAATTGCAGAGATGTGGTTCTCAGTCCTGACACCTTGGGGGTGGAATGACCCTTTACAGGAGTAGCATGTCAGATATCCTGGCTGGAGAGATGGCTCAGTGGTTAAGAGCATTGCCTGCCCTTCCAAAAGTCCCGAGTTCAGTTCCCAGCAACCATGTGGTGGCTCACAGCCATCTATAATGAGATCTGGTGCCCTCTTGAGGAAGAGACCTGGTCAGTCATCATACATCAACTTAGACCATGAAACCCAATATGGGCTGCCCATGCATGCTTCAGCATTGCCAGGGCATAAACTTCATTTCATTCATCCACAACATGAGGAACTGTGTTAAAGGGTCCTAGCCTTAGGAAGGGAACCAATGGTGTAGAGGAATAGGGTTCAGTTCCCAGTACCCACATGGTAATTTACAACTATATGTAACTACAGTTCTAGGGGATCTGGGGGGTCCTCTTCTGGCCTCTGCAGGTACTAGTGTATAGACATACATGTTGGTAAAACTCCCACATGAATAAAAAAATTATTAAAAATAAATAAATGAGCCAGGCAGTGGTGGCAAATGTCCTTAATCTCAGCTCTCAGGAGGCAGAGGCAGGAGGATCTCTGACTGTGAAATCAGTGAGCTGGGTGTGGGGCCTCATGTTCACTATCCCAGCAGAGGCAGGAAGACCTCTGCAAAGCAAACACTAGCCTGGGTTACTAAAAAGACCTTGTCATAAAAAAAAAATTAGTTTGCAAGCTGGGAGTGGTGGCTAGGACCTGAAATCCCAGTGCTCAGGAAGCAGAGAAAGGAAGACTGCCTGGGTTAGGTAGTGTATTCCAGGTCTGCATGGGCTATGGAGTGAGACTTTGTCTCAAAAATATCAAAGAAAGGGGAGGAGAGGAGCTGGCTGCCATGGTAATCCCAGCACCTGGGAGGCAGAGGCAAGGATGCTCAGGGGTTTGAGGTCAGTCTAATCTACATGAGACTGGAACCCACACTGAAAAAAGAGAGAGAAGAAAACAAACAAAAAAGACTACGGTGCAGCATTCTTGTGTGTTATAGCGAAGGCTGAGTTTTACTGTCTGGTTACATTTTGACTCCAGCTGTTTGCTTCAAATACTCACTACAGGTTTTATGGGATCTAATGTCTTCTCCACGTTTTGCTCCCTGACTTTTCTGGTGATGGGAATTGAATGTAGGGCTACTACAGAGCTGAATCCCCCAAACCATTCTTCTTTCTAAATCTGGCTTGTTGCTACTTTGTGGAGAAGGGAATCTTTGAGACAATGTTTTCATGTTGCCCGGGCGAGCTAGCCTCAGACTTGCTATGTTGTTTAAAGATGTTATTAATGGAACCTCCTGCCTCTACTCTGCTTTGTTACTACTGATCTTACATAGTCTTGCTACCTCAGTGTGCAGCCAGGCTGACATCCAGTGTGTGATCATCCTTATGTTTCGGCCTTCCAAGTCCTGGGATTAAAGGCCTATCCCAACCATAGCAGGCTGTGCAGTAATTTTTGTTTGTTTTATGTTTTTGAGAGTCTCACTTATGTAATACAGGCTGGCTTAAACTTGCTATATATAAACCAGGCTAGGAACTTGCAGCTTCACAGGGAATTCTCTTGCCTCAGCCTTCTGAGTGCTGGGATTATAGGGGATATATATATATGTATATATGACAGGCTCTCACTATGTAGTTCTGGCTGGCTTTAAACTATGTAAACCAGACTGGCCTAGAACTCAGAGACCTGGCTGGCACTGTTCATTGGAGCTGGGATTAAAGTATGTGCTACTATGCTGAATTACCCTTTCAGAGGGGTTGCATATCAGATATCCCGCATATCAGATATTTTCATTATGATTCATAACAGCAGCAAAATTACAGTTATGAAGGAATTTTCATGGTTTGGGAATCACCACAATATGAGGAGCCGTATTAAAGGGTTGCAGTCTTAGGAAGGGTGAACCGCTGCTCTATATGCCTGAGCATCCATGTGGAGGTGTGTGCACCTGAGTGCAGTTATCGGCCAGCAGAGGGCAACAGATGTGGGTCCTGATCTCTGAAAGAGCAGAACAATGAAGAGCCATCTCTCCAGTCCAGGGGTTGGTTTGTTTTTCAAGGCAGAGTTTCTCTGTATAGCCTTAGAACTAGCTCTGTAGACCAGGTTGGCCTCAAACTCACAGAGATCCGCCTTCTGAGTGCCATCTGGCCTAGCGTCCTACCTTTTAACGTTAATGGGCTGAGAGAAGGCATGGGTTGACGTAGACGAATTGAGGGTTTTTGTTTCTTTCATTCCTGCCTTGTGTATGTTCTGGAGGTCACCTGAGATACTTCCCTCTATACGCTTGTCTTATTTCTTGCACCCCTCTGCCTGCAGCTCCCATTTCCCCCTCACCTTTCTCTGCATTGTGCTCCATAGTGACCAGGGTCGCAGGGTAGCTCGCAGCGGGCTCCGTGGAAACCAGGAGGGCAGGAGCAGTGGCCAGAAGAAACGCTGCACTGGCCTCGCACACACTGGCACCTACGGCTACACTCAGGACCCCACCAGCCCTTTAGGCAGATGCAGTTGCCGGAGTCCTGTTGGCAGGGCGAGGTGTGACATTTGCACCTGAAGCCGCAGCGGCGGCCCCACCAGCCAGATGGGCACAGACAAGCTCCGGTGTCCTGGTCACAGCGCGCTACTGGCTTGCATTGGCACGGGCGCAGACACGTGGATGACCACCAGCCGGGATCGCAGTGGCACACGCCCGTCTTTGGGTCGCACTGTCCGTGGGGGCCGCAGGTGCAGGGAAACTCACAGAGTGTGCCCCAGTAGGTAGGCTGACAGTGGCACACACCAGTGGCTGGCTCACACTTGCCACGCGGATGGCAAGGGCAGGTCTCACGGCAGTCATGGCCCCAGTACTGGCCTGGGCAGGCTGTGAGGTTAGGAATGGGAGATAAATGGGTTCAAGGCCGGGCACAGGTCCTTGCCCTGTCCCTTCCCTCAAGGAAAAGGACAGGAGCCTGCTCTTCAAGAGCCAAGGACAGACCTTGGGAGCATCTGGTAGTCTTTCCTCCTGGGATTCAGTTCATTTCCGGCCCCAGATTCAGATGACAAAACCCCTTGCCTTGGCCTAACCTCCATTTTACATTTTAGAACACAGATCTTGACTTTGACAGTGATATGTTTGTTCAGTCTCACAAGTGGGTGGGATTTCATTCATGTCCCTTCCCTTTCCCTGCTGAGGTGTCCCCTGACCCTCGACCATCACTGACACCCGGATTTAGGGTAGAAGATGCCCACCAGGATGGCAGGAAAGGCCCCTTCCAACCCAGGGATTCTTGGTACCCTTCTTCCCTCACACCCCAAGACAGGGTTTCTCTGTGTAGTTTAGGAGTCAGTCCTGGAACTCGCTCTGTAGACCAGGCTGGTCTCGAACTCACAGAGTGAGAACTCTGCCTCCTGAGTGCTGGATTAAAGGCATGCGTCACTGCCCAGCTTGGTACCCCCTTCTTGAGAGCCTAGTTCTAGGCTCCTTCTACTCAATTACAAGGAAGTTAGTAGGGATCACAGACTCCTGACCTCCTGCCCACTTCTTTATTCATCCTGACTGAGAAGTTTAAAAGTGAAGGTAGCAGATAAACGGAGTTTTATGATTGTGGGTAAAATCCAGACCACCCAGGGCTCTCCTTAGGTCATTGCCCATTTATGAACCCATTTCCCAGAAGGGTTAAATTTTCAACTGCTTGCTTTGCCTACTTCCTGCCCCTCACCCAGTTCTGCCCAACAACTTCACCCAGCCGCTGAAACTCACGGGAGCTGCACTGGGCTCCGAAGAATCCAGGTTTACATCGACAGAGGCCCGGCTTCACGCACACCTCATCTTTCCTGCAGGCATCAGGCCCTTCACAGATGGCTGAAAAACACCCCACCCAGGCTGGAAAGGACTGGGACACACGTAAGGGGCATCCTGCCCTTCTCACCCACTCCTGGGGCTCTGCTCCCTTCAAAGTCATCCCTTTAATGCTGGAGAGTGGTATGTGTCATAGGGTGGACACTGGTTCCAGGGCTCAGGAGGGGAGGTCGTGTAGGAAGGGTTGTCACTGGGTCATATCCTTCCTTTCCTTCGCTAGGGGACTGTCCTACTACTCACGGATGCTGCATTCTTGATCTTTCTGCCTCCAGCCTGGGCAGCACTGGAGTTCAGAGGGGCTGTAGGGCAAAAAGGGGACAGCAGGTTCCCATAGCATGGGTCACTAGTGCTGGCTGAGGTGTGGGAGTCTTTCCCAGCCCCACTTAGAAAATTTAGCCATGATGTCACCGTCCGTAGTCATAGTACCCATGTTCCCAAGCCCTCTTTTCCCCTTCCCTGCCCTTCCCACCATCTGTCCTGGCTATCTATTACCTGCCAGGCTGCCCCTCAGAGACCCTTCTTTCAGGCCCATAACCTCCTACCCTCCTCTTTATTTTCCAAAAGGACCCAAGCCTAGTTAGCCACCATCTCTATCAGCCGGGCTCCCACAAGACCCACCTGCCGCCTCTACAGACATGCTGGCCAGTTGGGTCCAGTGTGGATTCCTGGGACCCCCGAGTCCAGAGCAGCAGCAGGGGGACCATCATCCCAGGCCCCATGGCGGCCAGTGGAGTAGGAGGGCCCAGTTTGATCTGATCCCCACAGCTCCCAACCCCCTCCTGTTTCCTCTCAAGGCTTTTCCTGAGGAAGCCAGCACAGAGGGCGGGCTGCTAAGAGGCACCTCCCTGAAAGGGCAGGCAGCAGAACATTCAGAAATGAAAGGGAAATCAGACGATGATGAAGCTGGAAGCGGCTTAGCCTAGAGGAGGCCGAAAGACTGAAGTCACAGGTTCTCTAAGTATTGGAAACAGGCAAAGCGGTGGGGTGAGGGTGGGAGCCATACTCCCAAAATAAAGAGACATTCTTCATCCTCAAAGAGGAGCCAAGAAGACCCTTTAATGAAACATCACCATGCCTCTGTTCCTGGCTGGGCTGGGAGACAACATGGACCACTAACAGACAGAGAGAGCGAGCATTTTTAGGGGTATTATGGGTCAACGTTTTATTGCACTGGTTGTATGAGCCTCAGGGAAGCAGGCAGCCCTCTGTCTCACAATGGGGAAAGCAGAACTCAGAGACATATTTACCTCTGGCTCTGAAGTGTGGGACAGAGATGTCAAGAAAGGGAGACAGGCTGAAATCCCATCATGCCTAGTGCAAGCTAGGTACAGAGGGAAGCCTCGCCCTTGTTTGAGGTCACACATCCATATACAACCGGAACCCAAAGTTAGTCCTCTTGTGTAGCTGAAGCCCTCGGACCACAATGGTCACTGAAAGCAGAGAAGGACTAGTCAGGAGTTGGGGGCTGGAAGGCTGCCCACAGGTTCCAGGTGGTGTTGCTGCGGGGCCTCTTCTCCTTCCTGTCTACCGGGAGCTCTGCTGCTGGTCTCAGCTTCAGGGGTCTCAGTTTCACCTCGATACCATAAGCTAAAGCTGAAAGGAAAACCAAGAGCGGTACATTGAGCCAGGAAGACAAGAGATGCTAGTGAGGCGGGCTGAGGGTAGAGAGAGGCTTTGGAGGAGAGCGGGTGGTACAAAGTCACAGGGATAGAAGGCAGTCAGGGCAAAGAAGCAGGAGGGAGAACAGGGCCAAAGGGAGAAAAGTAGCAGGGAGAAGAACCAGGCAGGCCCCTCCTTCACCCTCCTCCTGCCCTCCCCTCCTCCAACATACAAATTCTGTATTCTGGATCCAGGAACCAGGGGAGCATCTTCCTTGTCATTGGACAGCAGGAGCCACGAGTCATCCTCATCGTCACTAAGATAAAAGAGATGTGGGGTTTAAGGGATACTGTGAGTCCGGCTCCTGTGGAGGACTTTCAGGAGGTCAGGGGAGGATGGAGTGACGGGAGAGGCCTCAGGGCAGAAGAGGGACACTAGATACAGGACATCTTGAGGGTTTCACTTTATAGCCCGGCAAACAATAGCCCTTCACACGGCTGTAGCCACAGCTTCCTTTAGTAAAGAGATCCCGCCGAGAAGGAAGCAGAAATGAATGCGGAGAAGTGGCGTTAGCAATTTCTTCAGCGGGATGGACAGCAGCCAGGACAAACAGGAGCAGCGGGTTCCGGAGGGAAGGAGAGCAGCTGGACAGCAGGTTTGGTGGGCACGGAAGTAGAACTGCAGCAGGCAGAAGGGTTCGTTTGGCGGGTATGGAAGCAGGGTCTTACCTACTCTCTGCTTCCTCTGGTGTCCCTAACATCTTGGCCTTGATCTTCTTCCGCTGTTTCTTGACTGCCACCTTCATGGCTTCAAGTAGAAGCCCAGGGACCCGGTGATCTGAGAGCAGCTCTCTAAAGAATGGGTGGGAGGGGGAAGAAAGTGGACATGCCAACAGTAAGTTTCAATCCAGTACCTGAGCTCTGCTGTTTCCTCTGGAAACACCTGAAGGCTCTCAATTGCTAACACCTGTGAGCTTAGGCGGCCCCTTCTCAGAATACTTCCAGCCTACTGCTTCGGCTTAGTGACCCTTGGTGCTGCCCCGCTTGAATGAGATTCCAGGAGGGCAGGGACGATGGAATTTATTTCTTCCCAGTGCCTGAGCAGGACAGTGGCAAATGTCACTGCTGACCCTATACATGATCGATCCAAAGGATGAGGTGGGGTGACCTGTAGGCCAGGTACAGGCGTCCTGGCTTCCGGCCCCTCACCGCTGGAAGTAGGCCAATTCCTCCTTGAGCAAGAATACGTTGGCTTTGAGCTCATTCCGCTCCTGAAGGATCTGCTCAAGCTCCTCCCGGGTGAAGCCACACTGAACTGCCTCTGGAGGGTGCCCTGGCTGCTGCGGAGCATCCACCTGTGCAAGGTCAGGCATGGTCAGACGGTAGTCACTCTTGCTCCCCCTCCCCCAAGCCCCAGTGCTCACAGTAATGTTAGGGGAAGTGTCTCGTAGGAAAACTTAAGGGACAAGATGGCTGCTACATGAGCTGGAGGACTACTGCTGCAACCGAAACGGTAGTTTTCGGGCTTCCTGCGGGCCCACCAAGAGCTGAATGCTGTGAGTTCTGGGATGTCCTGACTCCTCTCCGGCTCTCACCCGGTCATCTAGGGTTGCTACTTCGGGCTTCAGTCTCTGTTCTTCAGCCAGCTGGCGGGAGCCATCCAGAGCCATTTGGCGCTCCCTCTCCCTGTCCTGCGCCGCCCTGAGTTGGGTCTGCACTGCGGCCAGCTTGTACCGCAGCTCCGAGTTGATCAGCAGGAGGCGCTGCAGCTGCTCCTGCAACTGGGGGTGGAGCGAGAGAGCTAGTGGGCGGGGCTCCGAAGCCGGCCACAGCCCCGCCCCACTCCGCTGGCCCGTTGGGCTCCGCCCTCACCGCCTCCGTCTCTGGGCTTCGGCGCATTAGATCTCGGCTGTGTGCCCGAAGCTCGTCCCGCTGTCGGTCCGTCACTTCCTTGAGCTGTCGCAGCAGCTCGCGCTCCTCTGAAGACGGGGTGTTCTTAGCACCATTCTCCGGGGTGCTAAAGCCCCTAGTGCCCCTAGCTCACTGTGCTTGGGCGGAACCCGCACTCACCCTGCGGCCCTGAGCCTAGCTCCTGGCGGAGACGCCTGTTCTCCTCGCTCAGCCGCCGCAGCTCCAGTTCGGCCTGCTGCGCGGACACCTGCAGCTGGGGGAGCCAGGGAACTCGGGGTTAGGGCCTGCCGGCTGCCCAGGGTAAGAGGAGGAGCCGGTGACTCACCGAGTCCGGCGCCGGCCCCACGGCAGCCTTTTCCAAGAGCTCCAGCGCCCGCACCACTAGTGGCACGAGCCCAGCCGCCGCGTCGGGCCCGAAACGGCGTGCCAGCTCCTGCAGCTCAGTGCCCAGGGCCCCTGCTAGATGGTACACGAGCTCCGCGGCTGACCCCGCGCCCACAGCACACCCCTGGTTGGGTGATCCGGACGCTGCCCTCCTGGGCTCCATTTTTTCTCTCCTAAGGCCAAAAGCCGCCCCCACCCTCAACTGGGACAGGAACAAGCCAAACAGTTCCGGCCCAGGAAGTTTAGGGCCATAAGGGGCGGAGAAGAAGCGACAAGGGAGGAGCAAAAGGGGGAAAGGCCCTGGGGTGGGAGAGTGCCCGGCGCCCTTTGAGCCCAGTTCTGGTCCACCTACAAGGTCACTGATACAGGACTGCCAATTTCCAAGCAGGTCTCTAAGAGCTGAGGACCACGGCTCTAAGTGGTCACTTTAGGAAAGCCCTCCCCATAGCGCCTGATACAGGCTCCGCCCCTGGTCTTGGCAGCCAAGCTCTCCAGAGAGGTGAAGGATTGAAGGTCAGCAAACAGCCTCTACTGGATCGCAGGCACAGCCGGCGAAGAGCTTGCTGCTCTATCAGGAACGACAAGGTTTACAAAAAAACAAGGCTGGACACTACAGCTACACGACCACGGAGTTCTAAAGCGATGTTAAAATAGGTGGGTTTCCACGTACAGAGAAACCAGCAAATACGGCCAAAGTAGAGTGTGAAGGCCAGACCCAACTCAGCTGAGTCTAGGGTATATTCAAAGCCCTGAAGGGGAGGCCCAGTACCTTGCTGTGAATTGCCCAAGCCAGTCCCCAGAGTTATCAATACCCAGAATTTGAACTCTTAAAAGCAAGAAAACAAAAGCAATCCTATTTATACAAAATTTATTACATTTTGTTCAGAATTACAGTCTATCAACAACACAAGCACAAAACACAAAGGGGCCAGGCTGCTGAATGTCAGCAGCTTGTCTGTGGGGAGGGTCAGAGGTTCCAGCCTTTGGGGAATCTGAAGCAGAAGGAAGCAAGAAGTAACTAGGCGTAGAGATCCTCTCTGTCTGCAGAATAGACCTCACCCTCCTGCAGGAGGGCAAAGTTGAGGAAGTGGGAGGGCCTATGGACCTCATGGTAGAATTCCTTGGGGTTTGCCAGCTGCAGCTCATATTTCATGTTGGGATCATGCCGAACACCTTAGAGAAGGGGAAACATCAGATGTTAACAAGGTCTCCCTGCCTCACCCGACCCTTCGGCAGTCAGACCCCAAGAGACAAGAGTGCTGGCTTCTGTCTCCACCAGATCACATACCCATAAAGTTGTAGTTCCAGGAGGACTGGGCAGGAACCATAAAGAAGCCGAGGAATCGGTCTGACAGGAGCATCTGCACCCTCTCGTAGTGCGAGGGCAGGTAGCCTTTGGGGTTGTTGCCTTTGTCGGTGTTCTGCCGGCCCCACTCATAGCCACTGGGGGTCAGCTTGTAGGCTGTCAGTGTGCAGGAGCCTGGGGTGAAGCTGCAGGGGAAAGAAACAGACAGGTTGAGTGCTCAGGCCACTAATTCAGGTCCTGACCTCAATACCTGCCCTATAATATAATATCTCCACTCAAGGAGCCCCACACCCACCTACAGGTGATGATAATTGTCTTCTCGCCATCCCAGGACGGGTTGTCAGCCATGATCTTGGCATGAGTGGTAACATCTTGGGGTGATAACTGGGGAGACTCATTGGGCTGAGTGTGGATCCAACCTAGGGGTTCCATCTCCTGCAGGCAAAGAGCAATAAGGAGCGGTTCAACCTATCTGCAGACAAATGTCACCCATCAGGGTAACACTGCAGAAAGTTCAATTCCCAGGCTCCGCCACCATCACAAACCTTGAGGTACTCGTGCTGGGGCAGCTGGCTGGGCAGGTGCACAGTCTGGTGAGTGCCCCACTGCGGCACCATCACAATGCAGCGGATCTCCTTCACCTGAGGGTTATCTGGAGGACTCACCCCATATAGGTATCCTGCAATCTAGAGACGAGGGGATCAGACTATTCTCAGTGCAATTCGGAGTGCCAGAATTTCTTCCCATTCCCAAGAAAATGGTGGGTTTTTCAAAATACAGTCAAAAACCATTGGGACAGAATCATCTGGTTACTTGGTCAAAATGTTACACATTAACCCCATCCCAAACACCCCCATGATCTGGGAGAATCAAATTTGGGTTATTAGGTTTGGTGGCCAAGTATCTCTACCTACTAAACCCAGGTCTTAAAAATTATCATTGGAGTTCGAGAGACGGCTTAGTGAAGAGTATTGGTTGCTCTTCCAGTGGACCTGAGACAGATTCCTGGCATCCGCACGATGGCTCACAACTGTCTGTAACTCCAGTTCCAGGGCACCTGGCACTCTCTGCTGCCCTCCACAGGTATTGCATGCATATGACGCAGACAAAACACCCATATATATATACATATGTGTGTATGTATGTATGTATGTATGTATATAAGGGCTGGAGAGATGGCTTAGTAGTTAAGATCACTGACTGCTCTTCCAGAGGACCCGGATTCAATTCCCAGAACCCACATTGCAGCTCACAAGTGTGACTCCAGTTCCAGGGGATCCAACACCCTCACACAGGCATACATGAAGGCAAAAATGCATATAAAACTAATTTAAAAACATTTTTAACTTTTTGTAATTCTGTACATGTATATAAGGACTCGTGTGGCACGGAGTGAGGTGAAAGTCAGAGGACAAGTCTGTGCAATAGGTTCCCTCCTTCCACTTTTACAGGGTTCTGCGGAATCAAACTCAGGGTGTCAGGTTTATGGGAAGTGCTTTCCTTCTGAGCCAGCTCACCAGCTTCAGGTTGGTTTTTTTTCTTCTCAAGAAACTGAACCCAGGGCCTTAGAGCATGCCAGGCAAGCATTTTGTGACTGAGTTTTCTCTATAGTATTTTTCTTTCCCTTTAAATTTGTCTGTCTCTGAGACAGGGGCTCACTAGGTAGCTCTGGCTATCCTGGAACTCACTATGTAGAGCAAGTTGGCCTCAAACTCACATGCCACGGCGTGCTGTGACAGTCAGAGGGTAACTCTGAGGAGCTGGTTCTCCCCCTCCACAGTGGGGTTTGGGGACTTAAATCAGGTTTTCAGCTTTGTGCAGCAAACTTTTATCTTCTGAGTCATCTGTGGCCCAAGGACAATTTCTGGATTTTTATTTTAAACCTTAACCATTTACTTATTCAGTGTATGCATATGCATGAGTATAATATGTGTCACACTGGAAATGTGGAGGCCACAGGGCAATTTACAGAAGTCAGCGCTCTCCTATTGTATAGATTCTGGAGCTCAAACTGGCCAACAGACTTGGCAGCAAGCACCTTTACCTACGGAATAATTTTGCCAGCCTGACATTTTCACACAAGTCTCGAATGGGTTTTCATTATTTATTTGAGAAAGTTTCATTTGGTAGCAGCTGGGCCACAGAAGCTGGCACAGAGGCCTGTGCTACCATATCAAACTAAGACAGCCGTCTGGGCTGGTAGTGAAATCTAGCCTTTACACTCACAGCAACCTGCTTGCCTCGGCTGTCCAAGTGCTAGGATTCAGGAGTGTACCACTCCGCCCAGCTGTCTTTGGTGCTGTGAAAGGTTTTCTCAGCACTAAGATTATCAGTATTTTCTAACAGCTTAGTATTTTACATCCATTTTGTTGAGTGGTGTGAAAAAGGGCCCTGCTCTTTCCTATTTCAATATTATAAAGTACGCAGCAATAAGATTTGACTATGCACATATTTGAATCTGTTATTCTCTACCAATAAATTCCACTCCAATATTTTCTCTTAATTGTCATATTGGTAAAATATTTTAACATCCTCTTGTTTGTGATGTCTCTTTTTCTCATTCTTTTCTTTCTTTCTTTTTTTTTTTTTGTTTGTTTTTGAGACAGGGTTTCTCTGTGAAACAGTCCTGGCTGTCCTGGAACTTGCTCTGTAGACCAGGCTGGCCTTGAACACACAGAGATTCACCGTCCTTTCCAAGTTACTCATTCATCCATTGAGTCTTGAAACCAGCCCCTCAAAGTTCCTGGAATTATCAAGTGAAATTTAGGCACAGACTCTGTGAGTTCAAGGCCAGCCCGGTCTACTAGAGTTAGTCCCAGGACAGCAAGGACTATAGGACTGTTACATAAAGAAACTCTGTCTCGAAAAACCAAAGGGAAAAAAAAAATGAAATTTAGGTACAGACTAATCGGGCTCACAATATGGTCCGGTTGTGTGTATACTCACTTGGGCACGGAGATCAGATATGCAGATGAACTTTTTAAGCACATTCTTGGGAAGAATGTAAGTATACCCAGTCTCCTTGATGTCATCAGATGAAACATAAATGTGATTGGTCCGTAGATGCAGGTTGGCAGCAGAGATGGCCCTAAAGAACAGAAAGGAACGCCAGCGTTTTAGCCCAAGCACACCCAGCACCATCAAGGGGCCTGTCCACCTGACAATCTTGCCCTCCACAGTACCTGACCCTCCATTCAGTCTTTGACGAGAAGGTCTGGGTTTCATAGTTGCTAGTGGTGGAGGTGATAATCTCATCGCCATGTTTGTTGACAGTTCGAGTCTGCGTGGCAGTGAGCTGTGACTGTTCCTTGGTCTGCTTCTCAATCTCAGCTATCTGCTGGCGCTGCTGTGATGGAGCTGAGATCTCCATTCCTAGGATGATGTCTCGGATTTCTGATTGTGTCAGGGATGCCACGTTCACGCTGTGGGGACACTGTCAGTTAAACGGGATCCCTCCCCCAGTCACTTTTGTCTTGATGGCAAAGTAGAACTGGGTAGACAGGACATACTTTGTCAAGATAATCTCAACAGTTCTTTATTTTTTAATTTTCAATTTATTTACTCTGGGATATAGCACAGTGCAAGTACAGAGGTCAAAGGACAACTTATGGGAGGTTTCTCCCCCTTGTGGCTTCTAGGGACTGACTTCTAAGAAAGGAATGCATGGGGCGCAGTGGCACAATAGTGCACATGCACTCTGAGCTAGTCAGCATCTGCAACTCTTACTTTTCTTCCACAGAAACTGCCCCAACACAGGACAACTCTCAAAAATGGAAATCCCAAATTGGGTGGAGTGAGACACACCAATAATCCAGCACTTGGAAGGTTAAAGCAAGAGTATTGTTGGGAGTTCCAGGAGAACATGGGATCCATAATGAAACCCTGACATAACAGAAACCAAGCGAGTAAGGAGTGCATCTATTCAAAATGGCATCAGTAACTTCCACGGAGAACAAGCGGTCCACAGTGAGACTGCATATTGACCACATTTCTTCCTGAGCACCTCTGAGATGTTGTTTTTCTTTTGAGGTAAGACCTCACGTGGCCCAGATTAACCCCTTCTAACTCATGTACTTGAAGATAACATTGAGTTTCTGATCCCCTTGCCTCTACCTACCAAATGCTGGGATTACAGGCATGCATTACCAAACACAGCTAAAAAAAATCTGAGAGCCTGGTGGTGGTGGCGCACGCCTTTAATCCCAGCACTCGGGAGGCAGAGGCAGGCGGATCTTTGTGAGTTCGAGGCCAGCCTGGTCTACAAAAGCTAGTTCCAGGACTGGCGCCAAAAGCTACAGAGAAACCCTGTCTCGAAAATAAAAAAAAAAAAAAAAAATCTGAGAAACTTCTAAGCTTAAAAGTTCCAAGCCCCAGCCGGGCGGTGGTGGCGCACGCCTTTAATCCCAGCACTTGGGAGGCAGAGGCAGGCGGATCTCTGTGAGTTCGAGACCAGCCTGGTCTACAAGAGCTAGTTCCAGGACAGGCTCCAAAACCACAGAGAAACCCTGACTCGAAAAACCAAAAAAAAAAAAAAAAAAAAAAGTTCCAAACCCCAGAATCTATGCCCCGAGCAGCCTCCCTTGTGCCAGCAACACTGTGGCACCTGGCCCCTCCCCACTCACTTGTTCTTCTTGCCATAGTCCGCCAAGATCAGGTCCTTGAGCTGCACCTCCACCTTGATCCACTCCTCATCAGTCAGCGTGGGCCAGATGTGGTGTGGCTCTGTGATAGTGGTTTTGTCTGGCTTCAGGATCACCTTTGCCCGATCGTTGTTCACGTGCAAAGCACGCAGAATCAGGATGAGACGAGAGAAAGCCTGGAAGGAGATGTGGAAGAAGATGGAGAGAGCAGCATTGTGGGGGTTCTCCTCCTCACCCTAGCCTCACAGCAAAGCAAGCATCACCTCCAAATTCTTCAGGTGCCAAGCCCTCACAAGTCAAAAGAGATATGCGTAGCTCAAGAACTTGACTCCTGGAACCAATTCCACCCCAGAGAGACCCTCTTCCTAAGGTGCCAAATTACCGTGTAAGATGAGATAGTTTTGAGCCAGTCATCGTAGAGGTTGAAGAGAACCATCTGGGGCTCTGTGGCTTTAAGGATGAGATCCCCAAACTTCTCCACCTTGAGACAAGCCTGGAAGGGGAGCTGGAGCTCCGATCCTTTGATCACAATGTTGGGGAAGTCCAGCAAGTGTACCTAAGGCAAAGTCCAAGGTCAGAGCGAAAGCCCAGAGGGCTCGGGCCTACTTTCTTCTACTGTGTCCACTTCTCTCTCACCTCCAATGGATCCAGCATGCCCTTCCTGGTGACAATGATCTGTTTAGGCTGTTCCTCCACAGGCAGAGATCGGATCAGGGCAGCCACTTCCTCAGCTGTCTTCCACTTGGCCAACTAACAACCAAGAAAAACAAAACAAACTGAGTCTACCTTCCTCAATTAACTAGAAAAAAATCCTAATCTTGAAATAAACTGTTTCAATAGAGAACATGAAAACGGCTGCCGAACTTATTAATTAGAAAAAGGTACCTACATGTTTAATAATGAATTATAGTTCAGAAACAGCAAAATAAGACAGGGGCCAGAGCAATGGTCCATAGCTCAAGAGCACTGCTCTTACGGAGGACCCGAGCTTGGTTCTCAGCACCCCACACCAGGCAGTTTATAACTGCCTATAGCTCTAGTTCCAGATTTGATTCTCCCCAACATGCTCATATACTCACACATAAAATTAAAACAAAATAATATTTATTTTTAAGAGACATGATCTCACTATGTGGGCCTGATGGCCTAGAACTTAATATGTAGATCAGGCTGACTTCAAACTCACAAAGATATACTTACCTCTGCTTTTCAACTGCTAGGACTAAAAGCTTGTACCACTATGCCCAGGCTAATAAAATCATTTTCAAAAAATATTTAAATAAAGCCAGGCAGTGCAGTGATGGCACACACCTTTAATCCCAGCACTTGGGAGGCAAAGGCAGGTAGATCTCTGTGAGTTCAAGGCCAGCCTGGTCTACAGAGTGAGTCCCAAGACAGCCAGAACTATTTCACAGAGAAACCCTGTCTCGAAAAACAAAACAAAACAAACACAAACAAACAAAAAGACAGAAAAGAGAAACTGTGGCTGTCTAGGTACAGCTCAGCCAGGCATCAAATGTCCAGGAAGCCAAAGGGTATGGGGTATGCATTCCCTTTATAAAGATGGTATTTGGTTGCTCTCTCAGACAGAGAATAGAGGGAGAAATAAGCTTTGGAAACAGAAAGCCCAGTATGGAGGTAATGAAGGCCTTCACATGCTTGGACCTCCTCCAAGGGAACATTTCCCTGGGGGTGGGGAACTGAGTCACTGAGTGAAGTGCTTGCCAGGCAAGTATGAGGCCAGAATCTGGATTGCCAGCACCCACTTCAGTGTCAGGCATGAGCATAGGCCACTCATAACCCTGATGCTCAAGAAGCCAAGTAAGTGGACAAGCTCTGCACTCAGCACAAGTACTTCATGGGTAGATTCACATAAAATAGTATCTCTGCCTCTTTGACTGTATGGAGCCTGCCTAGGCTCAAACCTATGGCAATCCTCTTCCCTCTGCCTCCTGAGTACTGAGATAGAGGCCACCACACCCAGCAATGCCATAGAGTAAAGGGTATTTTGTTTTTAATCACACCTCCCCCTTACCCCTACCAAGAATGAGAGAGAGCAACATTCCATAGTCTCACTATCATGTCAGCTGCTTACCTGACCCAAACGCTTCTGTCCAGCCCACACTGATGTGTGGATTATCTTGAGGAAAAGCTGCCCCGTGCGTGGGTTAAAGATGAAGATGGCCCCATTGATGGGTTTGGTTGTCAAGTTCCCCTCAAAGGTCTAAAGAACAATTATATTAGTTAACATGGACTAGCCATAACCACCCTGCCTTCATCCACTTCATACACTCTCCAGGCATCTGAGGCCTGCATGCCCACACTCACCTTGTGGATAGTCACTCTATAGACATTGGTGTCATCCACAAACCAGATAATCTGGTTAGAGAAGAGTTCACCATAGTTCTGGGAGGACAGATAAGGCTCAGTGGGCTCTGATGAATACAGCTGCAGTCCTTTGCGTATCCGCTCACGTAACACATACAAGGCAGGGTTTGCTTTCATGATCTTGGCCATGGCCTGCTGTATCAGAGGCTTGCTGCCTGGAAACCAGTTTCCATAGGCACTGTAAGGACGAAAGGGTCCCAAGAACTTAAGCACAGGCAGAAAGCCCCAAGAAAAAGGTGAAAGTACAGCAAAGGGACAAAGCCAGTTGCCCAGGCTTATGTGATAACCTGCTAAGATACACATACAAGACGAATCAGTCAGTGACCGAAAGATAAAACCTCGTCTTAGCCAACCAAACTAAAACTGGTATAAAAGGGCTAATGTGTAGGGTGTAGTGGCACACACTTTTAGTACCAGCACTCGGGAGGCTGAGGCAGACAGATCTCTGTGAGTGTGAGGCCAAGCTGGTCTACATAGCAGGTTCCAGGCCAGCCAAGGCTATATAGTGAGACTCTGCTTCAAAAAAAATGAAACCAAACATAGAAAGTACAGGGCTAATGGAAAACCCATGCTTTTGAGCCCTAACTCACCTGTGTAGATTGTAGGCCAGGTCAATGGCAATGAGCACACCTGTGGGTGAAGGGTAGATACTCATGTTGTCTGTGGTATAATCCAGGAATTTGGCCCGGGCATAGCGCTCAATATCGTGGGAATCATAGTCGCCCCAACGTAACTGGATGTCAATCCAATACTTCTGTGTAGTTGTACTGTCCATCACATCCCTAAGGGCAGAAAGTTCAAGTTTCCAGGAAACCACAGCACAACCCATGTCTCAGAATCCTAACACCTCCCAAACACTGCAACTAAATCTCAAAACCATCCCCTCCCCATTTAGGATCAGCAAGATCCTCAGCTACACAGGGAAGCCCTGTGTTAAAAACCAAAATAAAAAAAAAAAACAAAACAAAAAGGTCAGTAAGACCCCAAGCATTCGGCAGATCTGATTGCTGGTAATTACAGGGTAACACTGGCTCCAAGTTTAAAAGAATATAAGCAAAAAGTTGGGAATGGTGCCTACTCCTGTAGAGCATTTTGGGGGCTGAGGCAATAGGATTATAAGGTCAAAGCCAGAATAACAAAACAGAAAGGCAGGACTAATCCCTTAAGAAACATGGCTCTCATAGTAACACTAAGGTTCCTGAGCACGTGAAGCGAGCCACAGAACACTTACTTGGAGTCTGCCAGCAGCGAGGGCCGGGAGACATTCCACTTATAGGAAGCAAAGAGTAGGATGTCCGCACAGGAAGAGTTCATCTTATAGGACTTTCGGGGATGGATTGTCTCCTTCTGTACTGTCTCGATTTCCAGTGCATCCAGTTCCTGGTCAAAGACCTGAAGTAAAGAGGAAAAGATTGTACCCTTTTACAGTGAGAGCTGACAGAATTTATGAGACAGTAAGAGTCTAATCCTTGATGTGTCCAAGACAAATTTTCCATATTCAAAAAAGCAAGCTGGCTGGGCATATGGTGCATGCTTTTAATCCCAGCACTTGGGAGGCAGAGGTAGGTGGATCTCTAGGAGTGAGGCCAGTCTGGCCTACATAAGGAGATCTTAGCCAGGGCCACATAGAAATATTTTGTCTCAAAAAAAAAAAAAAAAAAAAAACCACACACACACACAAAAAATCAAAAACAGCAAGCTGATGTGACTCTGGTCCGCACCCCCACTGCAGCCCACCTGACATAAGTCCATCACGATGCTTTCATGGATCTTCTGCCACAGGTGAGCTCGGAATATCTGGATGAGGGAGATCTTCAGTGTGGGGATCTTGCCATGCATGAAGATTCCTGTCAAGTCTAGCTGCACCTGAAAGCCTACATATACCTGCCAGGAAAGAGAGATGACATTAGAGACCAGAGAACACAGGAGGCCAGTTCTTAGGACAAAATGAAGGCAACAGAAACACCCTTTTCTTATCTCCCATGTGGAGGACTCATACTCACATTGGCTCGATTGATCGTTGGGGACCACCAGAGGGTGAATCTACGATTAGGAATCTGGTTTAATCCAGATCGCTGAGCATTGGTCAGCTTCTTCCACTTCATGGACTCCTCAAAGCCACTGGCTTTCTCCCTGAGGGGCAGAGGAACCAACTAAGATGGCGCCCGTTCATCTCCCAGATGCTCACAGGGACGACTGAGAAGCAGCAGCCCAGGAAAGGAGAGCAGCGAGGAGTTCAGGTGGCTGCGAGTCCTTACCAGAACAGACCTTCCCAGGTAGGGAAGTACGTGCCCTTGAAGAGAGTGTGTTCCAGGATGCCCTCCACACCACCCAGGGCCTGGATCATGTCTGTGCGGTAGTTGTTGAGGTTCCAGAGCTTGCCGTCATGCCGCTGGTGTGTCCACCAGAAGGGGTTCTGCTTCAGAACCTGGATAACAAGGCAAGAATGGTGACGCTTCTGAGTACCTACCACCCACATGACAGGGATGCCTAAAGCTATCCTGATTTGGAGAAATCCGCTCCATTCTCTACTCCATATACCTGGTACTGCTTAAAGTCGGTTCGGACACGCCAGCCCTTATCATAAGCCAATGTGTGCCGGTCCTTCTGGAAGAGGGTATTGATCCGTGGAATGCCTCGATCCCATGAATCTTCTAAATCTTCTAAAGTCAGCCGTCTGCCAGAAAAAATGAAGTTAACATCCTTTCTCATGCAAAGAGAAATATTCAACGTTCTTTGGCCAAGGACGAGCAGAATCGGTCTTTTTTTTTTTTTTTTTCCCCCGAGACAGGGTTTCTCTGTGGTTTTGGAGCCTGTTCTGGAACTAGCTCTTGTAGACCAGGCTGGTCTCGAACTCAAAAGAGATCTGCCTGCCTCTGCCTCCCAAGTGCCGGGCATAGAATCAGTCTTAACTTCTAAAAATATACTCTGCCCATGACCTCCACATAAGACGCACAGTGTTAGGACCCAACCCCCCGCCCTTAGATTGGTACACCTCCTGAATGCCCACCTGTTCTGAGCAATAGCCTCCTGTCTCTTGAGTGCATACTCAGCCCAGACACGCTGAGAGTCAATGAACTCGCTCTCCCAGGGTTGTATGTAGCGGTACAAGTTGGGAATCAGTTGGTCTTCTTCATGACTCATTCCTGAACGGAAGTGTGTGATACCCACATCTGTTTGCTTAGACCACCTGATTTGGAAAGTCAAGACAAGAGATAAAAAGCAAAATCAAAAGTAATGAAATACCCACTTCTCTCAGAGACTAAGAAGTAAGACTAACATGAAGGTTGTCAAGTAGGCTCTACCTGAGATCAGACTGGGGGATGAGCACGTGGCCCATGGAGAGCATGCCAAGCCCACCCAGCTCCTTAGGGGTGTAGAACACAACAGGGGGGAACCGACTTGGCATCTTGGAGTTCAATCCAATCTTGATACGTGTCTGGATCTTGTTTTCACACTTTACCAATAAGTCTAGGAGTTCCTGCGTGTTCACCACAGCCTCTCGAAAATATGTCATAAGGCCGATGAGAGCTGTATTCCACTTATTCACAATCTAAAGTTCGTGGGAAAGAGTAAATTCCACATGAGCAATGCAGGCCTTCCAGATCTAGTTACAACCCTAATACAAGAAAGCGTTAATCTTAAACTTATTAGTAAGTAGAAAAAACAAACGAATAAAAAGATGAGATACTAACTAACACCCACTAGGATAGAAACAATCGTAAGAGAGAGATGATTGGGACACTGTGATGGTTCAGTGGGTAAAAGGACTGTAACCAAGCCTAAAGACTTGAGTTTAATTCCCCAAATCCACATAGTTGAAGGAAAAAACCCACTTCTACACATTTCTTCTCTAACCTCCACGAGCACTCTGTGGCACCCTGCCCCGCTCAATAAATGTAATAGAAAATGTTTCTTAGTGCTGGGCATGGTGTGTGTGCATTTTATTGATTTTTTATTGAGCTCTACATTTTTCTCTGGGTGGTGTGTGTTTTTAATCTTTGAGCTGCAGGCTAGCCAGCAATACATGATAAAAACCATGTTTCAAAACAGACAGACACACACACACACACAGAGAGGAGGAGGAGGAGGAAGAGGAGGAGGAGGAGGAGGAGGAAGCCAGGCAGTGGTGGCGCATGCCTTTAATCTCAGCACTTGGGAGGCAGAGGCAGGCAGATCTCTGTGAGTTAGAGACCAGCCTGGTCTACAAGAGCTAGTTCCAGGACAGGCTCCAAAACCACAGAGAAACCCTGTCTTGAAAAACCAAAAAAAAAAAAAAGAAGAAGAAGAAGAAAACGACGATGATAGAGGCGGGAAGGACAGCTCAGTGGTGAAAACCTCTTTGTTTTCTTACAGGGGACCTAGCACCCACATTTTCTGTAATTCCAGTTTCAGGAGATCCCATGCTTTCCGACTTATGTGGGCACCAGGCACGCACACGGTACACATATATTCATCTAGGCAAAATACTCATGAAATAAAATAAAATGTAAGGAAAAAATAAGACAATACAATGAAAGCAAAGTGAACAAAATTTTTCATCTGTAATAATATACCGATACATAAAGGAAAAAACACTGGATTTTCTTAGAATAAGCTGTCAAGCTTCTATTTAGTGATTTCAAATCCACTATCCCTTTGAGACAAACAGAAACCTGCGGTGATGATCAGATCAAAGAAGAAAACAGCAATCAGGAAGGCGACCTCAGGGTCTTTACAAAGCAAAGTTGTCAGTCAGACTATAGGTCTATCGCTCTATTTTCCTGAACTCTATCAAGGTCTTGTTTAAATGGTTCAGCCTGTATTTTAATTAGGAATATGACCAAAGAGAAGGGTCATACTCATGCTTAAGCTAAATGTATCGCACACACCTAAAGCAAGAGCGGTGGCACCCAAGGTGGTCGTGACATCATGACTCTAACAGACAGCGAAGGATACCTGTCTCAGCTAAGATCAGTGGGTCACTTGAGCTCAAGACCAGTCTGGACAACATAGGAAAATCTTAATCTCATAATATGGGTCAGTGGCAGAACACTTGCTTAGCATGGGCACAGCCTCAAGTTCAATCTTTAGCATAGCATAAAAAACTGAAAAGATAAATCGGCTCAGTGGAGTTCAATGTTTTTGATGCCTCTGACCCTACACAGCAGAACACTGACACCTGCATGTTGTCCTCTGACTTCTCACATAGGTTGTGGCATGTGTACATTTGTGAGCACAGACACAACATAAATCAAGAAGGGGAGCATTAAGGTGCATTCACCGCCAGCCCTCCTTGAAATTTTCCTTCTATTAACCTCCCCTGGGGAGGGGAGACAGGGATTAGCAGTGTTCTGGTGTGGTGGTGTATGACGTACACACTTGTTGGTAAGAGTATGTATACACATGTATGTGAGGGAACATATACATGTGGAGGTCTGAAATCAGAGTCAGGTGGCTTATACCCATAACCCCAGTTCTTAGGAAGCTGAGTCAGAAGGACAAAGAGTTCAGTGCCATCCTGGGTTATAGATAAAGCTCGCCTCAAGCAGGCAAACAAATAACAAAACAAAGCGGGGAGGAGGGAAGTAAAAAAGTTCAAATCCAACATTATGCTCTTATAATCTCTAATAAAAGCCTTATTAGCTTACTTCATGCATTATTTCATTAATTTTCACAAAAACCCTCTGAGCTACAACTATGGTTACCCTCACTTTATAGATAAGGGGGTAAAGGGCAAGGGTGGAGGACATGCCTGAGGTCAACGGAGCCAGCAATGCAACCTGACTCTAGATCATGCTTCACGACTGCGAAGCACCTCCCTCAATTCTCAGTCACCCCTCCAACATCTGAGCAGGGCAGAGACAGGAGGATTTCTGGAGCCCACTGGCTTCCAGTTGAGCTCCAAGCTCTATTCAAAGGAATAGGAAGAGGGTGACAGAGAAGCAGCAACACGCACACACACGCATGCATGTACACACACACACACGCATGCATGTACACACACACACGCATGCATGTACACACACACACACGCATGCATGTACACACACACACACACACACACACGCAAACATCCTTTACAGGAGGGACAGCAGCAATGGGAAGAACATAAAGAAGGTAATAAGAGAGCAATATGGGGGAAGTAGAAAAAGACAAGATCTCCTGAGTAAACTGGGGTAGCATGGGGACCTTGGGAGAGGGTTGAAGGGGAGCAGAGAAAAATGCAGAGCACAATAAAAATCAATAAAAAAAAATAAGAGAGCAATATGGTTACAATACATTGTATACAAGGAAATCATACAAAAAAAAAAAAGGAAGAAAAGCAAATAAAACTAAAAAGCCAAAAACAAACAAAAAACACCAAAGCCCTGTTTAGACAGATGGCCCCTCTCGGAGGCTTCTAACCATCTACTCCAGTTCTGGCAAACTGTCCTCACTGTCTCCACTCACCTCCACAAAGTCACATCCACACCACCTGGCTTCCATCCCAACTATTTCTGAAATAGCTCTAAGGTCACCAATGACGTCCTAACTGCCAATTCCACTGGCTCCTATTCAATCCTTCTCTAACCAAACTGTTCTTAGGCAACTGACATTGTAAACACCTGCTCAATTCCGGACATCAGTTCCTGACAGCCTTGACTCCCACATCCCAACACTGTTGGTCTGGTCAGTGCCCCTCAGTGTTCCCATCATCCTAACCTGCCCCTCGTCTTCTCTCTCTGCTCTTCCTGCAGTCTCACCCACCCCTGAGCTCTCAACCTGTACACCAACAGACTGCAGGTCTATACCCTCCCCACACCGGTGGTATATGTATCTCAGGACATGTTTGCTTTTAACAGAGGGAATGTTAATGGCATCGGAAGGGTAGATGTCAGGGGTAGTGCCAAATAACACACAGAAACTCCCACAACAAATCAGCTGGCCACAAATATTTAACATTATTTTAGTCAGGTGTGATGGAACACCCCTGTAATCCCATCACCCAAAAAGAAACTGGGCATAGCAGCACATCCCAAAGGCCCAGCTACTCCAGAGATGAAGGCAGGAGGAACACTTAAGACCAAGACCAGCTTGGTAACACAACAAGACTCCATTTCACCATGGGGATACAAAAGCCAGGTGTGGTGGCTGGTGCACACCTGCATTCTCAACAAGTGACAGGCTGAGGCAGGACAGCTGCCTCAACTTTGAGACCCTATCGCAACAACCCTCTTTCCATAAACTAACAAGCCAGAACTGACATTCTAAGCTATTATACAGAAAAAAATTATAAAATTAAAAAGGTTAGGCAGTGACGGGACACACCTTTAATCCCAGTCTTGGGAGGCAGAGGCATGCGGATCTCTGTGAGTTCAAGGCCAGCCTGGTCTACAGAGTGAGTTCCAGGATCGTCATGGCTACACAGTGAAACCCTATCTCAAAAAACCAAAACCAAACAAAAACAAGTCTAAGGGAAAATGCAAAATAGATACTTTTGTTAAAATTAAAAACTTTTACTTTTGCTTTAATCTAAAATCATCAAAATAAAATACATCATCAAAACTCCACAGATGGAGATTGATAAATTCTTGTACTGAATTCTCAGAAATAAAGCCCAACTGAGATAGGTGGTGGTGGCGCACGCCTTTGATCCCAGCACTCGGGAGGGAGGCAGACGGATCTCTGTGGGCTCAAGGCCAGCCTGGTCTACAGAGCTAGTTCCAGGACAACTAGGGCACAGAGAAACCAGAAAAAAAACCCACAAAAGCCCAATTGAACCAACACTCTAAGTTGCCATCCCATAGAGCTGGGAAAGCTTGTGCACGCTCCAACCACAGGAGTTGAAAGGAACGAAGGACGGACCGAGAATGGCAGGGAAGCTGAGGTCGACGCTTAGGGTCCTACATACCTTGGTAAAGGTGGTGGAGCCAGAGGCCATTAGAATCTGACGCACTCGGTTATGGAAGCGTTGCATCGACTCATCATCCACACGCAGGAAACACTGCGCTGTCCTCTCCTTGGTAACCTAAGCCACAAAGTCAGTGTTAGCTTGTCCCAGAAAAGAGGGCCTGGCGACATGATTATGACAGGCAAAGGTACTTAATATCAAGCCTTACTTCCCGAGTTCAATCCCCAGAACCCACACAGTGGAACTGACTACAAGCCCTCTGATCTCCACACAAGTACCATGGCAATAAAAAAAAAGGTGAAAAGCCAACATGGTAGTGCATGAATTTAACCCCAGTACTCAAGAAGTAGAGGCAGGTGTGGATCTTGGTGAATTCAAGGCCAACCTGGTCTATAAAGAGTTCCAGGCCAGCCATCACTATACAGTAAGACCTTTCCTCAAAAAATAAAAATTAAAAAAAAGGAAGGAAGCAAGCAAGCAAGGAAGAAAGCAAGGAAGGAAAAGAGAAAAAGGAAACAGCTGGGCATGGTGGCACATGCCTTAATCCTAACCCAGGGGAGTTAGAGACGCATATCTCTGACACCATCAGGGCCAGTCTGGTCCAGGTCAGCCAGGGTTACAGAGAGACCCTGTCTTCACAAGCAAGGATTAACCGTGATCACTGTGAAGCTCAAACCGCCCAAGGCTAATGGAGCTCAAAGTGAAAGGTATGACTGTTCTTCACCCCACTAACGCCACAGTCACAGTAGCAGCGAGACCATGTCCTTCCTAGAATATACCTCATTCTGCAGGTTCCAGACCCCGTCCTTGTGGGTGAACTCTTCATAGCTGGTACGACACTTAGGCAGGATGCGGCACTCAAAGCCACACATGTTGAACAGCAGGTTGGGGTTGTCTTTACTGTACACAGACACAAAGCTATTCTCCCACTGCACCGTAGTCACTGATCGTGGCAGCCGGTTTTTAATGTCCCAGAACACTGCCCGACCCCTGTCACAGAAAACATAGGCAATTCAGTCTGTTGGAGACATCTGCATTCAAAGACCAGACAGAAGGTACCCAACAGGCCTATATTTCTCCTACCCAAGACACAACCTCCTCAATATTAATTGCTTTCCGGGGCCTAGGACTGATGTCCTTTTAAATCCTACAAACCCAACTGAGACTCACAAGTTGACATCATGTTTCATGAGGCGCATGCGGGCATCCCGGGGCCAGCATTTCTTGTTATTGTAGCCAACAATGTTTTCATTGTTGGGGTCTGGATGCTCTGTCAGGTAACGCTGGATCAGATCCCGAGCCTCATCTGCTGTGAACCTACACAAGGTTAAGACAAGGTACACTGTTGAGTACGCCACTCTAGACTTCATTTCACTTTACAGCTCCATCTCAGCAATTAGACAACTAAGCTGTAAGAGCCACTTCACAGGCAGAACACACTTCAGTGTTCTGCAGGTTACAGGATCTGTCCATGTTCTTTACCTGAAGAAAATATGAATGCGATCAATGTATCTACAGAAGAGTCGGATTGGGTGCGCAGCCTCAGTGGCTATGTCCTGGAAACTGAGAAAGTCATTTGGCATCTGAGGAGGCCCAGCCATCTCACTGGCCCGGTGCAATCCCAATACAAGCAAATCCATCACCAAGCCATAGTACTGCACAATGAACGAGGCAAACTGCAGGCCTCTGATGATCCCGTATGAATTTGTATGGTTCATGTCCTAGGGAAAAGAAGAAAAGAACCACAACTCTTAGATACGCTAAGGCTGGCTGTGTGGCAGGTGCTTCAGGGTCCAAGGTCCTTCATTCTCCCTCAGCAAATCCTAACTCAACGGGTCAGACAAGTTAACACGCTGTGTTGTTGTTACTTGCTCCAAGACGGACCTTATAGTTAATGACGACGTTGTTCTTGGCTGTCATGTAGTCAGCTATGTTGTGGTCCACAATGAGCCGCAGCAGCCTGTTAAGCAGGGTCAAGTCAATCTTTTCATACATCTTCTCAAAGCGGGACTCCAACATGACATTGCACTCGCCCTCACTGGTCTCCCACACATCCTGCAGGTTATTGATGCCTAAAAAAGCAAGACAGAGCTATAGTAGATTAGAAATTCCTTTATAGCAGCTCTCAACACATCCTAAAACTCTCTACCATCCAGCCAGCCAGCCATCCAGCCATCCATCCAGGTTGCTACAAGGATCAGCTTTGCTTTTTTTTCCTCCCGAGACAGGGTTTCTCTGTGTAGCTCTAGCTGTCCTGGAACCTGCTTTGTAGATCAGGTTGGCCTTTTACTCACAGAGCTGCCCACCTTTGCCTCCCAGTGCTGGGATTAAAGCCTGCGCCACTGCCACCACCAAGTAGTAGTTGTCACTCTTTTAAAAAAAGATTTATTATTTGTTTGTTTATTATGTACATAGTGTTCTGCCTACATGTATGCCTACAGGCTAGAAGAGGGCAACAGATCTCGTTATTGATGGTTGTGAGCTACCATGTGGGTACTGGGAATTGAACTCAGGACCTCTAGAAGAGAAGCCAGTGCTCTTAACCTCTGAGCCATCTCTCCAGCCCCCTAGTCAAGTATGCAGCCTAGGTTAGACTTCCTCTGCTGGTTGGTAAGTCCAGCAAAGCTTTACCTTGGCACCACTTGTAAACAAGCAGTGGAGGTGGTTCCGTATCGGCAGGCTTGATCCAGGGCGGGAAAAGACGGCGTTTATCGGCTTCATACCACAGATACTGGTCCAGGTAGGCATCAGTTATTTTCTCCAGGGGTTCCACATCATACACTGGCACCAGGTGGCTATAGAGATCCATAAACTCAATGCCCACCTGTGGGAGAAGGAACCTGGCTCACATCAATTCACATAGCCAACCTGGCACCCTCTAGATGCCAAGAATAAATAGCACAGACCAAAAGAAAGCTCACGGAACATCTCACTCACTTCTTTAAAGGCTCTCTGTGTGAGGAGGTGACGCTTGATGCGGGACAAAGCCTCGTGGGGGTTGTCGTAGGCTTGCTCGATCAGACCCAGCTCCTCCCTCTGAGACTGGTTTAACCTAGACTTCACACTGACAAAGCAAAAGTAAAGGTTAAGTAAGAACCGGAGAAGATGCTAAACCAGAAAGGACTATACCTTTTTTGGACTCTGACCACAATGCCATTCCTGTTATCCTCCTAGCAGGAATCCTCCCAGCCATCCCTCACCTATAAGCTTCCTTGAGGCGCTCCAGAGCCAAGATGAGCAACTTAGTATCGTGCTTGTAGGAGAGCGGAGGGAATGGGATGGGAGAGAATCTGCGGCTTTCCAACCAATGCACGGTGGTAGTATACACTGCCACCGCTTCTTCTGCTGTAATGTAAGGCCCATCCTGCAAGGTGAACATCAAGTTAGTCTCCCACTACCGTCCAGATGAGGACAAAGCGTGACCCCCACTCTGCAGCCACCCTTACCACCCTGTCTTCACACCCAGCCTGGCAGGCCCAACCTTCAGGTAATTGTGCTGCCGCTCCTGTTCTGCCTTCAAGTACAGGCGGGTGAGGCGGCCCAGGTTCTTTTTGCAAACAGTCTTATCTACAGTGGCCCCACGGCGGATTCGTTCACGGTTGTAGTGGGCAGTATTGGTCCACCAATCAGCCTTAGCCTTAACATACCGAAGAATCATATTCTCTATAGGTGTTGGCAACCCTGGGACCTGAAATGACAAACAATGAAAAACAGGAGTAGAGCACAGGGTTTCACACACGTGTCGTGGTGTAAAAGCAGACAGATCTCTTGAGTTTGAGGCCAGCCTGGCCTGCGGTTACAGGTCAGCCAGGACAACACAGTAAAACTGTCCCAAGAAAGGAGGGGTGAGGGGTGACAGTCCTCTAACGGTACACTAATCCTAACCTGAGGAAGATGAGTGCCTATGCCTACCTTCCAGGGAATGTTGGCCTTCCAGCAGCGCCAGGCCTCACTGAGGTGCTGCAGAATTGTTCGGGCCTTGTTCTGTTTGATGCCCTCAGGCATCATGTCCAGGATATCATGCATCACAGCTGCCCTGAGCTCCAGGTCGAAATGGGACTCCACTCGCTGCTTCGTTACTGTCTTTGCCACCCCCTTTGAGTGACGACCTGGAAGGGAAGGGATGGCCCAGAGAGTAAACTAGTAAGCAGTAACCAGTGTCCATATGCTCCACACGTGCTAAAAGACAAGCCACTGCAGTCACAGCCATGCTTCCCAGGAATTTCTGCTGCAAATGCACCATAGCTCAAATCCCACAGTGCAGGCCAAGAACCAGAACACTACTGGAACAGAAACAAACTCAGAAGCAACAACAGACGACAAATGCCAACAAAAAATGCGACAACAGGCACAACACCTGATCTACCTTTGAAGCCACGAGACAATGTGAGTAGAGAAAATCACTCACCTTCAAACTGCCGGGCCAGGAGGTTGCCCAGCCAGCGCTCTAGCAAAGGGGTAATTCCACGCATAAAAAACAGCCAGACTCGCCAGCCAGCAGCCCAGAAACCACAGCCAGGGCCTTTCCCTACAGGACCCTACAAGTAAACCAGAAATCAGAAACATAAGCGAACAATTCTTTTAGGAAAAGAGAGAAAAGTGGGTAGAGCTAGAGGAGGAAGAGCATCTGTCAGGCTGCTGAGGGGACAGGGTAAATGCTCTCAAACAGGGAAGCTTAGGAGAACTTCAAGGCAGAAAGTGAAGCTCCTGCATGGAACCAGTGGTAGGTCTGGGGGGAAGTGTTCAGAGAGTCAACAAGTTTATAACGACATAGTCAAGAGATTCTCTCCCAGGAGGTCCGGGGAAAGAGCTCTAACTGCAAGGAAAAAGCAAAAGAGCATCTGGGAAGGCAGGCAGTGAGGGCAGGCTCTCACCGTGTTGAAGCGGTAATAGATGAGATGCTTCAAGTCCTTGCACATGCGGATCTGCCGCATCAGTTTGTACTTGTACCGATACATGCCGGTCAACTGCCCCACGTGGGCAAATATATACTGCAACCCATCCGCCAGCTGCAATAAAACCACCATCAAACCTCAAGCCTGGGCCAGCGCCACAGCCAGCTCAGGCTTCACCCTGCCTTCCCCATCTGGACAGAGGTCTGGGCAACCTGGCCTCACCTGGAAGGCATCTACATTGCCCAAGCGATACTGCACGTGACTATCCACGACCAGCTTGGTTAGACGCAGCACTTCCCGACATAGATGGAAGGCATTCCCAAAACGAGATTTCTTTCTTTCCTGAGAAGGACAAGAACACAAAGAACCATTAACGCCAGTGGCCACAGAAGGAGGGATGGCACAGTGCTTCCAACCCTAAGCCCAGCAGAGCCCACAGGTCTGACGAAGGCACCTTAGTGGTCAGTGTCTTGACAGGCTTCAGGTTGAAGTTGTAGTCCAAGTGCAGGTAGTTGAGGTTCTTCCGGTGAATGAGAAGGTTGAGCATGTTGTAGCCCTGGCGGCAAACCTGCAGCCCTACCTCAACCCAGTCTAGTTTTGTGGATTGAAAGAATTTGGTGGCTTTGAAGGAACGGAAGAGATACCTGGGTAAGAATAAAGAACAGAGTTAAAGCTAGCATACCGACACTTTACGACAGAAATTGTACTGGGGTCTCCAGCACCTTACCTCTTCTTTTGGGCTTTGGGAGGCCGATGCTTGAGGGCATTCAGCACATAGTACTTAAGCAGCTTCTGATAGGAGACTCGCACCTTCACAGGCTGCCCAGCAGGACAGTGTTCCCGATACCTGGTTAAATAAGCCCATCAGAGTTTTGCCTCCCTCTCCTTACAGACACTCTGGAAAGCCTACCTGCCCACCCAGTCTTTTCTCCTATATTATGCCTCTACTGCCAGACCCTTAGGTAGAAACCTTACCAGTTCTTGACAAGGGGTATGTCCAGAGCCCGGCGGGTACGACCAGAGCGTAAGTTAAAGGGCCGCGGTGCCCAGAGCAGGGCAATGCCATTGGCTGTGTTGTCTGTATAGAGGGGTGTGTCCTTCAGGAAGGGCTCCACAAACTCTGGGAGTTCGAATTCCTCATCATCATCGGGCAGTGGTTCCTGGCTCTAGGACAGAAATCCACGAGGATTCAGTTTCCACTAAGTGCAGACTTGAGATGAGCAGAAAACTCTCTGGGACAAGGCACAGTGACTACACATGCCATGAAGACTGGGATGCTCGACAAGAGAATCCTAAAGAGTCTCCCAGAGGAGCCCCAGTACCATACAACAGGAGGTGCCCACTGTATGCAGTTCCCACTAAACTCCACTGAGCTCAGGGAAGGGAGCCTGAAACTCCAGCACTTAGGAGGAGGCTGAGAAGGAAGGACTGAGAGTGCAAGATCAACTCAGAACGACATAATAAATTTGTGTCCAAAAATACAAGAGGGCAGAAACCCTGCCCGGCATGCAACAGACCCCAAGCTCAATCTTCAGGACTCTCACTCCCTGCCATCCCCCCAAAACATCTGACTTCCTCTCACCTTGACTGAATGTCTGTGAGAGATGGGGTTGATGAGAGGATCAAAGTAGAAAGCGGGCAAATCGGGGTCCTCAGTCTTGATGAACACAACGTTAGGAGTGTGGTACCTGTAAGGAAAGCAAGAGTCAGCCAAAGTTCTGCTGGGGCCCACACCAGAAACCAACTTTCTCTTGTTTAACTGCTATGTTCCAGGCATCTTACCAGGTCAGGTGGACATGGTGTGGAAGGTTGTTATACAGGTAAGGAAAAGCAATCTTGTACTCAGTGCGAATAGGCTGACGGATGATGATCTTATTAATATCATTGAACTCATTCCAGTCTTCATCCCTAGAACAGGAAATTAAATGAGTAGTCTAGTTCCATTGCTAGACAAGGATCTTAAGGCAAGATTTCAATACATACAAAGTGCTTAAAAAATTGACATTCTCCACAACTTACTGTAGGTTGATGTCTCGAACAAGAGGTTCAAATTTGGGTCCTCCAGGAATGGCCATATTGAGTGCCTTAGAGGTAAAGAAGGCCTTCAGATCAAACAAATAGAAGTAGTTGTCATCCACCAAGTCAGTCAGAAGCTGATTGGCCAATCGGTAGAGAGTGGACATCATAGGCAGTGTAAACTGCCAGCGTTGGTAAGTGGAACCATTAACATACCTAGGGAAAAGATGGAGGGCCCATATCAAGTAAGCATTGATCCAAGCCACTTACCCACCACCTCCTCAGGGGATAGTTCCACTCACTTCCTACTGTCTCTCAAAGGCTGGTGGTCATAGAACCAGTCCAACACAGGGGCATCCTCCTCAGGGTCCAACTCTAGCTGAATGGCTTCCAGTGGCTCAACATCTAAGATGTTGTCAGCATAATCCAGGGGCGGTTCCTCGTCATCAAATGGGGGGAACCGCATCCTCTTGAAATGCCTCCTGTCTCTTTTCTCTCGACGCATCATGATCCACATCGATCTAGAAGGCAAAACAGTTTCTACCCACGGCTCCTCCACTGCCACTGCCACCACCCCTAAGTACCACACCACCCACCACTACCCACCCACACTTCAGCTCTTCTTACCCCCACTGGGAGATATAAACAGGCTCGATAACCCAGGGAATCTCATTGACAAAGGAAATGGCGCCAGTGATGTGGTAGAGAACAGGCACGTCCCGAATCTGCTCCCAAGGCATGGGCATGTTCTCCAGGAGCTTGAGAACGGCATGAGGCATGTACTTGAGGGCTCTGCAACGTGAGCAAGGAGACCATTAGAGAAGACCAAGTCTTCTGGTATCTGACCCGTGCTGATTGCCATAAATGATCACACGTTCCTCAGAAAATGCTGCCATATAGTCCAAAGCCCCAAGCTAGGACTCCAGTCCCTCAACTCCTCAATCTTCACTATTGTCACTGTCCCTTTCAAACGTCTTATTTCCGCCACACCAGGACCCGGCCTCTATAAACCAACCGTCATCCTTCAGAAGGCAGCTTCCTTCTGCCCTTCATATGAAAACCAACACATTCACTGTACTAGGCTGCAACCATTTGTCTCTCATCTGTCACGCCACTAAAAGGCTCTTAAAAGGAAAGAGGATCAAGTTTGAGGCCAGCCGGGCCCTGACTAGCCTGGAACTCACTCTGTAGAACACTAGATTCACCTGCCTCTGTCTCCCATGTGTAGGGATTCAAGGCCTGTGCCAGCACATCTTGCTTATGTTGTTTTTAACGAAGCATCTCATGGAATAGTCCAAGCTGGCCTCGAGCCTGTGAGTCTCCTGTCTCTGCAACCCGAGTACCAGGATTATAGAGGTGTGGAGGCATACACTCCCGTGGCTGGTTAGGAAATCATTTTTGAAATGAAACTTCCAAGGTTTCCCTACACCAACTCACTAAACAGGCCAAATTTTTGTATCCAAATGGAATGCTAAGAATCTCTGCAGCTTAGGGTGGAAGAATTAATAGTGGTAGAGAGATCCCAAGTTCTGGTGACTGGAAAGTTAAAGGCAAACACAGTGCATATAGTGTCTCAGTCTGAGCGTCAAACAGTTCAGAAAAACAGACATTTTACAATGACATTAGCAGGCAAAGCAGAGCAATGGCGTAAGTAGAAGATGTGAACCATATCACAGAATTCCAGTGGTTCTTCCTCACTCTTATAACCATCACTATATACAGTTAGGAGCACGGTGGCGCACGCCTTTAATCCCAGCACTTGGGAGGCAGAGGCACAGGAATCTCTGGGTTTGAAGCCAGCCGGTCCTGGTCTACAGCAGGGCAACATAGGGAAACCCTGTGTGTGTGTGTGTGTGTGTGTGAGAGAGAGAGAGAGAGAGAGAGAGAGAGAGAGAGAGAGAGATTCCAAATGATATGAGAGAGATTCCAAATGATATGACAGTCCCTCTATCCACCACTGTTAATATGGGGAGAGACACCAAACTCCACATGAAATTATCCCAGGCTATTGCTTACCCCAAATAGACCCGTTTGTCATGGCGGAACTTCCTGTTGGTCATGTCTCCATGGTCTCGAATGATCTTCCTAACATGTTCAGGGGGCATGTCTTCCTTCTGAGCATCCACAAACCCAAATTTCCGCTTCTCTGCATAGCGCTTGGCCTGCAACTGCTGCCATTTTCGAGCTATAACGACACCTCAGTTTAAAGAGCTGCACACCCTTTCCACAGTTATACTCTTGCCCCTATGGTAACCTCCCCCCCAATTCTTTGGCACGGATACTCCCTGCCAAGCATCTTGCCATTTTACAACCTCCAAACCACCTGACATTTTTCCTAAGGATGTTTAGAAGTGAATGCTGTCTAACCTTCACTGTAAAGCAAGCTCCATAAAGGGAGCCCTCCAAAAAGGACTTTTGTCTCCACTGCTATAAGACGCGCGCGCGCGCGCGCACACACTAGCTCCTACAAACAACTGTTGCTTCCAATCTTTCAGTGATTTGACTAAATAAAAAAAAATTAATCACGGCTAACAAGGGATCAGACCCCCGATGATCTGCCTACTGAGGATGAAGGGTACCCGCCTGCACGTTCCGGCCCGCGCGCGCCGTTCCCACTCGTCCGATTCCCACCCGCCCCTCACCTTTTTCCTGCAGCTTCTCCTCTGACATGTAGTCCGGCAGCGGGGCTAGAGGGCCGGGAACCGGGTTACCCGGCCCTCGGTAAGGAAACACTCCGGCCATGCCGGAAGAATCTGGGGAGAAGGAAGCCAAAACTAAGCCGCTAGGCCCGGGCCCACAAGAGGCAAATGGAATGCGTCCGGAGCCACCTGGCCTGCACGCCGGGCGGGCTGAGCGCTTGCAGCCGGGGCCTGACGCTGCTCCTCAGCCCACTCTGCCCACCCGACCGTCTGCAGCCCAGCCTGGGACACCGGCCACCCACCTGTCGCCCCTCACTCAGGTAGCGGCTAGGCCCGCAGAGCAATGGCGGAAAGACGACGTCCGCTCTGCGTTCCCAACTCCAGGAAGTGCGCAACCGGGTTCAGAAACTCACCCAATAGACACCGAGATGCTCTGATGGATTAGCCAAAGCCCCAATTGAAATTGCAGTCCGAGCCAAGGGGGCGGGTCGAATAGTGGATTTCTGGGAGAGGGGCGTGGCCAGTGTAGCCTCTCCAGTCGGATCGATTTAAGAAGCCGCTAATAGAATTGATGTTTAATTGGCTATTGACGTTGCTCCCCCCAAAACCATTACAATTTTAAGAAGTTTGCCTACGATGCACATTTTTCCTGTATTTATTCTCCTGAATTCAGAGCTGATACGTAGTACTAGCTCCAACTCAATGAATTCTTTGTTCGTCTGTTCATTTTTTTACATTATCTTTATTTTTTTTTATTTTTTTTTTTATTTTTTATTTTTTTGATTTTTCGAGACAGGGTTTCTCTGTAGCTTTTGGTTACTGTCCTGGAACTAGCTCTTGTAGACCAGGCTGGCCTCGAACTCACAGAGATCCGCCTGCCTCTGCCTCCCGAGTGCTGGGATTAAAGGCGTGCGCCACCACCGCCCGGCTTTACGTTATCTTTAGAGAGAGCCCACTACGTACTAAGGAGTCAAATAACTCTTGGAAGCACAAGAGGGAAGGCTGTTAAGAATGCAAGATCTGGACTGGGAATATACCTCGGAGGAGGGGGATAGGGAAAGAGAATCAGAAATATAAGGTCTGGGGCTGGAGAGATGGCTGAGTGATTAAGAGCATTGACTGTTCTTCCAGAGGACCTAGTTCGATTCTCAGCATTCACGTGGCGACTCACAATTGTCTATAATTTTGATTCTAGCGGATCTGATACCTCTTCTGGCCTCTATGGATACTGCACACATGTGGTACCCATAAATACTTGCAACCAAATACCCATACACATAAAATTTAATTCTTTTTCAAAAAGAAATTCAAGGTCTCCCGAGATGAGGCGTGGAAAAAAAAAGAAATTCAAGGTCATTCTCAACTACGTAAGGTTTAAGTCCGGTGTTTGCTACGTGAGACCATACCTCAAAAACAAAATAAAAATATACCAAAGATTCTTTCTGTCTCTTTTTATATGTATAAGTGCTTTATATGTATAATTGCCTTCATGTATATTTATTACCACATACACAGCTGGTGCACATAGAGATTAAAGAAGACATTAGATCCCCTGGAACTGGAGATGGCTGTGATCCACCACTTGGGTGCTGGGAATCTAGGTCCCCTGCAAAAGCAAACAAATGTTTTAACCCCAAGCCATCTCTCGCCCAAGAGCTGAAGATGCTTGTAGAGTTTGTAATGCAGTGTGATGGGCACTGGCAAGCAGGGCATGCTAACTTGCCTTCAGGGCAAGGGTTTTTGTTTGTTTATTTTTTTAACTTAATGCTTGCTTACTATGAGGCACTAGAATTAATCCTGGCAGTGCAAACAATGAAATAAAATAAAAAATAAAAATAAAAATCCTGCCAGTCATGGTAGTAATCCCAGCACAGGGGGCAGTAGTAAGTGAATCTCTGTGAGTTCAAGGCTAGCCTAGTCTACAAGAGCTAGTTCCAGGATAGGTTCCAAAACTTTAGTGAAACCCTGTCTTGGAAGAGAGAGAGAGAGAGAGAGAGAGAGAGAGAGAGAGAGAGAGAGAGAGAGAGAGAGAGAGAGAGAGAGAGAATCAAAACTAAACTAAAATAAAAATCTTCCTTTGGAAGATGGGAAGAGTTAGCCTAGAAAATGTAAAATTTTAAAAAGTCTTAGGGGAATTTAATTGATTGTGTCTTCTCTTCTTTCTCTTTCCTCTATCTGGCAATGATCACTTTAACTCATGCTATAGACAAAAATTAATTCAGTGTGAATTGTGGACAAATTAAGGGCAAAAAAAAAATCTTGGAAACATGGGCACAACACTGGGTATGTATCATAGTAGAGTATTTCCCAGGATTGCAAGAAAGGGGAAAGTGTTTTAGACTGGCAAAGGTTCGTGAGTGGGAAGGATTTGCCCTAAGCAAATGAACAGACACAAAGTAATTCCAGGTAGCTGAAACTGCTACAATAAAACTCTTTTGTTTACTTTTCTCTCTGCAGAGTTAAAAATTGGACCCAGGACTTGATACAAACTGGAGGTGCCCTCTACCACTAAGCTATGCGCCCAGATCCTAGAGTGAGCATGCAGAAAGAATATTTTCCAACACCGGGGAAGCTGAGGCAGGAGGGTAGAAAGCTGAAGGCCAATCTGGGCTAAATAGCAAGACTTTGTTAAAAGAGGAGAGTGGAGAGGAGGAAATGAAGGAGGTCAGGAGAGTGGAGCAGAGTAGAGAAGGGGTTAGGAGAAATGGAAATGAGAGGGAGGGAAGAAAGGACCCGAGCAAATTTAGGAAGAGAAATTACTCCGGAAAAAACAGCCAGCAGAGAAGCTGGCAATGGCAGCAAGTTTGGGTTTGGCTCCAACATTATCATGGTCACTATAGTGAAGTCCTTGTAATGACAGTCACTGTGTGTTAGACATAGGTCCATGTTCTGGTAAAGTTCCAACAGAGTCTATAGTTTCATTAATATTGTTGTACAAACATCAACTTTCTAGTTTGATTGTCACACTATGGTTCTGTATAAGTGTTCAGAAGCTGGAGAGATGGCTCTGTGGTTAATAGTCCTTGTTGATCTTACAGGGGACCTGGGTGTGGCAGTTCATAACCATCTCTCACTCCAGCTCCAGGTAATCCAACACCCCCTTCTGGCCTCTACAGGCACCTGCATGCATGTGGTGCACATACAGACACTCACATGTACACATAAAATAAAAACAAATATTTTTAACAGTGTTAAGCTTTTGTTTGTTTGATTGATTGATTTTTTTTCCGAGACAGGGTTTCCTGGAACTCACTCTGTAGACCAGGCTGGTCTCAAACTCAAGAGATCCACGTGCCTCTGCCTCCTGAGTGCTGGGATTAAAACATTCACCACCTAGATTTGATTTCCAGCACCCGCATGGTTGCTCAAAACCATCTGATCCCAATGCCCTCTCCTGGCTTCCTTGGGCACCAGTTACACAAGTGGTTCACAGACATACATGTACTTAAAACAATCAAATATATAAGGTAACAAAGAAAAAGAAAAAGATTACAAGCATGGCCTACTCAGATCCCTTGCACTTGTTTGTTGAGACTGAGTTCCAGGCTGTTCTAAGGCTCATGGATCCCTCTGTCTCTGTTTCTGAACACTATAGAGACAATCCACACCCCATGCCCAGCTCTGCACTTTTTAAAAAGACAGACTTAATTATATATATATTATATATCCTATGTGGTGGCCAGATATGGAGCCCAGGGCCTCTGAATGGAGAGATGGAGAGTCTGGGGTAGGTTTTCACAAGATGGTGGGTGAATTCCTGCTAAGGAGACTTGGTGAACACAGTCTCTTAACAGAGGTCAAGGGCCAAAACAATTACTAGAATTTTTCTTTTCTTTTTCTTTCTCTCTTTTATTTTTTGAAACAGGATCCTATACAAATCAGCAGCCCAGACTAGCCTCAAATCCTCTATGTGGCTAAGGTTGTCACTGACTTTTGATCCTTCTACCTCTACTTCCCAAATGCTGGGATTACAGGTATGCACCACCAAATCAATTTATACAGTGCTGCTATTGAACTCAGAGCTTCATATATACTAGGTAAGCTTGTGCCAGCTGATTTACACCCCCAGGCTCTGGATTAGAAGGTCTCTGTTTCCGTATTCATGATTATTTTTGTGGTACTTGGGATTGAAGTGCATGCTGGGCAAGCATTCTACCTCTGAGTTATAGGCCCAGCTTTCTTTTTTATTTTTTTATGTGTATTGATGTTTTTCCATGGGTGTTGGGTCCCTGGAACTGGAATTGCAGACAGTTGTGAGCTGTCAAATGAGCGCTGGGAATTGAACCCAGGTCCTCTGGAAGAGCAGCCAGTGCTCTTAACCACTGAGCCATTTCTCCTGCATGCTAGCCTTGACAGAGCCTCATTCAACTTTCCAAGTTACCCTATTGCCTTCCTCACTCTGCCCAGTAGCTGGATTTTAGGCCTCTGCCACCAGACCCAGCTCTTTTGGACTTTCTCAGTGGTATTTAATGATGCAGCTTTTTTGTTTTGTTTTGTTTTTTGTTTTTCAAGACAGGATTTCTCTGTAGCTTTGGAGTCTGTCCTGGAACTAGCTCTGTAGACCAGGCTGGTCTCAAACTCACAGAGCTCCACCTGCCTTTGCCTCCGGAGTGCTGGGATTAAAGGAGTGTGCCACTGTCGCCCTGCTGACACAGCACTTCTAATTCATATAAAGTCCAACTTGTTGATTGCTTTTATCCCTTACAATTTTGGTGTCACAATGATTAGAATGCATTACCTAACTCAAATCATGACGGTCTCACCTTCCAATGTCTTTTTCCATGGTGGTGGTGCTAGAAACAGAACTCTGGGCCTTGCTCAAGTCAGGCAAGTGTTTTTCATTGGGTTACACATTCACCCCTACTCCTGATTTCTTCTAATATATTTTTTTATTCGTTTCGGCTCTTATAGGACTATGATTCACATCAAGTTAGTTTCTGGGCAGAGTGTGATGCAGGGATCTAAATGTTTTCATGAGAATGCTGGCTAGGTTTTATGTCAACACGACACAGGCTAGAGTCGTTTGTTTTGGAAGAGTGACCCTCAATTGAGAAAATGCTCCCACCAGATTTTGGCTTGTGACCAAACCTGTGGTGCATTTTCTTGATTGATGATGGATGTGGGGAGGGGCTAGCTCACTGTGGGCAGTGCCACCTTTGGGCTGGTGGTCCTGAGAGCTATAGGAAAGCTGCCTGAGCAAGTCAGTAAGCAGCAGAGCCATGACTCCATCAGCTCCTGCCTCCAGGTCCTGTTTAAGTTTCTGCCCTGACGTCTCTCAGGAATGGACCATGCTGTGGAAAGTAAGCTGAAATAAAGTTTCCTCCCCAGGCTGCTTTTGGCCATGGTGTTTATCACAGCAGTAGACACCAGCACAATTGATAGAAAAGGCCGTTCTTTCTCTGTTGAAATGCCTGGATGCTTTTGTCTGAAATCAGCTGACCATGTATCTGTTTTTACTTCAATGCTATTCGTTGATGAACACGCTTCCCTTTACATTCTCTGTGTTATTGTTGCATGTAAAAACTACTATTGGGGGCTGGAGAGATGGCTCAGAGTTTAAGAGCATTGGCTGCTCTTCCAAAGGTCCTGAGTTCAATTCCCAGCAACTACATGGTGGCTCATAACCATCTGTAATGAGGTCTGGTGCCCTCTTTTGGCCTGTAGGCATACATGCAGACAGAATATAGTGTACATAATAAATAAATAAATATTTAAAAAAACTACTTTCGGTATAAAAGCTACTAACCTAATTTTTAGTTTCATGTATTATTAGTGTCTGAGAAGGACATCCTTTTCTCATGGCACACACGCAGAGGTCAGAGGACAGCGTCAGAGAGCTGGTTCTCTCCTTCCACCGTTACATGGGTTCCAGAAAATGAACCCAGGTTCTCAGGCTTACAAGGAAAACTTCTTCACCTGCTGAATCCTCTAGCAGGTCCTTGTCTGCTTGGTTTTGTGATGTTGAGAATTGAACTTGGAGGTTCAGCAGTGGTGGCGCACGCCTTTAATCCCATCACTCAGGAGGCAGAGGCAGGCAGTTCTCTGTGAGCTCAAGTCCAGCCTGGTCTACAAAGCAAGTTCCAGGGCATCCAGGGCTACACAGTGAATCTCTGTTTTGAAAAAGCAAAACAAAACAAAACAAAAAAAAAGAAAGAAAGAAAAGAAAATTGAACTTTGGAGTACTTGCATGTAAATGTTCTACCACTGAGTCATAATTCTAGCCCACAAAGAGTTAATAAAGAAACAGAACCGTGGGGCTGGGGAGGTGAAGAGATGGTTAAGAGCACACAGTGCTCTTGCAAAGGACTCAGGTTCGGTTTCCAGCACGTGCAGGGCAGTTGACAACTCCTGTAACTCCAGGGGATCCGATACCCTCTTCTGGCCCTCTCAGGTTTCTTTTTACACATAGCACACATTCACAAAAGTACATAAAACTAACTAAAAATAAAACCTAAAAAGAAAGAAAGAAATAGAACAACAGGTCTGAGAATGTAGCTCACTGGAAGAGTGTTTGCCTTCCGTATATAGGGTCTTGAGTTCAGTCCTCAGCAGCACCAAAAAAGAAGAAAGAAAGGAAGGAAAGAGAGGAAGAGAGAAAGAGAAAAAAGAAAGAAAAAAGGAAAGAGAGAAAGAGAAGGAGAGAGAGTCAGGTGCAGCGGTCCACTATAGTGTAGCTGTTTCTTTTCTATTAGACTTCACCATTCTGTTCACGAAGTAGATCAGCTGTCACGCACACGAAATCCTAATGAAAACTCACAAAGCTCACTCACCTACCCCCAAGGTCATACAGGAAGTAAACTTTTGCTGGGTGAATTCTTTGGCGATGCATTTTTTTTTTCTGAGTCATTCCTGCAGGGGGTGGAGTTCCTAGAAACACAGATGTCCAAGGTTACCCACGGTCTCCTAAGCAGCCCTGATACCAGGAGGTCACCAAGCTTGCCTGGAACAGAATTCTTTCTTTGGTTTGCCAATGTCACCTCTATCTGGAGTGGATAGACAGAACAAAGCAAAAAGAGAAAGTTGGGCTGGCAGGATGACTCTGTGGATAAAGGACCTTGCTGCCAAGGCTGGTTAACCCCGAGTCCTACCCCTGTGACCCCCACAGTAGTAGGAGAAAACCAACTCCCTAAGTTATCCTCTGAACTCTACCCACATGTGCTATGGTGTTCACACACATGCTGTGGTGTTCACACATGCTGTGGTGTTCACACATGTGTTGTTGGTGCTCACACATGTGCTGTTGGTGCTCACACATGTGCTATGGTGTTCACACACATGCTGTGGTGTTCACACATGTGCTGTTGGTGCTCACACATGCTGTGGTGTTCACACATGTGCTGTGGTGCTCACACACATGCTGTGGTGTTCACATGCATGTGCTGTTGGTGCTCACACATGCTGTGGTGTTCACACATGTATTGTTGGTGCTCACACATGTGCTGTGGTGTTCACATGCATGTGCTGTTGGTGCTCACACATGCTGTGGTGCTCACACATGTATTGTTGGTGCTCACACATGCTGTGGTGTTCACATGCATGTGCTGTTGGTGCTCACACATGCTGTGGTGTTCACACATGTGCTGTTGGTGCTCACACATGCTGTGGTGCTCACACATGTGCTGTTGGTGCTCACACATGCTGTGGTGCTCACACATGTGCTGTTGGTGCTCACACATGCTGTTGGTGCTCACACATGTGCTGTTGGTGCTCACACATGTGCTGTTGGTGCTCACACATGTGCTGTTGGTGCTCACACATGCTGTTGGTGCTCACACATGTGCTGTTGGTGCTCAGACATGTGCTGTTGGTGCTCACACATGTGCTGTTGGTGCTCAGACATGTGCTGTTGGTGCTCAGACATGTGCTGTTGGTGCTCAGACATGTGCTGTTGGTGCTCACACATGTATTGTTGGTGCTCACATATGCTGTGGTGCTCACACATGTGTTGTTGGTGCTCACACATGTGCTGTGGTGCTCACACATGTGCTCTCGGTGCTCACACATGTGCTGTGGTGCTCACACATGTGCTCTCGGTGCTCACACATGTGCTGTGGTGCTCACACATGTGCTGTTGGTGCTCACACATGTGCTGTTGGTGCTCACACATGTGCTGTTGGTGCTCACACATGTGCTGTGGTGTTCACACATGCTGTGGTGTTCACACATGTGCTGTTGGTGCTCACACATGTGCTGTGGTGCTCACACATGTGCTGTGGTGCTCACACATGTGCTGTTGGTGCTCACACATGTGCTGTTGGTGCTCACACATGTGCTGTGGTGCTCACACATGTGCTGTGGTGCTCACACATGTGCTGTGGTGTTCACACATGTGCTGTGGTGCTCACACATGTGCTGTGGTGCTCACACATGTGCTGTGGTGCTCACACATGCTGTGGTGCTCACACATGTGCTGTTGGTGCTCACACATGCTGTGGTGTTCACACACATGCTGTGGTGTTCACACACATGCTGTGGTGTTCACACACATGCTGTGGTGTTCACATGCATGTGCTGTCATGCTCACACACGGGTTATGAAACTCAGGCTTCCCCTCAACAAACAAATAGATGTTATAAAATTTGTAAAGAGGAAGCAATAGATTCTTGTAAAGCTTGTGACAAAGAATGGCTGACAAGGACAGAATCTTCTGTTCCTGCCTGCCCCTCACAAGGAGGCCAGTTTCAGCCTGTGTCACGGAGCATGTCTGTATTTAGGGCACGGAGAGTTCAAAAGTGCCCTGGGCTTAAAGGTTCTTCACCGACCTAACTGGTTATTTTCCTATGCATTGCCACACCACACTTATAGTATTTCCCAGCTAATAATCATGGCTTCTTTTGGACCTTCACTTTCGGGAGTTTTCTATTCACCTTCCCCTAAATAAAAGGGACAGGTGGGCTGGAGAGCTGGCTCAGAGGTTAAGAACTCTTGACTGTTCTTCCCAAGGACCTGGGTTCAATTCCCAGCAACCACATGGCAGCTTACAACTGTCTGAAAATCCAGTTCCAGGGGATCTGAGGCCTTCATATCGATTCATATAAAACAGAGTTAAATAAATCATTAAAAAAAATTTTAAAAAAAAGAAAAGGGACAGGTCCTGTCTCAAAAACAAACAAACAAACAAAAACAACAATCAAGGGTGAGCTAGTGCTGCATTCATCACAACTATGCAAAAACAGACTTTGTTTGTTTGAGTCAAGGACTCACTAGCAGTTCTGGCTGCCCTGGCATAATAGACCATCTGACTTTGGCCTCACAGACGTCCGCCTGCCTCTGCCTCCAGAGTGCTGGTACTAACGGTGCATGCTATCTTTTATTTTTATTTATTTATATTTTTGATATGGGGTCTTTTATAACCCAGACAGGCTTCAAACTTGAGAGATGGAGTTGTCCTGACCTTCTGACCCTGCCACCTGCATTTTTCAAGAGCTGGGCTTATAGCCCTGTAATACCTTGCCTGGTCTGTGCAATCAGGCAGTGCTCAGGAGGGAGTCTAGGACTTAGTGTGTGCTAAGCAAGAACTCTACCAACTAAGCTACAGCCCCAGCCCAGTTATTAACATCATCGAATCTCAATCGTATCAGGAGACGCTGGAGAGATGGAGGGCATGGAAAGCTGGAGAAGGGCCATCCCAGTACTCAGGGGAGAGAAAGAAAGAAGCATTAAATAACGAATAAACCCGAGAGAGCTGTACAAAGAGTAAAGCAGATAGGACCACGTGTGAAGAAAGGCAAAGGGAGGCTCCTGGAGTCTATAGGCCATTTGATGAGTTTTGCTTTTATCTTAAAAAGGAAGCTACATAGGCTGTATACACACATGAAACTGTCAAACAACAAATTCAATAAGTGTTTAAAATAAAAAGAAAGGACAATAGGGATACATCAGTGGCAGAACACGTGCAAGGTTCTGAGTATCCCGTTCCTGACACACAGGCATTCACAAACACACAGGCCACTGGATAGTCTCAGGCAGGGAAAGACATGACAGATTGACTTTCTAACAATCACAGACTGTGAGGAGAATATCTATAAGGCTGCCATTGTCATCCCGGGCGGAACTGATGGTTATTCAAATGAGGATGGGATAGCAGAGATGGAAAAAAAGATGGATGTGTTAGCCATTCTAAACTTGGTGATTAACTGCATGTGTGTAGAGTGTCTACAGGGTGGGCTAGCTAGAGAAGGCGGCCTATGCATCTAACTCACAAAGTGAGCTTGTGGTAGTTGCTAGGCACAGCCTGGAAGAAGCTGGAAAGGATGTAGTCTTGGGTGGAAAGGTACTGAGTGAGGTTCTGACGGCTCCTTGGATATCAGGATGCAACAAGTCTACCTCGGTATGTAGTCTGCTCCTCCCCAGGCTACTGGTCCTTTGGATCACCCGTCTCTGTATCCACCATTCTTGTTCTATCCTCTGAATGACTCCCACTTGCCCAGTTCAACAAAATGCTGGCTGCGGGCTCCCGAGGCCAGGGATCTGGCTCGTTTACTCATTGTTATTACATCTCACCCTGTTTGCTTTTGACATAGTGGGTTCTTTATAAACATCTGTTAGAAGGAGAACACTTGGAATGACAAAATAAAATGATGCTGCTTCCTTAGATCACAGTACTTATAGTTGCGCTTGACAGTTTGTAAATATTTTAAAAACCAATTCAAAGAGGATCAAAAACCTTAATTTACAACCTGAAGCACCGAAACTTCTAGAAGAAAACATAAGGGATACCTTTCAAGACAGTGGTGTATGCAAGAACTTTTTGAAGAAACACCAACAGCACAGGAACTAACCATCATCAACAGACGGAACTACATGAAAATAAAAGGTGCTGTACAGCAAAGGAAAAAAAAACCTTTTTTTTTTCTTCTGGTTCTCTGTGTAGTCCTGACTGTCCTGGAACTTGCTATGTAGACCAGGCTAACCTCAAACACACAGAGATCTGCCTGCCTCTGCCTCTTTTTTTTATTGGTTTTTCGAGACAGGGTTTCTCTGTAGCTTTGGAGCCTGTCCTGGAACTAACTTTTGTAGACAAGGCTGGCCTCAAACTCACAGAGATCCGCCTGCCTCTGCCTCCTGAGTGCAGGGATTAAATGTGTGCACCTCCACCATCTGGTATGAATTTTTAAGATTCAATATACAGCAAAGAAGTACTACTGCAGCTACCTTAGGCTGTGCAAATTTCTCTCTCCCATCTCCCTAGGGGTCCAGGAATCACTTGGATTGCTGTGGGGAAGAGCCACATTTAGCTTGGGCAAAGATTTAGATTTAGGGGAAGAGTGGGCGGGGAGGTTGGGGCAAAGTATGCTCAGACTAGCGGCTAAAGCAAGCAGGTGAGTTCGTGGCAGTCCAGCTCCAAGGGCTTATCTGTCCTCCTCTCACACTGCCTGAACTTGGGATCTGCAAGTCTCTCAGCCACCAGGACTGACACAATGGGCCAGTGAAGGCCAAGGAGACAAAGAAGTTCTCCTGGGCATGAGCAGCTGTGCCTGTGAGGGCACAGAGTAACTGAGGAATCTGAGGCTGGAGACGTCTCTCAAGAGCAAGAGCACATTCTGTTCTTGCACACGGACCGAATTTCATTCCCAGCACCCTCCCTGTACTGATTACAGTTGTTTGTGACTTCATTTCCAGGGAATTCAACCAACACCCTCTCCTGGCCTCTGTGGGTACCAGGCACACACATAATGCAAATAAGTACACGCGGGCTAGCATTCATGCACATAAAACAAAACTAAATCATGAGCCAAGCATGGGGACCCATGCCTCTAAAACTAGCTCTTGAGAAGCAGAGGCAAATGGACCTCTGAGGTTCGAGGCCAGCCTGGTCTACATTGTGCATTTCAGGACGGTCAGGGCTACATCATAAATACATGTATTCATTCCCCGGTGAATCAAACGTTATCCCAAGGTTTGTGGTTTTGGTGGTGGTAGACAGGGAGCCCTTTCTAGGCACCCTTCAGTTGTGCTCCAACCACACGTGACTTGTACCCTTATCTCTGTAGAAAGACTCCCTGAGACTGAAAGCGGCCTCCCTGTCTAGACCCTGCAGAAGGTGTGTGGTGATCTAGCGTATCAGAGGCAGGCCCTGCTCAGCAATGCGACTTCAGCGGCAGGCACGTCTTCAGAGGAAAGCTGAAGCGATGCCACCCTAGACAGAGACTGCAGTCTTGAAAAGTGCAGAAATCAATAGTCACTGAGTTGGTCTGGCTGACTTTCAACCCAAAGCATCCTGATGTGGAAATGACGTTTCGGAGGTAATTTGTCTGAATTGATTGATCTTTGTCATGAGTGTCTTGCTCGCTGCTCTCATCTCCACTCACACCCACTTAAGTCAATCAGAGGGCTTTGCCCCTGGAGTTCCATTATCCCAGAGCCTCTCTCTCTCTCTCTCTCTCTCTCTCTCTCTCTCTCTCTCTCTCTCTCTTCCCCTTTCTCTCACCTCTCCTCTCTGTTTTTCTGTAGCCCAGGCTGGTACTGAATGTACCACATACCTGAGGCTAGCCTTGAACTCTTCACTCTCCCAAGGTCTAGGATTACAAGTATGTGTCCTCAGACCTGGTTGGATTTCTTCTTTTAAAAATAATTTTTAGCTGGTCCATGGTGGTGCTTGCCTTTAATTCCAGCACTCGGGAGGCAGAGGCAGGTGGATCTCTGTGAGTTTGAGGCCAGCCTGGTCTACAGAGTGAGTTCCAGAATAGCCAGGATTGTTTCACAGAGAAACCCTGTCTCACCAAAAAAATATTTTAATATCAAAAATGTCCTTACATTTCTTGATGTATTTCTTTACTTCTTGGTGGTGTGTATGTGTAGACACACATGTGTATGGCATGCCGGTAGAGGGCAAAGGGTAACCTAAGGGAGGCTGATCTCCCCTTCACCAGGTGGTCAGCTTTGGTAGAAAACACTTTTACTTGCTGAGCCATCACACAGGACCTGGGTTTGCTATTTTCTTTTCTTTTCTTTTCTTTTTTTTTTATTCTTACATTTGTTTTTGTTTTGCTTTGTTTCATTTTTTCCCCTTTGGGGAAGGGAGCCTCATGCCATAGTGGAAGTCAGAGGAGAGTTTGTGAGAGTCTATTCTATTCTTCCATCACGTGGATCCTGAGGATCAAACTCAGGTTGCTAGGCCAAGTGTGGTGATGCACAGCTTTGACCCCAGCACTTGGGAGGCGGATCAGGTGGATCTCTGTGAGTTCTAGGCCAGCCAGAGCTATAAAAAAAAAAAAAAAAAAGACAATACCAAAAACTCAGCTTATCAGGCCTGACAGCAAGTATCGTTATCTTCTGAGACCTCTCCCTGGCCCCTAGGTTTTCTGATCATAGAGGATCTTATAACATCTCAGTTATCTGTAGTCACAAAGAGAATGTGCTAGCCCAGTAGCCCAGCCTGGTCTGGCGACACACTCCCATACTCACAGGCCTAGGTACTAGGAGGTAGAGGCAGGAGGATCAAGAAAAGTTCAGGGCCAGCCTCCACTACATAAAGCCGACTCCCAACACATACACACACACACACACACACACACACAACACCACCACCAGCAACAACAAAAACCACAAAACAAACAAACAGAAGCGGGAGGGGGGGATAGGCAGAGAAATCTGTAACAGGAAACCATCTCAAGTCAAAGCCTCCACAGCCCACATCATATTGCAAACCAGGATACCACTGGAGCCAAGAGAGATGACTCAAAGCAATCACTTTCACAATAGACTGATGAAATCATTTGCATAGCAATTTATTCATGTCCTCTCCCCACTGAAACTCCTCCCCTCTACTGGCAGACAGAATCTATCGCAAGCATGGAGTCAGTCTTGAGGACAGCTTCACCTGGCCATGGTATTATCCTGGTGACCCAGACCCATATCAATAAACAAAGCTCCTGCCAAATCCTACATTAAAAAAAAAAGTTCTTTGTGTTGGGCATTGAACCTAAGACCTCATGAACGCTTGGTAATGCTGCAGCTGGCATGTCCGATTTTTTTTTTCTTCTTCTTTGGTTTGTTCATTGAGATGGGGTTTCGCGTAGCCCAGGCTGGCCTTGAACTCCTGACCATCCTGCTTGTCATTCCTAAGTGTTAGCATTATCAGTGCGTGCCACCTTGCCGGACTCCAGTCTTTCCTTGTTATTTTTTCTGCTTTGGTCCTGTCTTTCTGACTATAATGGAGATCTCATACAACATTCTCTCTCTTTGCTTCTCTTTCTTTTTTTTTTTTTGTCTTTTCCTCTCTCTTTATTCCTTTGTTCCCCCTTTTCTTTGTTTCTTTTGGATATTACCTAAGTGCTTTACATGCTCTCCCCACTCCCAGGATGCTCCTCCGCCCTGCCTGTCCTGTCTTCCCTGCAGGTCTAGTCTGACTTGACCCCTCTTCCCGCCAGTCTCTGGCAGCCTGTCTGCATCTCACAGCAGCTGCCTATCTCAAGCTCAACACGCTTCCTGTTTCTATACGGCAAACCCTCTCCCGCCTGTCCCTGCTTCTCAGTCCCCTCTCTGATCCCCATCTTCTCCACCTCCTCCTCTCTCTCTCTGTTACTCTCTCCATTTGCCACTATCGCCTCCATCTCTCCTGGGTCTGCTTTCAGGGTTCTGATGTCTAGACTACCTGGGCCTTCCTCTCTTGGGGTCCCTTTCTGTCCCACTTTATTTCTGGTTTTCCTGCTTGCTTTCCTTTTTTCTTTTCTTTTCTTTCTTTCCTTTTTGTTTTTTTTGTTGTTGTTGTTGTTGTTTTGTTTTGTTTTTTGAGACAGGGTTTCTCTGTAGTTTTGGAGGCTGTCCTAGAACTAGTTCTTGTAGATCAGCCTGGCCTCCAACTCACAGAGTCCCACCTGCCTCTGCCTCCTGAGCGCTGGGATTAAAGGCATGTGCCACTGCCACCTGGCTTTTTCCTGCTTTCTTTGTGACCATTTCATTAACACTATGATTTGGGTTCCTCTTAGCCTCTGTAACAACCTTTCTCAATATGTCTGCTGAAGCTTTACTCTTCTTCCTTGTGCTCAAGCTCCCTCTGCCTGGGGTTTAATCTTTCTCTCTTCTACCCAGACATATCTGTGCACATGTGCACATCTGTCTCCCTCATCCTCTTTGTCTTTCTCTCCCTTCACTTCTTAGCATCACTTTTTTATGGTTTTGGTTTTTCGTTTTTTGAGACAGTGTTTCTTTGTGTAGCCTTGGTTGTCTTGGAGCTCACTCTATAGACCAGGCTGGCCTCGAACTCACAGAAATCTCCTGCCTCTGCCTCCTGAGTGCTAAGATTAAAGTCAAACATCACCCACACCTGATCTTAGCAGCGCTTTTTAAAAGCCCCTCCTGCCTCTTGTTTTTTGCTCCTGTATCTTTTTTGTGGATGATCAAAGGTTATCACTCTCTCCCCCCACCGTTCAGTACTCTGCAGTCCTGTAACCCGGATGTTCAGACGAGAAATGGAGGAGCGCCACAATGGGAGACTTGCTGCAGAGACAGGGAGGAGAGAGCCTTCGAAAGACTCCAGGAAAGAGCCGGGCGGTAGTGGCGCACACCTTTAATCCCAGCACTCAGGAGGCAGAGGCAGGCGGATCTTTGTGAGTTCAAGGCCAGCCTGGTCTACAGAGGGAGTTTCAGGACAGGCTCCAAAGCTACAGAGAAATCCTGTCTTGAAAGTTTAGTGCTAGGTGATCACACTGGGCACTTGAGTCTTTTCTGTAGCTTCTGACTTCTGTGCTGCCTTAGGAGACAGACCATGTTCATCTAAGAATTATATTTTTCTAGGTCAGAAGATACACAAGTATTAGAAAGGCTGTTTGCAGTAGGGTAGGGCTAGTACAATCCCAGGACTTGCAGTCTGACCTAGAAGATCGGAGGTATCAGCAACAATTGCAGTGGCCTAGCTTCTGTCTTCACTGGCAACTGCCACGTGCATCCTTCCTGGCAGCAGATAATGTTTCCTGTGCTCTTATCGCACTGTCAGAATTTGATCATAAATGAGGTCAGAATTTGATCATAAATGGCCTTCCATGCCAGGTCTCTCTGATTCCAGAAGAACCTCCTGTCCTGTGGTCTGTCCTTACGCTGGAGCAAAGGAATTCAGTGAGCAGTAATTTGGGTTTCCATGAAACCTTCCTGGGTCTTGAGAAGGGGAGAGAAGTGGGTCATCTGGAAAAGGTCTTGAGATACTGCTAATACAGTCTGGGCTTTGCTACACAGGAGACTATGCAGTGAAGGCTACCATCTCCTCTTCCTGGCCCCAGTCTCAGGGCTGACTGAAGAGGAAACCTCCACTTCTCTAGTTTTTCAGACTGAGAGTGGAATTGTTCCTGGTGACTGTCTCTCCGTCATATGTCTTGGTCTCCTTGTGCACAGAGATAAATGGATGAGGTCGAGACTGCAAGACATCCCTGATCAGAATGCGGATACCCAATGAGATGCTCATGGATCCCACAATGACCAGCCCAGTTCCACCAAGGATCACCAGAGCAAGAGACACCCGGTAGCGCTGCCGAAACAACCACAGACTCATCCATCCTAGAGGTAGAAGGCGGAAGAGGGCCAGCGTAGTCAGGGTGGCCCAGCTGCTTATTCTGAAGGCCAAGGATGAGGCCTTATGGGAAAGCAGCAGAAGTTTCCGCAGATGCAAACAGATGGAGTTCAGCTCCAGAAGTAGAGACACCACAGCGAAGCCCACAAAGTGGCCAGACAGAACCGCAGTGCTGAGGCAGCTCACTACCTGGGGACAAGGTTCAAAGTCATTCTTTCGTATGACCTGTGCCCATCGAGTCCCGGGATCATCACCCTAATCTTTTCACTGAGGACACAAAAACATTTCAGAAGACTCCCCCCAAACATGACTTTCCTGCTGACCCATGTCTTTGCCCAGAGGCTATTTCACCCTGAACCTAGATTGTCTGTACAGCACACCCCAGCTTTCAATCCTCGTTTTTTCTGCCTCCTTCCCACAGCCTATACCATGACTCCCCCTCTCAGCAACATTCTGCATCAATGTTTTCATGACCAGCTGGATGTTTGTGGGGATCCAAACCTCTTCCATAGTGCCCAGATTCCAAACTGTGGCTAGCAGTCAAAACCTCCTTCCAGTTCAGTCCAAGACTGGGAAGATGGGTTTACAGGGGGCTTTATGGGAAAGTCAGAGGACAGAAGGTTGAAGAGGGGCTGGGTTCTAAATTTGGGAGTGCTTCCTTTCTGTCTGGCCTCTCCCTTCAGTGTCTCACCACCAAATGGTGACAGAGAAGGTCCCAGGCCTGGGCCAAGTTCTGATTCCACAGCATGTCAACTCCATCCGCCAGGAAATAACCTGTGGGCATGGCAGAGGATTATTAGGGTCCTAGCTCAGAGCAAGGCCTAGAGAAGAGTCTCAAGTACCACTTTCCTCAGGTCCTTAATCCCTCACAGCAAACCTCCACCAATACGGGCTCCATTCCAAAGCGGGGGAGGGACCTAGGATTCCTGTTTCAGCACCGCCTTCCGGGGACCCAGCCTGCCTGTACACTCACCCACTGACACTGCTACTAGGACCACTGCCCACGATGGGTGGCCATGAATCGGGTCGATGACCATCTGAGGATACAGCCATAGCCTGGGGAAGACCGGGGGAGCTAGGGTTAATTTCTCCAAGACCTAGAACCATTCTTTCCTTGGTACTCTCACCTGTCCGCAACCCAACCCAGCTCCAGACTTTAAGACCTCACATCTGTTCTAAAAGGTACCCACCCAGAATTCCAACCTCAGTCTTCCACGCTCTCATCTCCACCTCCGCCCCTCAGTGCTTCGTCAGTCCCCAAGTTCCGCACCCGACCAGCGCCCCTGCTCCAGAGAGAAGGCTGTGCATCAGCGAAACGAAAATGTTCCGCCACATCCAAAGGTCTCGAGCAGTTTCCGGGGTGGGCAGCAGCTGCAGTCCCCAGTGCAGCCCCCGAAATGCTGCGAAGGAGGCACCAACCACAAGGAGTTCCCGGGATGCCATGGTCTGGCAGGTCAGCTAGGCTTCAGTTTGTGTCTTTGATTCCTGTGCCTGGTGTCCGGGACCTCGAAGGACCCCCCCAGCGGAGTCGGGATCTGGCTGTTCCCAGGGGCTTCCTTGCCTGTCTTGCCTTTCCAACCTGTTGTAACTTTCCCTAGCTTGTCCACGCCCCTATCTCTCGGCTGGGCAAGTGATTGGTGCAGCTGTGGGGCCACCACCCGTGGAGCCATAGAAGCGATGGCGTCCTGCCCCTGCTTGGGGGATTGCGGTTTGGGGGCTCCCAGGCATCAAGTTCGGCAACCGAGTTCAGAGGCCTTCCTGCACAACACTAGAAGTCTTTTCCAACGCCACGAGTCTCCAAACCCCTCAGAGTTCCAGAAAGCGATTTATCTAGCCTCACCTGACAGGTATGGGGCTCCGCCCACTAACTTTCACCTGCTCTGGTTTCCTCTTCTCTCACCTACTGGTTGGTCATCCTTACCCAGTTGTGAAGATAGAAGGGCAGCGCTCCCAAGCCCCGAGGGTCCAAACCTTGCACCACCTCACCTTTACCCGAGTGCATGGCCAGTTAGGCAGAGGTGCTCTCTGCCCATCTGTAATTCCCTTACATAGTACTCCCCAAACGGGAGTGTCCTGTTTTGGGGCAGCTCATTGGGGGATCCCTTCCCGAATTTCTGCCCCCAGACGCTGGGGATCTTTACTAGGCAGGGGAGACACAGGAAATCCCTACCATATACTGTTCTCCTCCCCTTCCCAAGCCTCAAGAAAAAGGCCGACTCAAAAGAGATCAGCACCCGCGGTAGCAACCCTAGACGTTCGGCCTTAAGAGGAACATTCTCTCCAACCCTGAATTCCCTGAAGAGTTTCCCTGGTTTGGAGCATTTTCCTTCTTTCTTACTCTGAGCCACACCTCCTTAGCTGGCCGACAGCCAGAAGTCGGAGGAACGCTTCCTGTATGCAGAGCAAGTGGGTGGATTCAGAGGACTAAAGAATGAAGCTCAACAGGGCTGACTTGAGTGCGGCTGGAGCGCCTGCCTAGCTTGTATAGGGAAGGCCCTGGGTGTGATTCCCAGCACTCACCCCACCCCCACACATGTTCAAGAAGCAGTAGGTACCCCAAGCAAACATTTTCACCACGGCACTAGATACAGCCCATTCCCCTACACCCAATTCTCCAAAATTTAAAAAAATTACATCGAGGACTTGGAGAGAGGGCTCTAGTGGCCGGGAACATTTGTGGCTCTTCTAGAGGACCCATGTTCAGTTCCCAGCATCCATATCAGAGGGCTCATAACAGCATGTAACTCCAGCTCTGGAGATGTCATGCCCTCTTCTGGCTCCACAGACACCCGCACTCAGGTGCCCATACAGGCACATGATAGAAATCTTCTTTTAAAAATTACATAGAGGGGGTGAAGAGATTTGTGGCTCAGCAGACAGCACTGGCTGCTCTTGCAGAGGACCTATGTTTGATTCCCACCACCCACGTGGTAGCTCACAGCAGCCTAACTCCAGGTCCAGGAGATTCTAAGCCCTCTACCACCTCTGGAGGCACCAGGCATGAGAATGCTGCACATACATGCACGCCAGCAAAACACTCATACACATGAAAGAGTAAAAACTTAAAATTTACATTTATCTTTTGCAATTTATTTAACATATAAAAGCAATATACAATTAATATAGAAAACATAGAATGAGAGAAAACAAGGGGAAAATTGTTCTATCCCACCATCTGAAAATAACCACTCTTAATGTTTTGGGTCTACTTTCAGTCTTTTCTTAATCTATGTATTACAAGTATACACTCATATTTTAAAAACAGATTGTTTAAAAACAAAATTCAGGTCACAAACTCATACTTTAATAATTTTTTAATATTCAAAGAGCATTTTTCTTTCCAGTCAATTTTTCTTCTACATGACTTTGGATGGCCATGCACTACTCTACCATCGGGATGAATATAACTCACTTAAGCAATCCCCTCCTGCAAATTTTCATTACAACAGAAAAGGAATGGATTTCCAAATAAGCAGTAGCTTTCTATTTTTTCTCTACTGCAACCCTTAGATGAACATTTTATAACCAAGTCCTGATTTTAAGATACAGTTCTTAAACACAAAATTACAAGGCCAAAAGACATCTCCAGTGTTTGATACCGCTACCCACAATGCACAGGAGTTTCTTCTGGCTTTCATTTGTCTACCATGATCAGGGAAAAACGTGTTCAGCCAGGTCTGCCTTCTTTTAATTACTAACAAAGATTGTTTTTTTTTTGTTTTTGAGACAGAGTCTCAGGTAATCCAGGCTGGCTCAGAACTCTTTGTGTAGCAGAGTCTGGCCATCACCACCAGTGACTGGGATTGCAGGCCTGTGCCACCACGCCCAGTTTTAGGCAAGGCAGAAGACAGAACCAAGGCTTTGGGCATGCTAAGCAAGCATTCTACCAACAACTGAGCTACAGCCTCAGCCCAAAACACGTTTTTTCATAGTGCTATGCATTTGAATCCCTCTTTGAATTTGCTATGATTTCCTTTCAGAGGTGGCTCGTGCTCCTTGAGGGTGCTTCTATAGAAACTGCAGGGTAGAGAAGAGCTGGGACCATACTTCATTATGGCTCTTCATCTCCAAGGGAGGTAGGTCTGGAGAGGAGATGGCGGTAAGCTTGTCTTTCACTGAGGTTGGCTGTTCTCTTCCCTGGTGTTCTCCAGGCTTCTATGTGCCCCTCTGACCAATGTCCGGTTCACTGGTCTTCTGCCTGCCTCTGTTTTCAGGCTGCCCTTCCTCACCTCTGAGGCTCCGTGTTGGAAGAAGATAGCAGAGCCATGAAGCCAGTGCTGGAGGGACACACTGTGGCCAGTGAAGTGAGGAGGGGAAGAAAGCCATGTCGAGGGACAGAGCAGGCTTTGTTGCAGGGTATGAGCAGACTCGGCCTCCCCACCCCCTCTGCTGCGGTCCCTCACCCGTCCTACCCCTCATCTCAGGCTGCAGCAGGGTTGGGTTATGTGATCTAGTCTCCCCTATGACTTTCAATTTCTCATAATTGGAGACTGGGCTAGAACTCCTCCTCCTGCCAAACAGAACAAACGGCTTCCTGTAGCCCCTGAACCTATCTTCTGCTAGGGAGACTAGGCCAAAGGTGAACCACAATCAGAGCCCAAGCCCAAGCATGAGAATGCATCAGGGCTAGTGACAGCAGAAGGGACTCCTGTCATCGAACCTGATTCCCCTGATGGCTGCAGGAGACAGTTCCTTCCCTGCACAGCACTGAGCTGAGTCTCTCTATCCTGGAAAGCAAAGGCAGGAAATAAATGGCAGCAGTTGCTAGGACCCAGTCAGGAGCTGTGGTCTGTCGTTGAGTGGAGGGGAAACCTTGGGTCACCCTTGTGTGATGAGCAGCCAGCATAGGTCCAGCCTCCCACTAGCTCCTTGCATTGGTCTTAACTCTAACCTTTCCCTCCACCCCAGTCCCGAGAGCTGGGTTAGTCAGGGCGTGGAGGAGGACAACAGTTAAGATGAGGAGCTGTTCGGTTTCCACCCACAGGAAGAGAGGAGCCTGGCTCTGAGTCAGCACAGGTGGACTTCTGATGCCCTCCCGCCTACTCATCTATGGGATTCCCCATTGCACAGGAGGAGAAAGAAACAGGTGTAAGACTCCCATAGAGGTAAGTACCCCTAAAACCAAAATCTGGACCAATCTAAAAAATACAGAGAAAGGTAAACGCACAGATGACTAGATCAGAATTTTGGTGTCACCTTTCCCGTGAGTACATTTCCTTTTGGAGCTTGTGTGAAGGGAAAGTTGGGGGGTGGGGAGAGATACGAAAGGCAGGCCTATGAGGAAGTCTTGTTAGATAGGTAGACAGACTTTCCTTCTGTTTCTCCCCATTGACACAAAGATCAAGTAACATGGGGAGGTGGAGCCACCTAGTCCCCGATTTAGTCAGGGACTTTAACCTGAACCTTTTGCTGGGCCAGTGTGGGTAAGAGCTCCCCAAAGCACCAGAGTTTCCCTTCCCTAAAACCATAACCCCAGCTGTGAGCCCTTCCCAACCCCAGTTCTGTCACCTTCCAGATGATAGGCAAAGAAGTCGCTCCGCTCCTCCTCTTCCTCCTCGAAGCCAGGGGCAGAGGGCAACAGTTCTTCAACTGGCAGCTTTAGCTGGGTCAGGACATAAAGCTTGCCACTGAAGAACTACTGCGGCTCAGCCAGGTGAGGGTGTGGGAGGCACAGGTTCCTAAGTGGAAGGGAGGAAAAACAGGAGAGCTTGGAATAGGGCTGGGTAGCAGCGACAGTGACCCACTAGCTCTATTGACTTTCAATACCTTCTAATGGGGGGCTCTTGAGTGAGAAGCAAGAGGCTTCTAAATGCACTTGTCTTGCCCAGCTTTACAGGCACTAGCAACCCCTGGCAACCGACTGGAGGACTCCAGCATCTTCAGCATTCAAAGGGCAAGGTCTAGAACCCAGGAACCAAATGAAAAATTGTACTTCGGGTCCAGAGCTTTGAGTTCTGTAATCAGCTCGACTGATTTGCTCCTATAGTGAATTCAGCTGGAAGGAGGGTTTGTGGAGGGTGAGAATGGGGGGGGGGACTAGAGTTTGGAAGGTCAGCAGGGGCTCATACTGAGGAGTATGAGGGAGAGGACAGCTGACCATCGGCAGAAGGGGAGGGAGGCATGGGCAGGGTGGCTGGGCAGCTTCCTCAGGACTCTGAGATGCCAGGCATTCCGCTTGCACATTCCGGGTACATCTGGTATGAATTCCAGGCTGTCTGCCGGCCCCTCCGCGTCTGAACTTTGTTCCAAGTTCCAAGCCCCGCCCCCACAGTTCCAACGCATGAATCAGCAGGAAAAGCCGGGGCCCTGCAGCATGGTCCAGGGAGGGGGCTGGGGGCGTGGCAGGCTAAAGGGCTGAGCTGGAGAGGGTGGTTCTGCACAGGCAGTCCAAGGGCATGGCCATTGCCAGATGAGGGGCCAAGGAGATTTTGCCTTGGGATTTCTAAATTCAGGGGGTGGAAAGATTTCAGTGAGGTGGGAGATTTTCAAATTCCAAAAGCCTCTTGGGAAGCACAAACTTTGTGGTATCTTCCTTCTCCTAGGTGATCAGTTTCTGTTCACTCTTCTCTGCCCGAGATGGCTCTGTTCAGTTGGCTGCTGAGAGTTTGTGCCAAGCAGGTGCCCTTGGCTGCCGGGCGGGGTGGGCCCAGGGCACTGACCCTCTGACCAGCTGCTCCATCAACCCTCTGGCACCATGACAGCTTCTAGTCTACTCTGACAGCCAGGATGACAGGCCAAATGAGTTGGAGGCTGAAACTAGGGCCAGAGGGAGGTGGGGACGTTAGCCTCGCCGGAGGCTGTGGGGAGGGGCCAAGAGTTGGCCAGAAGGTGGGGAGAGAGGGAGCCCAGCGATGACTAACCCAGGCGCCCCACCCAGCCAGCCGGCTTCCCAGGCGGTCATGGCCAAGCCGGGGCTAGGGGCCTCACCACCGGACATACTGGGGGGAGGTGCAAAGGTGACCTTCTCTCTGTCCAAGACGGCCAGTTAGCCTGGGGGGGGGGTGCGGGTAGAGTTTCCAGGCCCTCCTCCTGTCCGCCCCCCCAACCTCCGCCCAACCACGGTGAAACCCTAACCTTTGGGTTGCATAAGGCCTCCGCACCGCCGCCCCCTACTCCTTTCCCCTCCCCCCTTACATAACATCCCCGGGAGGGAACGAGAGGAGGGGCTGGCCCGCCCAGGGACCCCTTCCCTGCCAGGGACTTGAACTAGCCCTGCCCCAGTCAGCGCCGGTAGAGGCAGTGCACCTCCACACCAGTCGCTCTCCCAGATTCTCCCCTGGCTAAATGGTCAGCTCCCGGATCCTCAAACCTGAGGCCGTCGGGCTTAGACGCCCCCAGCCCTCCGGCCTCTTATCTTCCCCAATTACCTCTCCAGACCTTCTTCCATGATTCTTGTCCGGGACCCTCTCTTTAAACGTCCAGACTCACTACTCGGGCCAGTCCAGACCCCTCTCCCGGGAGGGTCCCCGTCCCCGCCGCCCCCTCTCCCCTCCCCCAGAAGGGCAGGGTGTGGTCGTCAGGACCCTACTTTCCCCCATTACCCTGTTACCGCGATTTCCCCCGGAATGACCGGGCCCCTAGATCACACCCACCTGATGCTGGGTGTGGGGGTTGCTGAGGACAGGGAAGCAAAATCACTGCGTCCTCTCCGCACGGCCGACCGCTCTGTCTCTTCCCAGCGCCCAGCACACACCGGCTCCAGTCTCCGATCAGCTGGCGGCGTGGTGACGCACGAGCTACGAAGGCATCTCCCAGGGCCAATCACCGCCTACTGCTGGGCAACGTGACCACACCCACTGGGGGGCGCCAGCACCTCTGCTTACTCCCGCCCCTCCCGGCGTCTGGGCTCTGATTGGCAAGGAGGCCACCCCCTCGCCCGGAGGAACTGCTCTAAGCCACGCCCAACAACTGACCAGCTGGCCAATAGCTGAAAAGGTGTGGCTAGTCCTCGGCCTAGGCCACTTGCTTAGACCAGTTCTACGTCAGCCACAATTTAAAGAGCAGAAGGAAGTGAAGGCGTGTGCTTTTGCAGTGCATCTTGGTCAATGAAGTTCTTTACGGTGACACTCGGCTTCCCAGAATGCAGCGCGCTCTGTGAGTTGGCATTTTTAAACTGATCTCTGAATCGGTCGCGGGGAAGTCCTTAAAGGGCTAAAGCCCCTCCTTCTTGGAATTTCTTTTAGAGAACCTCAGAACTGATTCACCAGCCTCCACAGAAGGCCTAAGTTAAAGAAAGGTGGAGCTCGAGAAGCAAAGGAGTGGGCAGAGCTGAAGATGGAAGTCAGCCACAGATGCAACCGAAATCCCTAGGGCTTCGGGGTATAGGAACGACTGTCACCCGCACAGCCCCAGTCTTCTCTGGGGAGCTAGTATACCCTTCGTGGGTCTAGCGAAAGGAATCTGTCTCGTCCCAGTCGCCGAACAGCCCACGACTTCTCAAGGGGCAGCTTCCTAACAAAGGATTAATAGCACAGCCCTCTCTTTAGAGAGAAGGCTTCTGTTTAGAGATTAGAGGACGATCTGTGGCTAAGTAATACTAGCCAGAAACCCCACCATCTGATTAACACCTAGTCAGTCCCACCCTCCAAAGCGCTTCACTGACTCAGGCCTACTTTAGGGAAGTGATTTCAAAGGTGGAGACCAATGAAGAGGCTGCTGCTTCCCCAGGGGCCAATCAGAGTCTGAAGAGCGGGGGATGGGCAAAAACTGAAATGAACCCAATGACTTGGCAAAAGCTGCTGAATTGATTATTTAAAGAGACAAGCCTGGGACCACCTCATCACTCCCTCCTCACCCCCAAAGAGAAACTTCTGGCTTGGGGTTCATGACTTTTGTATCATCTCCAAATTGAGGGTGCGGGCAACTGAGGCGGACAAATGAGAGGGGAGCTGAGGTAGTTACTGCGTTAAGTATGGGGCTCCACTAGGTGATTGCTAGCTCCTTCAAACTCCTCAATTCTTCGTTCAGGACATTGTGCCTTTAAGGAGACTTCCTGTCTTCCGGCCCTAGTAACAGCTGATTGTTGGACCCCAGGGGAGCATCAGTCTTAACCACATCCTTCTCCTCCTCCTTCCCGTCTGTCCTTCTCCATCTCCTTTTCTCTGACCCCCCCCCCACACCCCGCATGGGTGGTAAGGGAAGGAAATGGAACCCCAATCATGGGGGTGGGGGCATTATACTTTCCTGATCTTTTCTCTATCACTCCAGGATTGCCACCTCCCCCCAGCATCTTAGTTTTTCAGAGTTCGGAGGAGATTGGAACCAGAGATATTTCTTGTCAGCACAGTGAGTTTGGTGAAGCCACTCTTGGGGAGCCTGGTACGTTCGATCACTCGTTGAGTGTGGGTGCTCCAGTAGGCTCCTGGGGATGGTACAGGGAAACTGAGCCCAAGCCTAGGGAAAAGGAAAGGTTGTGGAAAGGAAGCCTGGTGGATCAGAACCCTGTTTCCTGTACCAGCTGCCCCTAACTCGCTGTTTCAGTTGCTCTTTCCCTTCCTAGGTCCGGTAGCTGACCGGGTCCTCCTGCCTTGGCCTGCCCACTCCACTTCTAACTTCTTAGGTGCCACATATCTTTTCCTTTTAGCCCACCCCCTCCCTCTGGAAACGTGCCAACATTCTGTTAGCTCAGGTACTGCAGGTGGAACACATCAGTCCTGGAAGCCAGGGTTGTCTTCTGGGAATTCCTACGGGAAGACCCAGGTAAATATGTTGTTCCAGCTCTGAGCTGGGAGTCAGGGTCACTCCAGGACAAACTTAGTGTGAAGTCCCAGGACTGACTTGGCAGGGTTAGGGGAAATTGAGTAGGGCTCTGGCCAAGCTTGGAAGAAAGAGGAGTCTCAATAAGCTGCCCTATTCTCCATTATCCCTAGCCTAAGAGTCCCATTCCCTCCTCATTCAAGACCCCAGTGGTTGCCCTTCTGCACTTTATCCAACTCTCTAACCTCTCACCGACCTCGAGGCGAAGAGCACAGTTTCAGGTTGAGATTTCTCAACCTTAGCACTGTTGATATGTTTAGCCAGATGACTTCTTATGCAAATGGCTGCACTGTGCTCTGTCCTAGATGCCAGTAGCACACAATCCCGATCCCAGTTATAACTAACAGAAATGTCCCCAATTTTCCTCTGGGGAGTCCAAACCCGCCCTTGCTGAGGAGAACTGAATCAGGCAAACATTCAAATTCCAGTGCTGACTAGCAGTGCACGTAGCAATACTTCCTTCATCTACAAAACAGTGTAAATAATAAAGTATGGTTTCGTGTAAGGTTTTCAGAAGGGATGGTTTGAAATCACTTAGCACAGCACCGATCCACCAGACCCACAGCTGGCACACTCACTGCCAGCTTCTTTCTTGCTGACCTCATTTGGCATGGGCTGATGGCCCACAGGCAGCTGCCGTTTCCCCCAGTGACTAGCCAAAATGGGTACTTCTGGAAACACGGTATTGAAGTAGGCAAAGGGAGTAACTAATTCTCAGCCCCATATTCCCAAAGCCCAAGGGTGCTTGAGTGGCAATTCAGGAGTAACAGGTGAGGGAGAGGAAATTGGGAGGACAATTACACAGCCTTATTTTAATTATTATCAGTAAAGGTCGTGGTGGGACTTTATTCATGCAGAGCGCACCATCTGGCACGGAGTTATACCTCCCTGAACCCCAAAGACTTACTTTTCAAGATGTACCTAGAATATCTGTGCATCAGAGCTACCCAGCGTGCTTGACAAAAGTTCAGGCTCCAGGGTCTCGTTCTATGCTAAGTAAGAAGAGCACCTTAAAGGTAGTAGAGCACTTGCTCGGCTGGCACGCGCAAAGCCTTAGGTTCAACCCCCAAGATAACAAAGCTAAGAAGTTTTCTAAAGTTCAGATAAGGGCAAGTGCACATCCCAGTCTTGAAAGGACTTAGAACAAGAAGTAACTTTAAATCCATTCAAGATCACTCTTGTAGTATACAGCCAACACCACTAGAGGGCAGGGCACATAGACTTAGAGAAAAGTTTTTGTTCTATTTGGACAAACTGAGACCAGAGCAAAGACCTTTCAGATCCAGTTCTGTTGTTACCAAGGCACAACCTTTGGATCATCAAAATGGGCCCTCCCAGAGGGTAGTAATAAGGTACACTTGTTACCCCAGGACTTGAGTGGTGGTGGCGTCCGCTTTTAATCCCAGCACTTGGCAGAATCAGGCAGATCTCTGATTGAGGCTGGACTGGTCTACAGTATGAGTTCCAGGCCAAACAGAGCTACACAGAGAAACCCTGTCTTAAGCCCTGCCCCCTCCACAAAAAAAAAAAAAGATTAGGGGCTGGAGAGATGACTCAGTGGTTAGGAGCACTGACTGTTCTTCCAGAGGACCTGGAGGTCAGTTTCCAGCACCCACATGGCAGCTCACAACTATCTGTAACTCCAGTTCCAGGCGATCCAACATACTCACACAGATAAACATATGGGAAAAACACCAACTCATATTAAGTAAAAATAAATCATGAGAGACAGAGAGAGAAGGGGAGGGGGAGAGAGAGAAAAAGAGAGAGAGGAGGCTGAAGGATCTTGAATTGAAGACTCACCTTGGATACATATTAAGATTCTGATTTTTTTTAAAAAAGGGTTCTTTCCTGGGTCCTACACCTACTATGTATGTTGGGGAGGGGTGGAAGGGTAAGCAAAAAAACAAATGAACAAAATTCTCTCTGTCCTTTGGTTTCAGGCTCTCATAGCTAACCTGAAGATAGAGAATTTTTATGGGCCATCTTGTTTCCCAACTGAAAAACAGTAATGTCCAAGTACAGAACACTAGTTTAATTGATCAATTATTTTAAAGAGAATATAAGCTTGCTTTTGTGCATATTCTCTCTCTTTCTCTCTCCCTTCTCTCTGAGACAAGATCTCATTATGTCATCCTGGCTATCCTGGAACCTTCTACATAGACCAGGCTGGCATGGAACTCACAAAGATTTTCCGGCCTCTGCCTTTGCAGTGCTGGGATTAAAGGCAAGCACCACTATGCCTGGTTCTCTTTCTTTTTTAAAATGTTCTTTTCTATGTGTGTGAATATTTTGATTGCATACATGAATGTGTACCGTGTGAGTGCCTGGGCCCATAGAGGGCCAGCCAGAAGGAGGTGCCATACACCCTGAAAATAGAGTTACAAATGACTGTGAGCTGCCCAGCTGGGTGCCAGGAACCAAACCCAGGTAAGAGTAACAAGTAACCATTGCACCATCTCTCCAGCCCCTAACATTTTTTTTTTACTGAAGTGAAACAAAACTTTTTCCTACTAACTTTATTTTATTTTTAGAATTTTTCAAAAAGATGTATTTATTTTTATTTCATGTGTGTGGGTGTTTTGCCTGCAGGTATGTCTTTGCACCATGTGTGTGCAGTGCCCATGGAGAGCAGAAGAGGAGATCAGATAGAGCTGGAGCTATAGACAGGTGTTAGCCACCATGTGGTGCTGGGAATTGAGCTGTGGTTCTCTGAAGAGCCCTCAGTGCTCTCAGCCACCGAGCCATCTGTGCAGCCTTTAACTTCACTTTGCAGGGACATAAACTTAGGCATGGGAGTGACTAAGCAGGGAACCAATGAGAGCTCCAGGGCTTGTCCTGCTGCAGATTTGTAAGTTGTTTCCTGTGTCTCATGTGGCTCTCCCTGAGTGTCCACGGAGTTACATTAGAGCCCTCAGGAGTGTCGCGAGGTGCAGGCAGGCATGATACACTCTGAGTGGCCATGCCTTGGTCGGTATGGTGTTTGGAAACCCACCCACTAAATCATACTGGAGAACAAATACCAAGTCATCTCTTGAGAGTTCAACTCAGGCCCCTTTTAGAGTGAGAGTCCTTATCACAGCTGCACAGCCTGAGATCCTCAGGCCAATCTGAGGTTATAGGGATGGTTGGTCAAGCAGCCCGACTAATATTCCCTTAGTCTCGTCTCATCACCGAGGACATCTCATCTGTATTAGTTAATTTTCTGTTGCTGTGATAAGACACCATGGCCAAAGACAGCTCCAGAAAGAGAGTTTAGCCAGGTATGGTAGCACACACCTTTGATCCCAGCACTCGGGAGCAGAGGCAGACAGATCCCAGTAAGTTTGAGATTAGCCTGGTCTACATAGTGAGTTCTAGGACACCCAGGGTTATGTAGAGAGACACTGTCTTAAAAAAGAAAAAGAAAAAAGAAAAAAAAGGAAAGGTAAAGGAAGAGTGTTTATTTGTGGTTCCAGAGAAAGGAGTTCATCCTGCCAGGCAGGCAGAATCTGGAAGCAAGAGGCACAGCAGCAGAGAGAACAAACTGGTAATGAGGTAAACCCTCAAGCCTGCCTGCCCACAGTGATGTGCTTCTACCAACAAGACCACACCTCTCTGTCACCCCTTCAAATGCCACCACCAACTGGGACCAATGTTCAAATGCCTGAGTTTGGGGGGAACATTGACTCAAATAACCATTCTGTCTCTGGATGGGGTGCCACTCACAGGCCTTGTGGGCACACCCGTGTTTCATAGCTGGGCAAATGGAAAGGAGAGGAGACTTAGGCGAGACACCAGACAACGTCTGAAGTCACTTTTGGGGTTCATTCACAGTTTGGTTAAAGTCATTGATGTCATCATGCTGCTCAACCAGGGAGTTAGCTGGAATCCCAGCACTTGACAGGAGCAGGCAGGTCTTAGGCAGGTCATCCTCATCTACATGGCAGTTTAAGGCTGGCCGGGAACATCTGATGCAGTGCAGGTCCCTCATGGTAGGGAAGTCTTCACAGCAGCAACTTAAAACACCCAGTCACACTGGATCTATAGTCAGGAAGCAAAAGATGATAAATTTATTTCTTTTTTCAGATAGGGTATCATGTAGCCCAGGCTGGTCCTCAAACTCCCTGCAGTTAGGATGACTTTGAAGTTCTGGTCCTCCCACCTCCACCTCCCAAATGCTGGAATTACAGGTGTGTGTCAGCATGCTGACTCGAAGCACTGGTTTGAAAATGAATTGGCCTAGCTTTAAGTCCTGTCTCGAGTTTTTCTTGTGTGATCTTTGACAAGTTTACTAAAGGTGGTTGGTTCGCTTCCCTATTCTAAATTAGGTATGAAAATATCTCCCGTTTTGCTTTGGTTTGACGTTTTGAGACATGGTGTGATGAGACATAGTGGTCCTGGCTGTCCTAGAACTCAGTGTATAAACCAGGCCAACCTTGAACTTGCTTCTGCCTCCTGTACTGGGATTGCAGGTTTGAGCCACCATGACAGGTTTAATAGCTTCCTAAAACTGCAGTGGCACGCTGGATGTGAGTTGGTGAAATGGTCCATCAGGCAAGAGTTTGCTGACAAAGCCTGATGGCCCAAGTTTGACCGAGGTACACGTGCAGCCGTCCACCTCCACGCATACACTCTCACACTTAGTAAAAACAAAAAGCACACAAACCAGGGAGAGAGAGAGAATTAAATGAGCTATGTAAAGCTCTTGGCAAGTGGCTAACTCCCGGTAAACACTCCATAAATGGGGAAGCTACTACGTATGAGGTCATGTGACCAAGCACATCTGGGGCTCCAGCAGCCTTTGAAGAAGAAACAGAATCTGTCATATCTAAACCACAGATGTGTTTTCTCTGGGCAGTCTTTCTCCTTTTCTTCCTTCTCTCCCCCTTCCTTTTTCGAGCTATGTCTTGTGTAGTCCTGTGGTGGGGGTGGGGCTGGAAGTCTTAACTACACTGGCTTTGAACTTGCAATGATGCTCTGCCTGATCTGTCTTATTTGAGACAGGTCTTACAATGTAGCCTTTGCTGGTTTTTCATTCTATAGACCAAGTTGGCCTCAAATTCACAGAGATCTACCTGTCTCTGCCTTTCAAATGCTGAGAATAAAGGTGTGTGCCACCACACCTGGACTTTAATTTTTTTTTACTTTATTAATACTAGGAATCAAAATTTCCACTTCATCCCCTTCACCCGCTTCCCCACTCACCCTCCTCCTCTCCCCATCCAGTCCTAAGAGAGGGCAGGGAACCCTGCCCTGTGAGAAGTCCAAGGCCCTCCCCCCCTCCATCCAGGCCTAGGAAGGTGTGCATCCAAATAGACTAGGATCCCAAAAAGCCAAACAAGTCCCAGTGCCATTATCATTGGCTTCTCAGTCTGCCCCAATTGTCTGCCACATTCAGAGGGTTCAGTTTGATCCCATGCTCATTCAGTCCCATTCCAGCTGGCTTTGGTGAGCTCCCATTAGCTCAGGCACACTGTCTCAGTGGGTGGAACATCCCCTCGTAGTCCTGACTTGAATTTTAATTTTTAAAACCTATTTATTTTTATATATAGGTGTGTGGGTGCTTGTGGAAGTCAGGAGAGGGTGTCAGAACCTCTGGAGCTGAAATGTTTCTTTATGTAGTCTTGACTAGAATTAGTTCTGTAGACCAGGCTGGCCTCGAACTCACAGAGATTGGCCTGTCTCTGTCTCCCAAGTGCTGGGATTAAAGGCGTGTACCACTACTGCCCAGCATCTTAAGTGCTTTTAAAGGCTTAAGCCTCAGCACCAAAGTCTTAGGAAACTCAACACACACACACACACACACACACACACACACACACACACACACGAATGTGCCAGAGCACACAAAGTGGTTTTATTGCTGGCCTGGCCTGTACATGAGCCAGAACCAAGACCTTTGGCGGGAGATCCGCAGTTTGAGTGTAGGCTCTCTGGTTTCTGTTCCTTGTTCTGTGTGGCACCCTGCCTAGAGCCATAGCAGCATCTGTAAGCCCACAGTTTCAACAGGAAGTCTCAGGAGAATATTTCGTTTTAAAGAACACCAGGTCTCTGTGCCTGGGCCACTTCCCTGCTTCCCGGGATGTTGTGAAGGCCAAGTGGCAAGTTACTAACCAAGTGCTTTGGAAAATTAAACTCCTTGTTTTGTGGAGTAGCATGGGAACGCTGAGAGGGTGCATGTCTGGTTCTGAGGCTACCAGAGCTGACAGTTGGCTAAAGGCTAGCATTTCCAAGATGAGCCTCACTAGATCCGCATCTCAGGGCCTCCAAGAAAAATGGGAAAGGGGAAAGAGGTCCGGTGCCTGTTCAGGATGGTCTTCCTCTGCACCTGAGGGCGGCTGGATTGCCCAGGTGGCCCCAGAAACAAGCGAGGCTGGGACGAAGCCCCAAAAGAATAGCCGAAGAGAGAGTGCTTTGCCTAGGCTGGTCCGCAGGGGTGGGGGCAGGAGCAGGAGGCGGGGTCTCTCTGGGCCCTTTGGAGACACGTGCGGTTGTTTCCGTGTCTGGGAGATCACATGACCCGCATCAGCTGACCCGTCACGGTGGCGCTCAGCTCTGGAGCTCAGCGCTCCCCGCCCCGCTGCGACCTGGAGCGCAGGACCCTGTGGAGGGGTAAGAGGATCCTCAGGCCTTCTCTCTTTTGTCGCCGGTTCGCCCAGTCACCTGCACCCCAGCTCTCGCTCCTCGCCCATCCCAACCTTCCAGGCCTGGCACCCCGGAAGCCACTGCGAGGAGGGCCGTGGCCAGGCTCAGCCTCGCGCTGCCCCCAGGGGGCCAGGACCAGATGGCCCAGGGGAGCAGAGGACGGAAAGTGGTTCTTACAACAGGATCAGAGGGCTGGTCTTCTTCCCCAGGACCTGACATGGAGGAGCTGCTCCGGAGCGTGGAGAGAGACCTGAACATCGATGCCCGGCAGCTAGCCCCGGCGCCGGGGGGCACCCACGTGGTGGCCCTAGTGCCCGCGCGTTGGCTGGCTAGTCTCCGCGAACGCCGCCTGGGACCCTGTCCCCGGGCCGAGGGCCTGGGTGAAGCGGAAGTCAGGACTCTACTTCAACGCTCGGTACAGAGGCTGCCCCCGGGCTGGACGCGGGTAGAGGTGCACGGGCTGCGGAAGCAGAGACTGTCCTACCGGCTGGGCGGAGTCCTGCCCTTTGAGGAGGGGTCCTGTAGCCCCGAGACTCTCACTCGTTTCATGCAGGAGGTGGCTGCCCAGAATTACCGGAACCTGTGGCGCCATGCATACCATACTTATGGGCAGCCCTATAGCCTTAGCCCTGCCCCCTCAGCTGTACCCGCCCTAGACTCTATAAGACAGGCTCTACAGAGGGTCTATGGATGCGCCTTCCTGCCAGTGGGTGAATCCACCCAGTGTCCATCAAATGTCAGAGACGGGCCCTGCACCTCTCGGGGCAGCCCTGCCTGCCCTAGCCTTTTGCGAGCTGAGGCCCTGCTGGAGTCACCCGAGATGCTGTATGTGGTACACCCTTATGTACAGTTCTCCCTGCATGATGTAGTTACCTTCAGCCCTGCCAAGCTGACCAACAGCCAAGCCAAGGTGCTTTTCATTCTCTTCCGTGTCCTCAGGGCCATGGATGCCTGTCACCGCCAAGGGCTGGCCTGTGGGGCCTTGTCTTTGCACCACATAGCTGTGGACGAGAAGCTGTGCGGTGAGCTCCGCTTGGACCTGAGTGCTTATGAGATGCCGTCTGAGGATGAGAGCCAGGAGGTCTCTGTAGAGAAAAACAGGACAGGTGTTAAATCTGAGAAAGAGGAGACAGGGAGACCTGCATGCCCCACCTGCCAGAAGGAACTCAAGGGCCTTATGCTAGACTGGGTCCACGGCCGAATCAGCAACTTCCACTACCTCATGCAGCTGAATAGGTTGGCAGGTCGCCGACAGGGGGATCCCAACTATCACCCAGTGCTGCCCTGGGTGGTGGACTTTACCACGCCCTATGGGCGCTTCAGAGACCTTCGTAAGTCCAAGTTCCGACTCAACAAGGGAGATAAGCAATTGGACTTCACCTACGAGATGACGCGGCAGGCATTTGTAGCAGGCGGTGCAGGAGCTGGGGAGCCTCCTCACGTTCCCCATCACATCTCCGATGTGCTCTCGGACATCACGTACTATGTATACAAGGCTCGGCGCACACCCCGCTCGGTCCTCTGTGGACATGTCCGAGCACAGTGGGAGCCCCACGAGTATCCTGCCACCATGGAGCGGATGCAGACCTGGACACCTGACGAGTGCATCCCTGAGTTCTACACGGATCCTTCCATTTTCTGCTCCATCCACCCTGACATGCCTGACCTGGATGTGCCCTCCTGGTGCAGTTCTAACGAGGAGTTTGTGGCTGCCCATAGAGCGCTGCTGGAGAGCCGGGAGGTATCTCAAGACCTGCACCATTGGATTGACCTTACCTTCGGCTACAAACTCCAGGGCAAAGAGGCTGTGAAGGAGAAGAATGTGTGTCTGCACCTGGTGGATGCCCACACCCACTTGACTAGCTATGGCGTAGTACAGCTCTTTGATCAGCCACATCCCCAGCGCCTGGCTGGGGCTCCTGCCCTGGCTCCTGAGCCTCCAGTAATCCCCCGGCTATTGGTCCAGCCCATTCAGGAGGCCACAGGCCAAGAGGACATTCCAGGACAACATATGAATGGGGTAGGCAGGCTTGTTTTAGAGGCCACTCCGTGTGAGACTGGCTGGACTAGAGACAGGCCTGTGACAGGGGAAGATGACTTAGAGCAGGCTACGGAAGCTCTGGATTCCATCTCCGTCCCTGGGAAAGCAAGTGACCAGCTGGGCTCATCCTCCAGTCAAGTCTCACCTGGCCTGTTGTCTTTTTCAACAACCGCGGGCTCTCGACCAGGCCGCAGAAGCAAAGCTGCTGGATTGGACCTTGGCGAGGGTGAGGAGGGGAAGATTTTTCTTCCTGAGGGCTTCAGTCCCATCCAGGCATTGGAAGAGCTGGAGAAGATGGGTAACTTCCTGGCTAAAGGCTTAGGGAGCCAGCTGGAGGTGCCTGAACAGCCTCGGGTCCAGCCACCTGTGCACCTGCAGCGCCTCTTCCACCGAGACATGCAGGTGCTGGGTGTCCTGTTGGCCGAGATGGTGTTTGCCACCAGGGTCCGCACACTGCCGCCTGATGCACCTTTGTGGGTGCGCTTTGAGGCTGTCCGGGGTCTCTGTACGCGCCACTCCAAGGACGTCCCCGTGTCTTTGCAGCCTGTGCTGGACACACTTCTTCAGCTGAGTGGGCCCAAAAATCCCATGGTGGTGAAGAAGGGCAAGCTGGACCCACTGTTTGAGTACAGGCCCGTTTCCCAGGGACTGCCCCCTCCCAGCCCAGCCCAGCTCCTCAGCCCCTTCAGCTCCGTGGTCCCCTTTCCTTCGTACTTCCCAGCACTGCACAGGTTCATTCTGCTGTACCAGGCGAGGCGCGTGGAGGATGAGGCCCAGGGACGGGAGCTGGTGTTTGCTCTGTGGCAGCAGCTGGGTGCAGTGCTGAGTGACATCACTCCCGAGGGCTTGGAGATCCTGCTGCCTTTTGTATTGTCACTCATGTCTGAGGAGCACACGGCTGTGTACACAGCCTGGTACCTATTTGAACCCGTTGCCAAGGCCCTAGGCCCCAAAAATGCCAATAAGTACCTCCTGAAGCCCCTCATCGGTGCCTATGAGAGCCCCTGCCGGCTGCATGGCCGCTTCTACCTGTACACTGACTGTTTTGTGGCCCAGTTGGTGGTGCGGTTGGGTTTGCAGGCCTTCCTCATTCACCTGCTGCCCCATGTCCTTCAGGTACTAGCTGGGCTGGAAGCCTCCCAGGAGGAGAGCAAAGGCCTGGTTGGAACCACTGAGGATGAGGAAAGCGAGATCCCAGGGTCCAGGCCTGGCTCGTGTGCCTTTGGGGAGGAGATTCAGATGGACGGGGAACCTGCTGCTTCCTCAGGACTGGGACTCCCAGACTATAGGTCAGGCGTCAGCTTCCATGACCAGGCCGAGCTGCCAGACACGGAGGATTTCCAGTCTGGACTTTATGTGGCCGAATCTCCACAGCCCCAGGAAGCTGAGGCCATGAGCCTGGGCCAGCTGAGCGACAAGAGCAGCACCAGCGAGGCCTCGCAGGGCGAGGAACGGGGTGGGGAGGATGGGGGTGCCCCTGTGGACAAGAACAGCCTGAAGTCAGTCGACAGCAGCCAGGACTTGAAGCAAAGTGAGGGCTCTGAGGAGGAAGAAGAGGAGGAAGGCTGTGTGATCCTCGAGGAGGAAGAGGAGTCAGATGACGTCACAGGAGCATCTGAGCTCGCTCTGTCTGACACAATGTTGTCCATGGAGACGGTCGTGGCTCCTGGGGACGGGAGAGAGAGAGAAGAGGAAGGGGAGCCCTTGACAGAGCAGCCAGAAGGCAAAGAACAGAAGATCCTCCTTGGTGAGTTCTCGGGCCTGGGAGGTGTTGGTCAGCCGCTCCCCACTTCCGTGTTTCCTGTGCCGTGCACGGGTCCATCCTGTGCTCACATCCGCAGCCAGATGGTCCGATACAGCGTACTGTGTTAGTGTGTGAGTGCAAAGTGAGCTTTCGGACGTCAGAGAAGGTGTCTTTTAAAGGGACGGGTTGGGCTCGGGATGGAGATTAGTGGTGGAGCATTTGCCTAGAATGTGTGAGGCCTTGGATGTTTTATCTCTAGCACCAGAAAAACAATTAAGAAGTAAAAGCAAGCGATGGTCGAGGTGTAAATTGAATGGGAGCCGTCAATACGAGGTGTGAAATGGGAAGAGTGTTCCAGACAGGGCTTGTGTGCAAGTCTCCGAGGCTCTCATGGTTCCATCAGAGAGGCCATGAAAGGCTTACTGAAGAGAGGCCAGGGAGGAACAAGCCTATATTCAGGGAGTTGGGAACATCGCTGAAAGGAAGACCTCTCTTCAGTTCCTATGTCAACCTCTAGCGTGGCTAAGTGGATGGGCCCTGTGTGGTCAGGCTCCCTAGCAAACAGCTGGAGTTGGCTGGGCGGGGTGTGGTAGCGGGTGGGGTGGCAGAGGTGCCGAGCGAGTTATCTGATGAGCTCAGACCCTGCTCCTGCCCTGCAGATACTGCGTGCAAGATGGTCCGCTGGCTGTCCGCCAAGCTTGGCCCCACAGTGGCCTCTCGCCATGTGGCCCGGAACTTGCTACGCCTGCTGACATCTTGTTATGTGGGTAAGGCCTGTGGTTAGTGCTGGAGACCAACTTTCCTCCCGGGCTTCTGCCCATCCTTAGCCTCTCTTAGGGGATTCCTTTCCTAACTTCGCATCACTTCCTGGGCAGGTCCTGGGTCTCAGTCTGTCAGCTCCTCTTCTTGGGTTGGGAGAGGGGAAGATCCCAGTCTAGAATGAATAGAAGTTGCCCCATAAATCTTAGAAGGCTGACCTCCCTTCTGCCTTCCATTAGTTTCTCAAAGGCCTTCCTTGGCAGGGCCCACTCGGCAGCAGTTCACAGACAGCGGTGACGAGAGTCCCCCACTGAGTGCCGGCAACATCTACCAGAAGAGGCCAGTGCTCGGTGACATAGTGTCAGGGCCTGTGCTCAGCTGTCTCCTCCACATCGCCCACCTCTATGGAGAACCGGTTCTCACCTACCAGTACCTGCCCTACATCAGCTACCTGGTCAGTTGCTGCTTCAGCAGTCCTGGGGTGGGGAGGCTAAGGACCCAAGGGCTGGCCCCCAATCTCTGAGGCTTCAGAAGGTCTGTGGAGTGGCCTGGCCCTCATCTACTCTGTGGTCCCAGGTGGCCCCAGGGAGCAACTCAAGCCCCAGCCGACTGAACAGCCGCAAGGAGGCGGGGCTGCTGGCCGCGGTGACACTGACTCAGAAGATCATTGTGTATCTCTCAGACACGACCCTCATGGACATTCTGCCCCGCATCAGCCATGAAGTCCTGTTGCCCGTGCTGAGCTTCCTCACCTCTCTTGTCACAGGGTAGGTGACATTGGAGAGTCACCTGGCTGAGGGATCCCCAGGAGGGGCTGGGAAGCTCAGGGGAAAGGAGATAATACTGGGGGTTAAGAGTCATGATGCCAATGCTGGGTGTGGTGGCACAGGCCTTTAGTTCTAGCATCCAGGGGAGGGGAAATTTCTGTATAGTGAGAACTCCAGGCTAGCTAAGGCTACCTAGTGAGACTCTGTCTTTTAAAAAAAAAGTCCTGGGTCTGGGTTGTGGGTGTGGCTTGGAGATAAGACTCTTTCCCAGCAGGCAACGCTACATTTGAGCTCCAGCACCTCAGAAAAACAAATGGGGGCTGGAAAGAATGGCTCAGGGTTTAAGAGTACTGGCTACTTTTCCAGGGGTCCCAGGTTAGTTCCCAGCACCCACATGGTGGCTCATAACCATCTGTAACTCTAGTTCTGGGGGATCTGACACCCTCTTCTGGTCTCTGTGGGTACTGTATGCATTGAAACAAACATGCAGGCAAAACACCCATACACATTTTAAAAAAAGCTCATGTTCTATTCTAACTCCAACTCCGAGTAAGCTACGCTGTGCCTCCATTTCCTTATCTGGTTTGGACTGGTCAGGCCCTTCAGGGAGGGACCTGCAACTCATGAGCTCCCGTTTCTAGGTTCCCAAGTGGGGCCCAGGCCCGGACTGTCCTGTGTGTGAAGACGGTCAGTCTCATCGCCCTCATCTGCTTGCGCATCGGACAGGAGATGGTTCAGCAGCATCTCAGCGAGCCCGTGGCCACCTTCTTCCAGGTCTTCTCTCATCTGCATGAGCTGCGGCAGCAGGTAGGCAGAGCGTCTGGGCTGGGCAGGCTAGGCCAGGGCTGTGGGCTCGCTGACTCCCCGGGCTTCCTGCCTGCAGGATCTGCAGCTGGACCCTAAGGGCTGTGCTGAGGGCCAGCTGCCAGAGGCCACCTTCTCTGACGGGCATCGACGACCAGTGGACCCCAGCCTGCTGGAAGAGCTGCAGAAGGTGTTCACCCTGGAAATGGCATACACAATCTACGTGCCCTTCTCCTGCCTGTTGGGTATTGCCCATCACGTTCCTTTGCACAGCGTTGGTGACATCTCTTCCCTGGGGCGGGCCCAATGCGTTCACTTCCAGAGTCAGCAGTGGGTTCCTTTTTTGTTTTTTGTTTTGTTTTTTGACACAGTGTCTTATTTAGCCCAGGCTGACCCCTAACTCTGGATCCTTCTGCTTCTGCTTATCCACTGCTGGTGTTCTAGGCATGTGCCGCCACTCACAGTTCTTCATTTTCCTTAAAAAATTATTTTGTTTGTGTGTAGAATACGCATGTGAGTGTAGGTGCATGCATGCTTTGACGTGTGTGGAAGTGAGAGAACAATGTTGGGAGTTAGTTCTCTCCTTCCACCATCAGTTCTGTGGATTGAACTCAGGTGCTGAGTCTTGACAGCAGGCCCCTCTGCCTGATGAGCCATCTCTTACTCTTGTTTTCTGTTTCTGTTTTTGTTTTTGTTTCTGAGGCATAGTTTCTCTGTATAACAGCCCTGGCTGTCCTGGAACTCACTTTGTAGACCAGGCTGGCCTATAACTCACAGAGATCCACCTGCCTTTGCCTCTCGAGTGCTGGGATTAAAGGTGTGCACTAATACCACTCAGCTTGTTTTTGTTTTTTAAAGATGAAATCTTACTGTATAGTCCTGGCTATCCTTGTACATACCATCCCCCTGCCTCTGCATTTGCCTCCTGTGTCCTGGGATTACAGACAGGCATGTACTGCCAGCCCCCAGCTCACAGTACATTTTAAGCACAATGCTTTCAGAATCAGCAAACAGATATGGCCTCAGACCCCAATTTCCATGGTGATTATCTTAGTTAGGGTTTCTATTGAACATCATGATAGACCATCACAACCAAAAGCAACTTGGAGAGGAAAGGGTTTATTTCATCTTACAGCTCCTGAGTCACATGCTGTCACTGAGGGAAGTCAGGGCAGGAACTCGAGGCAGGAGCTGAAACAGGAGCCATGGAGGAACACTGACTTGTTCCTCGGGCTTGCTCAGCCTGCTTTGTTGTTTGTTTTATTTTGTTTGTTTGTTTGTTCGTTCGAGACAGGGTTTCTCTGTGTAGCTCTGGCTATGGGGACCCCATTCCCTCTATTTTCTCTGTTTCTATTTTATTTTCTTTTTGTTTTTTTGAGACAGGTTTCTCTGTGTAGCCCTGCCTGTCCTGGAACTTGCTCTGTAGACCAGGCTGGCCTGGAACTCACAAAGATCTACCTGCCTCTGTCTCCCAAATGCTAAGATTAAAGGCCTGTGCTGTCTGCTTTCTTAGAGAACTCAGGACCACCTGCCCCCGGGGGTGGAGCCACCCATAGTGAGTTGGGCCCTCCCACATCAATTGTTAATCAAGAAAATGCTCCCACAGGCCAATCTGGTGAGGGAGTTTTCTCAGTTGAGGGTTCCTATTCCCAAATGACTGTGCCTGGTGTCAAACTGACACAAAACAAAACAAAAACTAGCCAGGACAGTGACTTCCAAGAGATTCAACATTTTCAGGAGCCAACCATACAAGTCTGGGGACACAGGGGAATATGATGGTCTCCAGAAACTATCTGCAAAGGAATGGACAGCCTGCCATTTTTGTGGCCTCCCTTATGGGATGGGTGCGCTACTGGTTTCGCTTTGAATAGGATGCACCTTGCAGTTGGGTATGTTATGCTCCTACAGAATCCTAAACTCCAAGGGCACATCTGTCTTATCATTCTGTGTCTATTGCCGCTATGGGCATATGTGTCTGTCTCTATAGAGACAGCACTCATGTCTATGTATCGATAAAGGAAACTGAGGCTCAAAGACAGGGACTTAATAAATAGCCCAGAGTGGCCCAGTCAGTACCTTAGGCCCTTGGGTAGGTGGTAGCAGCTGCCTGTCGCCTTCCCTGATCTTAGGACCTTTCCCGCTCCCACGCAGGCGACATCATCCGGAAGATCATCCCCAACCACGAGTTGGTCGGGGAGCTGGCAGCATTGTATCTGGAAAGCATCAGTCCCAGCGCTCGAAACCCAGCCAGCATGGAGCCCACTATGCCCAGTGCCAGCCCCGAATGGGACCCTCAGAGTGGGAGCTGTCTCTTGGATGATGGCCACTCAGGGACCTTTGGGAGTGTCCTGGTTGGAAATCGTATCCAGATCCCTGATTCTCAACCTGAGAGTCCCGGGCCCCTGGGCCCCATCTCTGGAGTCGGAGGTGGGGGCCTCAGCAGCAGGAGTGAAGACAATGCCCTGAAGCGGGAGCTGCCCCGGAGTGCCCACAGCTTGAGTGGGAACTGGCTGGCATACTGGCAGTATGAGATTGGTGTGAACCAGCAGGATGCCCACTTCCACTTCCACCAGATCCGCCTGCAGAGTTTTGTAGGCCACACAGGGGCTGTCAAATGTGTGGCTCCCCTGAGCAGTGAGGACTTCTTTCTGAGTGGCAGCAAGGACCGTACTGTGCGCCTCTGGCCACTGTACAACTATGGGGATGGGACCAGTGAGACAGCCCCCCGCCTCGTTTACGCCCAGCACCGCAAGAGTGTCTTCTACGCGGGCCAGCTTGAAGCCCCGCAGTATGTGGTGAGCTGTGATGGGGCTGTGCACGTCTGGGACCCCTTCACAGGTGAGCGGGCGCAGGTGAGGCCTGTTTTGCGGCTGCTTTACTGTGCTTCCGCCAGGCCGCTGGCAATGGGAGCCCAGGGGGAAGATTGAGTGAGATGGAAACAACTGGGCCTTAGCAATTGTGGGACCTGAGTTTGAATCCACTCCCCCAGCTTACCAGCAAGCTGCCCTGCTGCTGGGAGCCTCCACTTCCCACCTCTGAGAACCTAAAGCACTTTGGTTAGAAGATTATGCATGAAGGGCTTGTGTAGCATCTCCTGCCATCATTGTACAGAGAACTGTGAATGGAGAGGAAGGGAGCAGATAGCATCGGGCAGGCTGGCGGTGCCAGCTGGCGAGAGCATGCTGTATGAAGGGGGGGGGGGATTGCTTTGGGGTGGGACCCTGGCTTGGCTATGGAAACAGGAAGATGAGAAAGTCCTGAAACCGTTTGTATTTTCTATGAGTCACTGGGGAATGGGATGCAAGGATAGGGTGAGTCGGGGGGGCTTGAAGTAGCCAGGGCTCTTTGATAGTCACTAGGTCCCCAAATGTACTGTGTTCTTCAGGGAAGACCCTTCGCATTGTGGATCCTTCAGACAGCCGGGTGCCCCTGACCGCTGTAGCTGTCATGCCTGCCCCCCACACCAGCATCACCATGGCCAGCTCTGACTCCATCTTGCGCTTTGTGGACTGCAGGAAGCCCGGCTTGCAGGTCAGGAGGTGTGCAGTTCCCTATGCCTAGCCAGGGGTCTCTAGGAGCCTGTCAGGGAAGAAACACTGCAATGGCAGCCCTGTGGGTGGGGCTCTGTGCTGGACCTGAGTCCAGGGACTTTCCTTTTTTTTTTTTTTTAAGATTTATTTATTTATTATGTATACAACATTCCTTCCATGTATGTTTGTATGCCAGAAGAGGGCACCAGATCTCATTATAGATGGTTGTGAGCCACCATGTGGTTGCTGGGAATTGAACTCAGGACCTCTGGAAGAGCAATCAGTGCTCTTAACCTCTGAGCCATCTCTCCAGCCCCCTTCAGGGACTTTCCTATCCATGGAGGAGTGGGAGGGTCAGGCCTCCTGACTTTATGGGCGTAAGTAGGGTGGGGGTGGGATGGCTGGCAATTGAGCCCAATCTCCCTCTGCCTACAGCATGAGTTCCGACTGGGTGGAGGACTGAACCCTGGGCTAGTTCGCGCCCTGGCAGTCAGCCCCAGTGGCCGTAGTGTTGTGGCTGGTTTCTCCTCGGGCTTCATGGTGCTGCTGGACACCCGCACGGGCCTGGTTCTGCGAGGCTGGCCAGCCCATGAAGGGGACATTCTACAGATCAAGGTGACTGCCTCAGTTCCTTCCCTTCACTTCTGCTTAGAGCCTGGCCTTAGTGAGGCCCTTGTACCTACTCATGGACATCTGATGGGCAGGGAACGTGGCCCTCTTGGGCCAGCTCAGGAACCAGCTGCATAGGAGGCAGGCTAAGGCCAGGAACCAGGGTTAGAACTGACCCCGCCGGGGATGTTCTAATGAGTAACCCTTGTCCATATTTGTCTTGCTTGGAGGATCAGGGGTCGCGCCCTGTCCATGACCCAGTTCAGGTTAAACAAAGCCCAGCCTGGAGGCTGTTTACTGCCTGGAGACCACTGAGCAGAGTCCATGCCCCCTGCTGGGCTGTCCTGATGGGGGCAGGAACAGGCCCAGTCGTGGGCATCATGTTCCAGCCTTCTATATTCAATCATAGGCCTCAGGGACTACTCAGAAAGTTCCGGGAAGGGAGTGATAGGGCCTGTTTGTGGGAGGATTTCTCCAAGCAGCTGGAACTCCTCCCCAACATGGATGGTGGCTAAGGTCGTGCTACAGGGGAATGTAGGCTGCCCTCAGCTCTATCCAGAGCCCCAGGGGAAGTTGCAAGTGTTCCTAAGTTCCAATGTTCTAAGAAAATGTCAGAATGGTTCTGGGATCATCCTGTATCAATCCCTGTTCTCTTTGAGGCTTCTCTGAGCCTCAGTGTTTTCCCGTGTAAAGTAAGGATGGCGCCAGGTGCTCTTTCAGAAGATCCGAGTTTGCTTTTCAGCGTAAGCCTTGGGCCACTCAGAACTGCCTGTGACTCCAACTCCAGGGGATTCAACACCCTTATGGCCTCCATGGGAGACCCTCATGTGGCCTATGCACGTGTCCTCATGTAGCATGCATGCACGCACGCGTGCGTGTTCATCACAAATACAAATGTAAATGCTCAAAGAGGCAGTGGCAGCACGTACCTCACAGGTGGTTGGGAAGGGTAGAGAGGGCAATGCGGGCGTGTGTAGCGCGGTGTCTGCACAGAATTGTTGGGATTTTTTCTTTAATTTTTAAAAGATTTACTTATTTTTATTTATTTATTTATTTTGAGACAGGATCTCTCTATAGAGCCCTGGCTGTCCTAAAATTCACTATGTAGACTAGGCTGGCCTTGAACCCAGAGAGATCCCCCTGTTTCTGCCTCCCAAGTGCTGGAATTAAAGTTATGTACCACCATGCCTAGATATTTTATATATAGAAGTGGGGTTTTTGTTTGGTTAGTTGTTTTCTGTTTTTAGTTTTTCAGGTTTTTTGAGACAGTGTTTCTCTGTGTAGCCGTGACTTTACTGGAACTCGCTCTATAGCCCAGGCTGGCCTCGAACTCACAGAGATCTGTCTGCCTCTGCCTCCCGAGTGCTGGGATTAAAGGTGTGCACCACTACCCCTTGGCTTTATAGGACTGTGTGTATATGCACTACCTTCATCCAGTGCTAGCAAAAGTCATAAGTAAGTGTCAGATCTCCATGGAACTGGAGTTACAGATGGTTGGGAGCCACCATGCAGGTGCTGGGAATGGAACCTAGGTCATTTACAAGGGTTAGGAGGTACTCTTAACCTCTGAGCCATCTTTCCAGCCCCATATATTCTTTTTTTTTTTTGAGACAGGGTTTCTCTGTATAGTCCTGGCTATCCTAGAGTAGAATCTGTTCTTAATGAGAGTAGTGGTTACAGGATTTTGGTTTTTGGTTTTTTTCTTTTTTTGGTTGATTTGTTTTGTGTTTTAAGACAAAGTCTGACTCTGAACCTTTAGGTGGCCTGGAGCTTGCTGTGTAGACCGGTGTTGGATTTATGGGCTTGTGAGATTCATGTCCACTATCTAGCCCAGCCAGTTATGGTTATATTAATAACATATTTAATTTTTCTTTTGGAGACAAGGTCTCACTATATATCTCCCAGACGCTGTCTGCCCTGGGGGATCACTGTGTAGACCAGGCTAACTTTGAATTCACAGAGGTCTGCCTCCTGAGTGCTGTAATTAAAGGCACCTTAGACTGGTGGTGGAGTTTGGCAGGTTGACAGGTTCCCCAGACCCCTACTGAAGCTGTCCGCCCCTCCCACTCTCTGCAGGCCATCGAGGGCAGCATGCTAGTCAGCTCCTCTTCGGACCATTCCTTGACTGTGTGGAAGGAGCTGGAGCAGAAGCCAACACACCACTACAAGTCAACGTCCGATCCCATCCACACCTTCGACCTGTACGGCAGTGAGGTGGTCACTGGCACTGTGGCCAACAAGATTGGCATCTGTTCCCTGCTTGAACCACCCTCTCAGGCCACCACGAAGCTCAGTTCCGAGAACTTCCGTGGCACACTCACTAGCCTGGCCTTGCTGCCCACGAAACGCCACCTCCTGCTGGGCTCAGACAATGGCATCATCCGCCTCCTGGCATAGGTCCAGGTGGGAGTTGGCTGAGGACAGGGGTGAGATGACACCCTCAGGTCCCACTCCTCATTCTTGATCTCTCAGCAGCTCCCTCTAGGCAAGCCCCAGGCTCTGGGTACCCACATGGCCTGCCGTCTGGGATCATGCAGTTCCTGAATCTCCAACGCCATGAAGTGGCTTCATTCATGAAACTCGGGAGATATACTGTTCCTAACCAGCAAGAAGGGGAGCATGGAAGAGCATTGTGATCCACATTGCTCCCCAGCTCTGCCTGCTGGATTCACATGGGGCAGGGAAGCATCAGGAAATGAAGGAAGATGGGTCTTGCTCAGCCAGCTTCTTCTAGCCAAGCTCTCCCTGGCTCTGTCTTCCTGTCCAGGGTACTGATGTTACCTGGACTCCAGCCTCAGGAGGGCTGGCCATGACCTAGGAGTTTAAGGGTTTGGTCTGGGGTTTCAGTATCCACTTGGCCAGGTCTTCTCAGTGTGGGACCAGAAAAGGGGAGCAGGGCCAAGGAAGAGGTTATATGGCCCTAGCTGGTTCAGGAATGAATCCATGCCTTGCCTTGGTACCCCTAACCACAGCGTTTGTGCCTTGAGCCAGGGAGGCAGCCCTGGGGCCAGCACCCCTGGGGAGAAGGGGGCCACAGGAATCATCTCTGCATCTCAGGCTCCTCTCAGAGGATGGGAAGCTCCCGACATCTCTTGAGTCCTCATTTGGCGTGGAGAAGAGGCCTGAGATGTGCCCCCGGCTGCCCCCTCACTGTTTGCGATCTATGTAAATATGATCAATAAATTCTTTGGAAGAGCCATGGAGCTGAGTGAGGCTGTGTTGTGTTTTCTTTTGCCCAGGCTGGGCTCAAGTAACTCTGCCTCAGCTTCCAAGGAGCTGGGGTTACTGGTGTGTGCCACCATGTCTGGTTAATGGCATGTCTTGGATTTTTTTGAGATGGTCTCATGTATCTCTTACTGGTCTTGATCTTGGGATGATGTTCCTGCCTGAAGCAAAGTCCTTGGATTTTAGGCATGAACACCAGGCCTAACTTTTATTTATTTTGTTTGTTTGTAACAGCTCTGGCTGTCCTGGAACTCTCATTTTAGATCAGGGTGGCCTTAAACTGAGAGATTCACCACCTGTCTCTGCTGCTTGAATTCTGGGATTAAAGGCATGTGATGCCATGCCCAGCCCAATTTTTATTTTTGAAATTTTTTTTTTGCTGTGTATGAGTGTTTTGCCCACACATACATATGTGCACCATCAGTGTGTTTGGATTCTGTGGAGGTCGGAAGAGGGCATCAGAGTCCCTGGAAACGAAGTTAATGGATGGTTGTGACCTTCAATGTGGATGCTGAGAATTGAATCTGGGTCCTCTGCAAGAGCAGCCGTGCTCTCAACCACTGAGCCATCTCTTTAGTCCCTAGCCCCGCTCTTTTTTGCTACAGGGTCTTTGTAGATCAAACCACTGGCCTTGAACTTGATGTGCAGCCAAAGTTGGCCTTGTATTCCCCGTTCCCTTACCTCTCCCCTCCAAATGTTTGTATCACCATGCCCACCACTTTATCTTGATGGCAGTAGAGTCAGGAAAGCTTGGTGGTTTCCAGGGTTGTGAAGAGCAGAACAAGAGGTTAGAGAAGGAGCCATTATCCTCTGGTTGCCTTAGATGCAGGGTTTCTGGTCTGGGTGGCCTTTGGCAAATTTTCAGATTGCCAGCCCTTGGGAAAGTGGGGAAAATGAGTGTTGCTACTGAAGAGGTGGGACCCTAGGAGGGCCTGCCTCTGGCTGAGTCTCAGCTCTCCACCCCTTGCCTTGGGGCCCAGGCGAAAGGCAGCCAACCAGAATCCTGGGCTTGCTCCAGGCTCCTGCATCCTCCCCTTCCCTGGGGCAGCTGTGGTGGGAAGACAGGAATTCTGGAACAGGAATCTGATTAGGACTCTGGTCTCCGTTCTGTGCCCTTAGTCCGGTCACACAGCCTCTCTAGCGTAACTGACCATGGATAGCCCTCCTGTCGAGGGAGCATTAGAAGGCCCGCAAGGCCCCTGAGCATCCTGCATCTACCCTCTTGCCTGGCCAGACCCAGCCTCCTCAACTGTCTGCTCCTGTAACTCCCCTGCTCCAGTCTCAGGCAACGCAACGTTCTGGGTGCCTGTCATAGTATTAGCAGCCCTGATGGGAAAGGGGCTTCTGGCCCCCATATCAATGTTTAACCGGATGTACAGGTCAATATTTACCAGCGAAGAAAGCAAGCTGAACGGGGGTTGGCTAAGAGCAAAGGTCCTGTAGGAGGAGCTAGGCCAGGCTGGCTGCACCAGGCAGAGCGTGGGGAGCAAGTGGGGAGCAAGGAGAACACCGTGTGCTGCAGCAGGAAGCCCGAAGAGGTAGGATGGAGGGAAGGTACAGCCTGCTCGGGCAGCACAGGAGGTGGGGAGCTGCCCCCTTGGCGAGGGATCTGGCTGAATTCAGGGAGCCTACAACTTCACAGCATCCTGGGGTGGTGAGGAGCGGGTCAGGCAACTGCAGAAGTCCCTCTGGAACTCCAAATCCTTGAGGCCTGTTCTTGTCAGGAAGAATTATACCCAGGTTGGAGATGAGTTCCTGGCTGAAGGCTCTTGGACATAATGGTGGGGGCTGGGGTAACAGAAGGACCCCCCCCCCCGCAAAGATCTGGCCCAGAGATAAGGTCTGGGTAGGGGTGAGGAGAGGAGGCCTTTATTGGAGGCCCTAGACTAAGACTTGCACGGTCCCCTCCACCAGCCTGGCTTCCCCAAAGCACCCTGGAGCAGAATTGGGGGCAGAGTTGGGATGAGGCCTGTGGTTCCCGTAAGTCCAAAGGTATCTGGGTCAGTCATTCATTGGGCTCTGCTATTGGGTCAATAAAGCAGCTTTCTGGCTGCCCTGCCACCCAAGCTGAGCTCTTGGGGCCTTTGGGTAGGACCCGGGCAGCCTGAGAAAGTCTGGATGAAATGAACAGTAGGTTAGATGGATTCTCTGGGGTGGGAAGCCTTCTCAGATACAGATCACCGCGGCCCAGGCATCTTACTCGGGGTTTACAGAGATTCTTATTTTGGTCCTCAAACTCTACATGGGAGGAGGGAGGACTTTTGTCGTGATTTTACAAAACAAGGTAAAGCCCAAAAGCATCCAGGGAAGAACCAAAGGTCCTGTGGCAAGAAGCAGAGCCCAGCTTTGAACCCAGGTCTGATCCACAATGTGAGGCCTAAAGGATGAAGGCTAAGGGAGAAACCAAAAGAGTGGGGAAAAATCATGGAAATCCCGCCTCTCAGGATGAGGATCCAATTCCTGAGGACCGGGTGTGGGCCTAAGTTCTGTAGCTGGATGGGGTTAGGGAGCCTGTGGGTAGCAGTCTGCTGCCTGGTGTTTGAGTGGGAAGCAGGACTAACCTTCCTGTTCCAGGTACAGGAACATGGCACTTCTCTGGGGGTTCCTGGTACTCAGCTTGTCCTGTCTGCAAGGTCCCTGCTCCATGGTGAGACTGAGCTGAGGTCTGGGTTGGAAGAGGTCGGGTTGAAGAAGATGCTGCAGGCAGGGGCAAGTTTGGGAGAGGCCAGAAGGGCAGAGAGGGAGGAAGGCTGAGTCCAGGGAGGGGTTGGCTCCGAGGGACCTCCCTGCCTCTCCTCACCCTTCTCTCAACAGTTCTCCCCTGTGAGCGCCACGGATCTCCCAAGCCAGCAGGTACACAAAAGTGAGGGTTTGGGGGAAGAGACCAAGGGACTCACCTATGTCTTGGGCAAAGCAGCGGGGACCTATGGGGAGGGTCGTCAACTTCCTCCTTTCTACAGCCAATGAGTGAACAGGCCCAGCAGAAGCTGCCCCCACTTGCCCTCCTCAAGTTGAGCAACCAGGTACAATCAGGTGGGGCTGGGGAAGAGTAAATGGGGCCAGGGGAGGAGGGCCAATCAGCAGGAGCAAGGGAATGGGGGAGGGGAGACTCGGTCATGTTCAGGGGTTTAGAAGGAAAGCCCCAGCATGACTCTTCCTCTCCCCTCAGATCTGGGACAAGGCCTTGTTGCCTCCAGCACCAGGACTCTGAGGAAGACAGAGAATCTGAAGCTGCCCCCTTGATCCTGCTGACCTCTGATCTATCCTTGTAGGATCTTGGTGGCCATGCTATCCCGGAGAGGTCCCCAGGAGACTGCAAGGGTACCCCAACTGCAGAGGAGACTCGCAGATTGGCTCAGGCCATGATGGCTTTTACTGCTGACCTGTTCTCCTTGGTGGCCCAAACATCCACCAGCTCCAACCTTGTCCTGTCACCACTGAGTGTGGCCCTGGCACTCTCTCACCTGGCACTAGGTACTGGGGCAGCACCTGTCCAGCAGAACTAGGAAGCCACAGTGCTGCAGAGGTTGCCTAGGGGTGGTTCCTCCATCAGGACACATGGATATTTGGTGGCATGCAGGTGCCTGAGCTGTCACCACCCCCTGTGATTCAGAAATTCGGGGATGGCCTAAGAATGTGGTGATTGACAAATCCCCCAGTTATTTTTGCACAAGCGTTTGACAGCTACAGTGTCTTCCCCTGGACCTGAGTGTCTTGCTGTGGGAAACTCTGGCTCAGAGAGACAAGGTACCTTGAGTGAGGCAATACGGCGCAGCTTGTGAGCAGCGGACATGAAAGTAGACTTTGGAAGTCCAACAGCTCAGTGGGTGTGCGAGGGGAGGAGAGCAGGGGTCCATGACCATGTTCATCATGAGGATATGAGAGGGGGGAAGTGGGCAGTGGGGCGAGAAAGAACATGGGACCTGGGTCTCGGCCCACTTGGTCCTCTTCAGGTGCTCGGAACCAAACGCTGCAGAGCTTGGAAGAAGTGTTACACGTGAACACAGGCTCCTGCCTTCCCCACCTTCTGAGCCATCTCTGCCAGAACCTAGGCCCTGGGACAATTCGACTGGCTGCCAGAATATATCTGCGGAAGGGTAAGTGATGATGGCAGTCAGCTGCCCGGGAACTGCTCTGCCACCGGTGAACAAGGGGAGAGAGGGAGGGAGGCTTAGCTTTGGGCAGACAGGTAGAACACAGGTGGCTGTTGGAGGCCCCAGCCCTGGGGTGAGCTTGTGGCCTATTGTGTGCAGGATTTCCCATCAAAGAGGATTTCCTGGAGCAATCAGAGCGGCTCTTTGGCGCAAAGCCCGTGAAACTGACCGGAAAGCAGGAGGAAGACCTGGCGAACATCAACCAATGGGTGAAGGAGGCCACGGAGGGGAAGATTGAGGATTTCCTCTCTGAGCTGCCAGATAACACCGTGTTGCTTCTCCTCAATGCCATCCACTTTCATGGTGCACTCTTCTTCTTAAGCCCCCCACCCTAACAGCCCCCCCTGCCCTGTAGGCTGAGCGGGGCTGTGTAAGCTTTGCTCTGAGGTTGCTAGGCCATGAAGCCGAGGGTTGTCTGGGCGTGTGCGGAGGAAGCTCAAAAGTTGGCTGAAGCTGTGGAGGACAGAGAGAAAACTGGGGTCACAGAGGGATGGAGAAATGCAAGCCCAGATGTAGGAAAAATACCTAAGTATATACCTTAACCGGGTGTCAGCACTGGGGGCTTGGCTTCCATATTTTTTTTTTTTTGAGACAGGGTTTCTCTGTGTAACAGCCTTGGCTGTTCTGGAACTCACTTTATAGACCAGGCTGGCCTCGAACTCACAGAGATCCACCTGCCTCTGCATTAAAGGCATGCTCCGGCACCACCGCCGCCACTGCCACCACCAGCTTTGGCTTCCACTTCTTGTTCCTTGATTGGGTTCTAGGTGGGATAGGCCGGAAGCTGGTTTTAAGTTACATGGCTCTGCCCTCTGCCTGGCTGCAGGTTTCTGGAGGACCAAGTTTGACCAGAGCCTCACCCAGAAAGATTCCTTCCACCTGGACGAGAGGTTCACGGTGCCTGTGGACATGATGCAAGCACAATCGTACCCTCTGCGCTGGTTCCTGATGGAGCAACCTGAGACACAGGTCCCCACTGCTTTCCCAGCAAACTCGGCTTGCTGCTGGGAGGGGATGGAAGGCTGTGTGGGAGGGGATGGAAGGCTGTGTAGGGACCTCAGGGATGAAGGGGACACCCCATTTTCCTTGAAGCCTGGTCCCTGGGGTCTGGAAGCTCTGGAAGGGTCTATCATGCCTCCCCCCAGGAAATGACCTCTTTGAGGTTCGTTGGCTCAAAGAAAATAGACTGAGCTTTGTCACATGCCGGACATTGTTCTTGGCACTGGGGTTTTAGTGGAGCTCAGGAAGCCCAGGGCCCTGTTCCTAAGGGAAGGAAGGCATTCCCACCAGTGCTGCTCAGAAGGGAGAGTTACCCCCGGGCTGGTTTTTCTGCTCCGAACATTCTGATTGGATGGAGCTCTGTGCCAAGCTGTCTCAGCTGAGGCTTCCCTTGCTTCCAACCTAACCGTGACTCCTTGACTGGGATAGTGACCCTTGGGCCCATTATCTGTGGCTGACATACAGTATGAGCTAGTTTTGTTTGCTTTAGTGTCTGACAGTGTTACACAGGCTGGGTTTGAACTCGTGGTCCTCCTGCCCCAGCTGTCTGAGTGCTGGGATCCCAGGTATGGGCCTCCATACCTACTTACCCACTCTGTTCATTGGCTTCACTGGGCAAGCAGAGCACAGTGCCAGTTCTGCAGGAAGGAGCCATGAGGGCAGCTTGGCTTCTCTCTAGCTCGCCTGGTTGGCTCCCCTAGCTGCTCATCTCCCCATTGGGCCCTCCCTCAAAGCCCTGTGCTACCCACTGTTCCTTCATCCTCAGGCTCCATCTCTCCACCCTCCTTTGGTCAGCAGGCCCCAGCAGCCAGGCCAGGCACTCACGTCTCCCCGGCAGAGGACCTACCCGCAGGCCTGTGCTGGGACTCAGGGAGGCACGGCTTTAAGAGTCTTGAGCCTGGTGGTTTCCACGCTGCTGTAACCGCAGTAATCTTCAAAAAGGGTCATGTGACCTGAGTGTGGTGGGTTACACCATAATCCCAGCGCTCAAAAGACTGAGAGTTTAAAATAGTCAGGGCTACACAACCAGACTCCATCTAAAGAGGAAAATAAATTTCATTCCAAATCTGGCATATACAGCAAAATCTCACTGGGCGAAGGGGAAAGGTGAGAGTCAGGGTTCCTACCCTTCCCGGTGGCTCCTCTCCATGTCCTTTTGAAAACCAGAGGTGACACCTATCATATACCAGGAGAGCTGAGAGGCAGAGACGGGAAGGTTCATAGCCTGTCACTACTCCTAGCTGATAGCAGATGGAGAACTGTCTGTAGCGAAGACTCTCCTGGAAGATTCCAAAGTGTGGCTGGATGTATGACTCCGCTGAGTACTTGCCTAGCATGCACAAAGCCCTTTGTTCAACACTTAGCCTCACACAAACCAGGCACAGTGATGCACTTTCAAGAAGGAGGCAGGAGCATCAAAAGCTCAAGGTGGAGAGACGACTCAGCAGTTAAGAGTACTTGCTGATCTTGCAGAGGACCAGGGTTTGATTCCCAGCCCCGACGAGGCAGCCTCGAAACAGCTGTAACTCTAATTCCAGGGGATATGACACCCTCTTCTGGACTCCGAGGGCACTGCAAGTACATGATGTACAGACACATTCAGGCAAAATATCTATACACATAAAATAAAAAGAAATCTTAAAAAGAAATCCAAAGTCATCTTGAGTTATATAGTGAGTTTGAGGGCAGCCTGATATACATAAGTCCTGTCTAAAAACCAAACCAAAATAAAAACCGGGCTTGATGGTACAGTTTTGTAATCCTAGCACTCAGGAGGCAAGTGAGGCAAGAACATCAGAAGTTCATGGTCATCCTTGGCCTAACAGTAATTCAAAGCCAGCTCGGGACCCATAAGACCCTGTGTTCAAAAGCTGGGAAGTGGGAGAGGAGTGTAGTTGCGCACACTTTTAATCCCAGCACTCAAGAGGCAGTGGCAGGAGAATTTCTGTAAGTTAGAGGCCAGCCTGGTTTATATCATGAATTCCAGGATAGTCAAGGCTACACAGAGAAACCTTGCCTAGAAACAACAACAACAAAAAAAATGGTTTAAAAAAAAGGTAGAGAGTAATTTAGGGGGACAACTTGTGCCAGCCTACCTCTGGCCTCACACACTTGTGTGCAAACATACAGCCACACAAACATACACACAGATTTATGCACACACAGAGATTTATTTCAAAGCATTATCTCATTTGGTCACGTGTCACCTTGCAAAGGGGCAAGTGGTATTATTATATTTCAGCAGTGAAGCGAGGCACACTGAACCCCAACCTTTGGCTCCTGTCTCAGAAGAATGGAGAAGTTTTGGTCCAGACCCCAAACAGGTCTAGTGTTGTCCGGTCCTCATGTTCTCTCCTTTCTTATCTGTAGGTGGCTCATTTCCCCTTTAAGAACAACATGAGCTTTGTGGTCATGATGCCCACTCATTTTGACTGGAACGTGTCTCAGGTACTAGCCAACCTGAGCTTGGACACCCTGTACCACCCCTCACTGCGGGAGAAACCCACCAAGGTGTGGCTGCCAAAACTCCATTTGAAGCAGCAGCTGGACCTGGTGGCCACCCTCAGCCAGCTGGGTAAGGGGACTGGGGATAGGGTGGCTCCAGGTGCTCTGGCAGGGCATGTGAGGAGCAATTGATATGCTCCCCTAGACCTTCTGATACGCTCCCCTAGACCTTCTGATATGCTCCCCTAGACCTTCTGATATGCTCCCCTAGACCTTCCGTCCTGGGATGGGTTGGGATGCATTCACTACTCTGCTGCCTGTACTATGAAGAATCCTGGGTAAAGAGTTCAGGGTGTCATGTGAACCTCATTGTCTAGCTTGGAAAGGGGACGAGGAGAAGCTGGGGTCACAGGGTTAGAGAGCTGCAGCTACTCTGCGTGAGGCACCGCGTGCAAAGTGAGTGCTCAGTCTAATGGAGCGGGCACATGTAAGTCAGAGGCTGTCTCTCCAGCTCACCCTAGAGAGTAGCAAACTGGTACCCAGTGCAGACTTGGATAAAAAAAGGAAAGAAAGAAAGGCTTCTAGAAGTGGTGTCTAGGTTGAGACTTGAAGGTTTAACAGCTGCCAGTCAGTCTGTAGGTTCAATCCTTTAGCCAGGATGCCAGACAGATGGGTCCAGGTAACCTGGGGGCAGCACTGACCTGTCATCTGTTGCTCTGGGCAGGCCTACAGGAACTGTTCCAGGGCCCAGACCTGCGTGGGATCTCTAACCGGAGTCTGGTGGTGTCTAGCGTGCAGCATCAATCTACCGTGGAACTCAGTGAGGTTGGTGTGGAGGCAGCCGCAGCCACCAGCACAGCCATGAACCGGATGTCCATCTCCTCCTTTGCTGTGAACCGACCTTTCCTCTTCTTCATCATGGAGGAAACCTTAGGCATACCCCTCTTTGTGGGCAGTGTGAGGAACCCCAACCCTAGTGCACAGCCCCAGCTCCAGGAACAGCAAGATTCCCCTGACAACAGAGTCTTCCAGAACGAAAAAGCTGACTTCCACCGAGACAAGACCTTTGGTCCTGATTTGAAACTTGCACCCATCCTGGAGGAGGACTATCCTCAGTTTAGCAACCCCAAGTGAGAAACAGCCCTGGGCAGCAGCATCCTGAGTCCCCACCCGGATCAGCCTCTCAACTCCTGTGACTCTTACCAACCAGCTTTGTGGGATAGGGTGGGACCTGGGGAGGCGTCTCCAGGGAAAGAGCCCTTCTCTTGCAATAGCTCCTGGGGGTCGGAGGTGGGGTGGGGCCTGGAGGAAGGCAGGCAAAAGGAATCTTCATTTCTTCCGAAGGAGCTCAAAGGGTGACCCTTTTGTGGGCTGGGCACTCATGGATACAGTTTTAACTAGAGGTGGGTTAGGCCAGTCCCTCACTTAGTTGGGGTCCCTTCATATTTGTAAGCAGAAGCCTACATGTCCCCAAACACCCCAAGCGAAGACACCTCCGTGGGCGGAGGCTGACCTACCCTGACTCTGATCTGCTTTGCTGACGACATCCAAGCCCCCACCCATGTGCCACCAGCCGAGCCACCCCTCTGGTCTTTGGAGATGCCAACACTGCCAGGAGTCTCCTTTCCTCTCTCTTGTCCTCCTCTGGCGGGAAGCTCAGGGGCTGAGGCGGGGAAGGGCCTCTTTAGCTCCCAAGACTCTTTTATAAAGTTTTTGTAGTGACTTTTATGCCACCTGAATAAAGAATGAATGGGCCAGGCTGGTTTGACGTCACGATTCTGGGCAAGTGGATGTGGTGGGGAGGCAGCCAGAGGGCAGATTGCACTGAGTTCTCTCTGTGCCACGTTTGGTCTCTGGCCACATGCCAGTCCTCTCTAGGTCTACCTTCATGCCAGCCTGGCTCAGCTCTTAGCCCTTCCCTCTGTGTGTGCCTCAGGCAGCCTGTAACAAGGATGCCTCAGAACTGGCAATTAGGGAGCTAACGGGTCTCTAATTACACCCCAGCGGCTTTGCCAGGAGCAGGCGCCCGCCAGCCGGGGGCAGGCTGACAGCTGGAGGCTGGCAGTGTCTGAGGATTTTGGGGATGTAGTTGGGGATACCTTGGCACCCGGCTGGCTACTTCCTGTGAGAGAGCAGGAGTTGAAGGCAGAACTGGTGTCCATGTGGGTGGTGAGGGCTGCCCTCTGGGGCAGGCACATCTCCCTGCTGGGATCGCCTGTGTGAGTGCAGAGTGTCCACGTGGCAGTAGCCCCCTGGAGTCCTAATATGCCCGAGGGCGGGGGGAGGGACACAAGGAAAGTGGGGTAAGAGATCCCTGGTGTGCGATTCTGCTGCCACTGAACTGCCAGCGGTTGTGGAGGGGGGTGCGGGAGGAGGCGAGTGTGGGCGGGGAATGTGTGGGCTGTCTGAGGGTGAGGGTCAGAGGGCAATGTCAGAGACGAGGGCCCTAATTGAGACTTGAACAGTGGAGCGGGCAGGGCTAGGAGGGAAAGTCTGTCCATCCAGCAAGTGACATCAGTCAAAACAGGAGCTTTGGGAAGAGAACTGGAGAGCTGCGGGGAAGAGGAAAAGCAAGAGCAGAAAGCCTGGGCCGAGAGCATGCGCAGACGTTCAAGATGTGCTGAGCTTGGTGCTGGGGGGGGGAAGAGGAGGGAGTCAGTAGTTGTGGGAAAAGAACATGAAAAGGACCATGCAAAGATTTTAAAGAAAAGATTTGCGATTTACTTTTATTTTGTGTGTTTAAGTATTTTATCTGAATGCATCTCTGTGTGTCACGTGTTTTCAATGGCCACAGAGCCCAGAAGAGGGCGTCACGTGTTTTCAATGGCCACAGAGCCCAGAAGAGGGCGTCGGATAATCCGGAACTGGGTTCTGAGACATGATTTGGGTGCTAGGAACCGAACCTGGGTTGCTGTAAGAGCAGCCAGTGCTTTTAACTGCTGAGCCATCTTTTCTGACTTTTTCTTTCTTCTTCTTTTCTTTTTGGTTTATTTTGGGTTTTCGAGAGAGGGTTTCTCTGCATAGCATTGACTGTCCTAGAACCCACTCTGTAGACCAGGCTGTCCTCAAACTCACAGGGCTCTGCTGACCTCTGCCTCCCAAGCGCTGGGATTAAAGGCGGGATCCACCACACCGCACAGTTTACTCAGTACTCATCTTCTTACTTATGATTGTGTGCGCGCACAGGTGCTTGTGCCATAGTGCACAGCAGAGGTGAGAGAAAAACTTGCAGGTATCACTCTCTCCTGCTATGTGGGTTCAGGGATCCAACTTGGGTCCTCAGGCTTGGTAGCAAGCTCCTTCACCTGCTTAGCTAGCTTGGCGGCCCTTTTCCCTGGCTTTTAATTTTGTATAAATGAATCATAAAGTCTTGTACTATGTTCCTGTACCCAGCCCCAGCCTGGCAGTGTTGGGGATTGAACCTAAGGTCTTGCCTATGAGGCAAACACCCCACAGCTGAGCTATGTTTCTAGCTCAGTTTGTATTCTCTTGTATCTGCACTCTGTCTCAGGTATTGGAGACTTGCCTGTGTTGTGCCCAACAATGCCCTTCACCCGGAAGTCTTGGACTTGGGAGATGCTGCATCTGAGTTTGGCTCTGGAAGGCCCCTGTGGCTTCTGGATGGAGAGGGATGAGAAGAAGCTAGTTGGCTGGCCCACCCAGGGTGCAGATCAAAGCCATAGAGCGTGGGAGTGGGGAGGAGGAAGCACTCAGGATACTGGGATTTGGCCTTGCAATTCCTGGGTTTCTGTTGTAAAGGAATGGGTAGGGCGGTGCCTTTGGCTGAGCTGGGAAGCAGAATGATTATGGGGTGGATGGGGGATTTGCAATTTAAACACGTTATAATGGAAATGTTATGTGAACACAGGCCAATCACGTGTCCCATTTTACCTGGGAAAGTTAGGGTTATTTCTGTCAGTTGAACTAATTAGTAGCATCCAGTCTTGCTGTTGGAAGTGTCCTGTAAGCTCATAACTGGCCTACGTGTGGATCTGGTAGACATGGAATTGCTAATGATGGTTTTGAGTTTACCCATTTTAAATGTCAAGGAACTGACTGAATGCTTTGATAGGCAGTGGGAGTGTGTTTGGCAGCATGGAGATACTTTACGTCATGGAACTAGGGGCAGGGTGGGGAGACATTAAACTGGAAGCAGTCCCTTAACGGAAGACGATTTAATGGGAAGGAAAAGGGTCCCAGGAGCAAACAACAGAGACAGAGATGGGAGAAAATGGACAGTGTCGAGAGAAAGGACTTGGAGAGAGAAGGAGAACACTCTGCGGCCTGCTGCTGAGGATGGAGGTTTCCATGTGGTCGTCAACACCAGTCATCCCCAAGGTGACAACAGCAGTTTCAGATGGGCACAGACGCACAGAGGGGAAGAGGAAGTGGAAGCAGAAACTGTGTAGACATAAGAAAACAGTTCTTCATATCACAGCTGTGAGGGAAATGGGCAGGGACTTTAGAGGGTGTATCATAAAAAAGAGACTTTCAGATAATCAAGCTTTTTCTTTTTTCTCCTTTTTTTAATGTCCAGATTGAACCCAGGTCTTTGTTCATGCTGGGGAAGTGCTTAGGCTCCACCCCCAGCCCTAGGCGATGTCTTTACAGTTTGGGGCATTTTCTTGTTTATTGTGTGTGTACATACGTGCCTTAGCACACACGTAGAGGTCAGAGGACCTCTTGTGGGAGTGGGCTCTCTCTGTGTCGTCTGGCTTGACAGCAAGCACTGACGGCTGTGCCCTGGAGGTGCAGACCCGTTTTGAAGCCTTGCGGAACTTCTTGTAGCAGGAGAGGAGTGAGAGTCTGAGAACCTGCTGGGTGGATGTTGGATGTTGTCTCCTTTCCTGAAATCCCACAGGACCAAGACTGAACAATGAGGTTTCTCCACTCTTCCAGTAGAGAGAACACTCTTGTGGGAGCCTTTGGCAGTCAGTTGCTTCCAGAATGCTTTCCCATCATGCATCTGTGGTGGTTGGCGGGAGATGTGAGAGCCCTCTTTACCAATCCCCTTCCTTCTCCTTCAGGCGCAGCCCTGGGAGGCACTGGCACTAGCGTAGCAGCAGCTGGATTGAGGTCATTCTAGAAGCTTCCTTTAAAAAAACAAAACCACTGGAGACAATGTGGCTATAGTGGTCCCGCAAATAATTCTTTGTATGTACATGTTCATTTTATGCTTTGGTGGAGGCGGGGATGGAATCAAGGGCCTCATGCATGCCAGGCAAGCACCCTAGCAGAGCTATGCCTCCAGGCCTGTGAGGGTCTTTTGGAGTAAAATATTGATTGGGCTTTAGCTTTGGCCTTGTCCACTGTCAGGGCTGCTGCATGCGACCACACGCCATGCTGGTATTTATTGTCACATCAGTCATATGAACATACGCTTGTGATGAGCAGAGTTTATTTTCCACACCCTCCAACACTGATGCTGTCATATGTTTAAATCTTTTTTTAATATAATTTTTTTTATTGAAAAAAAAATTTCCGCCTCCTCCCAACCTCCCATTTCCCTCCCCCTCCTCCCACTCCTCTCCCCCTACCCCCACTCCTCTCCCCCTCCCTCTCCAGTCTGAAGAGCAGTCAGGGTTCCCTGCCCTGTGGAAAGTCCAAAGTCCTCCCCCCTCCATCCATATCTAGGAAGGTGAACATCCAAACTGGCTAGGCTTCCACAAAGCCAGAACATGAAGTAGGATCAAAACCCAGTGCCATTGTCCTTGGCTTCTCAGCAGCCCTCATTGTCCGCCATATTCAGAGAGTCCGGTTTTATCCCATGCTTTTTCAGTCACAGTCCAGCTGGGCTTGGTGAGCTCCCAATAGATCAGCCCCACTGTCTCTGTGGGTGGGTGTACCCCTTGTGGTCCTGACTTCTTTGCTCATGTTCTCCCTCCTTCTGCTCCTCATTGGGACATTGGGTGCTCAGTCCAGTGCTCCAGTGTGGGTCTCTGTCTCTATCTCCATCCATCGCCAGATGAAGGTTCTATGGTGATATGCAAGATAGTCATCAGTATGGCTATAGGATAGGGTCATTTCAGGTTCCCTATCCTCAGCTGCCCCAGAAACTAACTGGGGATATTGCCCTGGGCACCTGGGAGACATGTTTAAATCTTATAACTATGTAACCATAGGACTTCCTATGGCTATAAGTTGTATTCCTTTGATTATTAGCAATGACAACATTTTTTTTTTCTTGGTAATTTGGGCTTTTTTGGGGGAGGTGAGGATGTAGTCAGGGTCTCTTATTATCTTCCGCTGGCTGTCCTGGAACTGGCGGTGTAGACCAGGTTGGCCTTGAACTCACAGAAGTCCTTGTGCCTCTGCTTCCAGAGAGCTGGGGTTAGATTGACTGTGCTGGCTGAGAGTCTTTTCATAGCCGAGGGAAGTGCTGTACCGCTAAACTGCATGCCAGCCCCATGAAACGTCCTTGAATGCGTTTGGCCGCTTGGGATTCTGCTATGAATGAGCCGGCCTTACTTTTCTCTTATTAATTTTTATTTAAAACTTGTTTTTAGATTTATTTTATGAGTGTTTTGCCTGAGTATATGTCTATGTACCATATGCACTCCTGGTGCCCACAGAGGTCAGAAGAGGGCATTGGATCCCTAGAACTGGAGTTATGGAGTTCTGAGCCACCGTGTAGGTGCAGGGAACTGAGCCGAGTCCTCTGCCAGAGAAACAAATGTTCTTAACTGCTGAGCCATCTCTCCACATCTTGAATTGTTTCTGGTTTTCTCATTACAATGTTTTGGTGTGGTTGTTTTTTTTTTGTTGTTGTTGTTTCTTCTTTTTTTGTTTTAGGTTTTGTTTTGTTTTGAAGCAGGGTTTCTCTGTGTAGCCCTGGCTGTCCTGGAATTAGCTTTGTAGACCAGGCTGGCCTGGAATGCACAGAGATCTGTCTGCTTCTACTGGGATTAAAGGTGTGTGTCACCACCGCCTGGCTTCTCAATGTTTTATGGTATCTTTGTGTGAAGAGAAATTTCTAACTTTAATGATGATATCAATATTTATCATCAACCCTTTTCCTTATAGTTTGCATTTCTTTGGGTATTACTTATTTTATTTTGATTTTTAGAGATGGAGTCTTGCTGCATAGTCTTGGTTGGCCAGAACTCTTTATGTAGGTCAAGCTGACCTTAAATTTCCAGCACTTCTCCTTGTCTCCTGAATGCTGGAATTACACATGTGCCACCACACCCAGATGTTCATCGTTTTGTTTGTTTTGTTTTGTGTGCTTGTACACATATGCGTATGTCATGGAATACATGTGGAGACGAGAGAATTACCTGTGGAAGTCACCTCTCTCCTTCTACTATGTGGGTCCCGAGGAATTGAACTCATATCATCACGCTTAGTGGCAAGTACTTTTCCTTGCAGAGCCAGCTCATAGGCCCTATATCTTTCTTTCATGTAGCTCAGGTTGGCCTCCAACTCTTACGTGGAGGACTGCCTTGAAGTCTTGATCAAGAACTAGGATTGCGCCGGGTGGTGCTGGCACACGCCTTTAATCCCAGCACTTGGGAGGCAGAGGCAGGAGGATCTCTGTGAGTTTGAGACCAGCCTGGTCTACAAGAGCTAGTTCCAGGACAGGTTCCAAAATCATAGAGAAACCCTGTCTCGAAAAACCAAAAAAAAAAAAAAAAAAAAAAAAAAAGGAACTAGGATTGCAGGTGTGCACCATCCTGTCCTGCCTATACTTGCTTTTTAGAGCATGATATTGTGTAAACAATATGCTGGGTGTGGTAGGGCACACCTTAAATCTCAACACTGGGGAGGCAGAAGCAAGAGGACCACTGTTAGTTCCAGGCTAGGCAGGGCTACATAGTGAGGCCTGATCTTAAACTAACCAAGCCACCAACCAACCAACCAACCAGCCAACCAACTTACCAGCCAGCCAGCAAACCAACCAACCAACCAACCAACCAACCAACCAACCAACCAACTAACCAACCAACCAACCAACCAACCAGCCAGTCAACCTACCAACCAGCCAGCCAGCAAAACAGCCAGTCCAACCAGCCAGCCAGCCAGCCTGCCAGGGAAGATCTCAATATCAGCTTTGGAACTGGCTGATGGGGGAAGGGAAAGAATAACTGAGAAATTTTTACTGGACATCTTTTGTTGCTTATTCTCTCTCTCTCTCTCTCTCTCTCTCTGTAGGTCAGAGGACAACTTTGTGGAATCAGCACTCTCGTTCACCTAGAGTTTCAAGGACTGAACTCAAATCTCCAGGCTTAGACTGTAAGTGCTTTACCCGCTAACACAGCACTTTGCCTAGAATCACTCCACAGTTTGCTTTTCCTATTGAAAGGGCCTGGACTCTGACTGTTGACACTCTTTCTATAAAGCTGAACCTTGCCCACTGCAAAGTCTCACTGGCCGAAGCCCTGTTTTCTGTGGCTTCCTCGAGAATGCTTGCAGAGGCCCCCAAATTGACCCTTTTTCTTTCCTTCTCTGATTGGCTATCAGGTTTCCTTTATCAGTCTAAAAAAATTGTTATGTAGGTTTAGAAAGCAACATTTTAAATCAGAGTAGCTGCAATACAAAGCATTCCACAACCTTCAGTTCTCTGGAGCGGATCCTGTGCCACACAGTTGAGAGTTCAATGTGCACAAACTTTGTTCTATGAACAAGAGTAAGAAAAATAGTGTTCTTTAGAAAAAAATCATTATGCTGGGCAATGGTGGTGCATGCCTTTAATCCCAGTACTCTGGAGGCAGAGGCAGGCGGATATCTCTGTGAGTTCGAGGCCAGCCTGGTGTACTGGTGTACTGAGCAAGTTCCAGGACAGCCAGGCTACAGAGGTGTGTGTGTGTGTGTGTGTGTGTGCACATGCGCAACAAGCCATGGCACACAAACGGAAGTCAGAGGAACTCATGCCTCTGTTGGTTCCCTCTTCCCATGTGGGTGCTGTGGACAGAACTCAGGTAGTGCCTTTACCTGCTGAGCCACCTCACTGGCCACTTTTTCTTTTCTTTATTGTTTTATGACACAGGGTTTCATGTAGCCCAGACTAGCCTCAAATTCACGTGTAGCCAAGACTGGCCTTGAACTTCTAACACCACCTTCCAAGTGCTGGAATTGGGGCCACCACACCAATGCACATATTTAGATTTCCTTCAGACTGTGTGTTTTCAGAGTTATATGAAGCAGCGAATTTCACATTTAGAACTGGGTTCCATTCCCAAGATCTCTCAGGCAGATGCAAATATTCCAGATCCCAAGTCCAAAACTGCTTTTTTTGGGAGGGTCCTAAATATTTCAGAAAAGGGGAATTTAATCTGAAATCTCTAGTTATCGCTTATGTTAGTGCTTTGGTTTTGAAACTGCATTGTGAGTTCTAATACCCCAGGCAAGCTGAATGCAAGTGTTCTGTACAGCCAACCTCTAGTGTGGGCCATTTCTCAGGACAGGTGTCCTGTACACTGTACACCCCATTTCTTCTTCTGGTCAGATGTTTCCCCCACTGTCCCTTCTTTTCTTCTTAAAGATTTTTTAATTTATATGTGTCTGTGTATCAGTGTTTGGGTTTCTGTATGCATGTGATACCCGAGGAGGCCAGAAGATGGCATCAGATTCTCTGGAGCGGGCATTACAGGCAGATGTGAGTTCCTGGGGTGGGTGCTGGGAATAGAACTCAGGACTTCTGCCAAAGCAACGAGTGTTCTTAACCTCTGAGCATCTCTCCAACCCAACCATCCTTTGTAATCTTCAGAGAGCACAGAACTTCAGAACAGACAGTCTAGTGCCATCCCTTCATTTTCCAGGAGAGGGAGAACTGTCTTGTTCCCCAACTGCCTGGAGAGCCACAGGCAACCACCGGGGCAGACCCGCGCCCCTGCACCCGCTCACTTTCTTTCCGTGTAGCCTGACGCTCAGTCAATCCTTTCTGATGTTCGGGTACAGACCCATGACCTACCCCAAGCTGGCCCAAGTGTGAAGTTAGCCATCATGTGGCTAGTCCCACTGAGGAGAGAAGAAGGCCCAAGGGAGATGTGGTGGGCAGGAGGGTACTGTGAAATGCGTGGTCTTGGGGACAGATGAGGAAGGGCAGCAGTGGGTTAAAGTTAACGCCAGACAATGATGCAATCACAGAGTTCAAATTGAGTCAGGTCACTTTAAGAAAGGAGTAGCTGTAATCTGAAGCCTGCTGGACGCTGGGTTGGGAGGCAGCTATTCACTCCACAGCTTGCTAGAGCCCCCTCAGGGTACAGGCTGAGAGGGACCTCCGCTGAGAGAGGAGCTGCAGCAGACCACAGGTAAGGCAGCTCCTGGTCTAGCCTGGAGATGACAGATGGGAGAGGACCCCTGGCTTGAGGGACTGGGAGGGGCAGGCATACCCCAAAGACCAGAAAAGAGGGGTGCAGGTAAGGATACAGCAGCCTCTGCAGTTTAGGGACCAATGTGAATAGATGAGAGGGAAGAGGGAATTGGGGGACGGAGGGCCGGACGCTATTATCCCCTATGTTATCCCACTGCAACAAAAGGAGAGGCTAGATGGGGTTTTGAATGGAGTTGGGAAACAATGTGGTGGTGGTGGGCAGTGGGAAGTGGGGGAGCCAAGCTCTGGGTTTGGTCTGAACAGTATCCCAAAGGGGCTATCATCCTACAGGCAGGGTTCTCCCCAGACTTGCTTCCTCCAACAGTGAGCAAGGAAAATGGTCATCCTGCAGCCCAGCTTGGCTCCACTCACTCATATTGCTGCTTTGCACAGTCAAGTGGTGCTGACCTCCCCCCACCCAGCAAGGAGCAGCTGAGTCCTGCTGGCATGGGATGCCTGCTAGGTCCACTGTCCAGCCCCCACCCATTCTCCGTTACCAAGCCTCTTGCAAACAATAAGTACCATTTAGCCGAGCTGGTGTGTGGGGTCTGACTGTCCTGCTGCAGCCTTACTTCCCGAGGAAGCCACAGCAGAGAGTAGTCTGGGTCAAAGAAAAGAGACAGGTTTTCCAAGTGCCAGCCACTGTCTGGACCTTAGCCTCCCATCAGTTCAGCTCCCAGGCTGAGGGGGATGGGTGACGGCCCAGGAGTTCTGGTCCCAGGGCTGGCTTTTCTGGGGTGTTGGGAGGTGCAGCTATGGGTGTTTCAGGTTCCAAGATTTCAGAAAACAAAACAAAACTGCTCCGGAGGTGAATGGTGTAGCCATGAGCCAGCCAGACTGGACCCCTGGAAACAGTCCTTGGGCCAGTGGAGAGGGAGGTGTCCTCCCCTGCACTGTCCACATGTCCACTGCCGTGTGGCTCGAAGGCTGCTTGGTTCTGGGAGGAGGCGGCAGTGGAGGAGGAGCAACATGTTTGTCTCCCGGCTGGGTTTAATCTGAAACACATGTACTGGCTCCCATTTGTCGTCCCAGCTCAGATTCGAGACCACAACAGCTCAGTTTCTGTGCCTCTTGATTTGGGGCAGACCTCAGAGGGGGAATCTTGACCCTTTCCTATGTCCTCCCCCACCTGTAGCCCAGGAGTCTGGCTTGGACACTGCCCTTTGGACAGAATCATTGTCCTGGTGCCCCTGGCTAGCCAACAGCTGCCTACCCAGCCCAGTTATGGCTCCCAGAGCCTTGCATGTGTCCTATGGAGCCACTGCTGTGGTCCCTCACTTTCTGCCCCTCCTGCCACTTCCTTAATTCCTGTGACTTCGGGTGGAGAATTCAGACAGCCTACTAACACCTGTTCCTGCTTATGGCTCTTGGGCCAGCATTGGACCTGTGTCTCCCCACGCCTACCAGGTTCCCCACCTCAGCTTCAGTTCTCGGTCTACCCATGTGGTAACAATGACCTGTCACTTAGACCTGGAGGAAATCCAGGAGGTCCCATCTGCAAGTGTATCTCACTTATTTCCTAGATTAGGATGCCAAGGGTGACCATCGCCTCCCTTCTCTTGGTCACTACCCACCCAGAGGGACCAGAGCTTTCTGTGCATCTCTGATAAATCAGTCTGTTGGGGTTCAGCAGAGGAAGGCTGCTGCCTGTGATGGGTGGGGCTGGGTGGGGCGGGCTCCAGTCTGTATCACTTTCTCTGTTGTGCCAAAGGGTTTTCTCCCTACGAAGCTGGGAGGCAGTACCTGGGTGAGAACACAGGGGTCCCTAGAATTCCCACTGGAGATCTGTCATAGATGAGGGGTTAGAAAGAGGGAGGCTGGTTCCTGCTGGTGGTGCTGCCAGAAGCAGAGTAAACTCAGAGAGCCTTTCTCTTGTTGGGCTCTGGTCGTCTAGTGGATTATTTGACTTAACTTGAAGGACCTCAGCCAACAGGTACAGCCTGCACTCCTAACATTTCAGATCCAGTTTGTTCTGGGAAGTCAGAAAAGTTGGTGATGTGTGTGTGGTGGGGGTGGGCAAGTGTATGTGACAGGATAACGGTGGAAATGAGGGGGCACTTCTGGGGGTGCGTGCTGTAGGATGGGTGGAGGGCACGCCAGGACAGACTGACTGTGGTCTTTTCTGACTCCAGGATGTTTTTCTGTGGACCTTGTCCCCCACCCTAGACCTGACTTCAGGGGAGCACAGGAATGATTCGTGAGGACCCACATCCCAGATTTCAATTTTGCCTTGTAGTCCAAGTGCCAGGCCAGAGTCTGGGCAGGGCAGCAGGCAGGCAGTCAGCAGACAGCAGACAGCAGGCAGCAGGCAGCAGGCAGGCAGGCAGCAGACAGGCAGGCAGCAGGCATTCAGGCAGCAGGCATGAAGGCAGCAGGCATGCAGGCAGGCAGATAGGTAGGCTCTGGGGTTAAGAGCAGTTATAATGCTAGTGGGTGGGGGAAGTAGTGGGTCATCAGAAGAGATGCCAGTGGGAGGAACAGCTGAGATCTTCCCAACCTCTGGCTCTGATAAGGGCTGCTAAGATATTGTCTAGCAGATGTGATTGTGACCTGTGACCTCAGTACTTGGGAAGCAGAGGTAGGAGGATCACACATTCAAGGCCACCCTAAATATAGCAAAACTGTCTCAAAAAAGAATGGGGGGGAGGTTATATAATTTAAGCTTCATAACAGTAGATAAGGACTACAATGCCAGGAGGGATTTATTCTTTGGATAGCTATGAAGTCAGGGTTAGAGCCCAGGCAGTCTACACCCTCTTAGCTAAGTAAGGAATTGCTCTTGAGATGGAAGAATGGGGCCAAGTCAGGCAGGTGGCACACACCTGGAATTTCAGCACTCAGGAGGCAGATGGAAGAGAGTAGCTGCAAGTTCAAGGCTAGCCTGGGCTACATAGGCAATATCCCATCTTTAAAAAAAAGTGGGGGGTGAGGGGCAAATACACAGGACAGAGTGTCTTTATCCTAGGTTTTTGGCCAGAAAACTTTTGGTGGATAGCAGGGCTAGACCAGATGGTCTGTGAGTCTCTGAAGACCTGGGTTCTGCTCCCATCCCGAGACAGGCTCCAAATCCTACCAAATGAGATGGCTGTATGCCCCCATGGGATAGCCTTGGTGCGTGTCTGTTCTAGACGAGTTTCTTGGAGCCAGAAGAGCCCTCAGCAGGTCCTCCTTACTTTGGCGCTTGCCCTCTTTTTTCTCCTGTAGTTTCAGGATGCAGGCCCTGGTGCTACTCCTCTGGACTGGAGCCCTGCTCGGGTATGGCAGCAGCCAGAATGTCGCCAGCAGCTCTGAGGTCAGTAGGGTGGGCAGGTGTGGGCAGCAGCTGTTCTAGCCCCTCCTCGGCTGGCAGCAGAGGAGCCAGCACAGGACGACAGCGTTGGGTGCAGGGCAGGTTCTGGCCTTTATTCCTCTAGCAGCAAGACAAGTATTTGCCTTACCTTTCCAGGTGTAGAGAAGCCTCTGCTGTATGGAGGAAGTAGGTGTAGGGTCCTGTCACACAAGGGACAAGGCAGTTGGATATATTAGCCATGGCCCTGGGCACTGTGGGTTCTGAGTTTGGGTTAGGGCTTGTCAGGACAGACAGGGAGAATGTCACAGCAGAACCTAGGTGGACTCAGAAGAGTCCAAAATGGTGAGCAGAGAAGAGTGTGGTATGTGGCCTGAGGACAGGTTTCTTTGGTGGTGGTGGTGGGGAGGTCTCCTGCAGAGAGACAGAGAGACATAGAGACAGTGTTTGTAGGCTAGAAGTCAACCCAGAGTTGACCCCATTCCTCGTGCTGTCCGCCTTGGTTTCTGAAACAGGACCCCTCACTGGCCTGGAACACACTGACTAGTCCAGGCTCAAGGGCCAGTGAGCCGCACAGACCTGCCCATTTCGCCTTCCCCAGTGCTGAGATTACAAGCGTGCACCACCACGCCCAGCCTTTTTTGCGTGCCTTCTGGGGATTGAATCCAGGTCCTCATGCTGTCGGGCCAGTACTTTACTGAGCTAGCTCCCCAGCCCGACCAGTTTTATTTTAAAGTAGGCCAGGCTTCCTGCTCTCAGGTCACAGGTCAAGCCTGGCGAGCCATGGTGTTGCCTCTCTCCAGCATAGAGGAGAGCACACACTCATTCCAACTTAGACTAATGGCCCCCAGGGACCAGAGGACAACCCCAAGCCGGAGGAGATGCCATTCACTGTGCCTTCCCACTGGTCCTTGTGTTCTGACCCAGGGCTCTCCAGCCCCTGACAGCACAGGGGAGCCAGTGGAGGAGGAGGACCCCTTCTTCAAGGTCCCTGTAAACAAGCTGGCAGCAGCCGTTTCCAACTTCGGCTATGACCTGTACCGCCTGAGATCCAGCGCCAGCCCAACTGCCAACGTTCTGCTGTCTCCACTCAGCGTGGCCACAGCTCTGTCTGCTCTTTCTCTGGGTGAGTGTCAGCAGAAGGGGGCTGCAGGTGGACCTGAATTTCCCCACCCTGAGCCTCCATGCCTAGGCTGCCAGGGGAGCAAAGGGGAAGGTGGGGGCTGCAGTCCTGGCTACACACACACAGACACACACACACACAGACACACACACACAGACACACACACACACAGACACACACACACACAGACACACACACACTTCCTACCACTTTAGGAAAGTGACACTCTCCTTGGTTCCGTAAGTGAACCCCTATTGTGTTAGTCATTTACCCAGGATCTAGGGGTACAGCTGCCAGGAGCAGGCTGGGGTTCCTGCTCAGAATGGGTATAGGTAATGATGGACTTCAGGGACTCCATCCCAGCCGTCTCTCTGTAGGTCTGATGGCCTTGGCCTAGTTTAGAGACTCTTCCTAGCAATGCAGTCCTAGTTTCCCTGAAGCTTTTTGTCCACCTACAATGTCTGCAACATTGGCCTCCTCGGGTTCTCAGAAGACAAAAGATCAGGTATAGAATCCCCCTGTCCGCTGTGGGTCCCCTGGGCAGCTGTGAAGCCCGCCATCCTCTTCTCCTTGGCAGGAGCTGAACAGCGAACAGAGTCTGTCATACACCGGGCTCTTTACTACGACTTGATCAGCAACCCCGACATTCACGACACCTACAAAGAACTCCTTGCCTCCGTGACTGCCCCTGAGAAGAGCCTCAAGAGTGCTTCCAGAATTGTGTTTGAGAGGAGTCAGTAGCCCACCCCACCCCACCCCTTAAAGTCTCTGTCGTCCAAACTGGCCCCGTGACTTATAGGGCTGCCACTGCTCTCCAAGTGCAGACACGCGCTATCATGCCTGGCACGAGGTTGCTTTTCTGGCCCCGAGTCGCCTGTATGCTCCATGCTGGGCTTCTGTCTAAACAACAGACTGTGTGTGCTCAGGCCAGGCCTGGCAGTGGTGGGCAGGAAGGGGCCTGTGAGACCACAGAGGATCGGAAAGAGGAAATGGGCTGTGGGAGACAGCAGGAGGGTCTGGGGAGGGCAGTAACATGAAGGGGATTGCAATGGGTAGAATCCATTGTTCCCTGTCCAGGGTCTGGGCAAGCCAGCAGATGCCCCACCAAGTCAGGAGAAGATGCTGGGCAGGAAGTTGGGGTCTGGCATGCTTTCAAAGTGAGGGCGCTGGCTCTACTCTCATATACTAATCTTTGATCTGCTCCCTCTCAAGAACTTCGAGTAAAATCCAGCTTTGTTGCACCTCTGGAGAAGTCTTACGGGACCAGGCCCAGAATCCTCACTGGCAACCCTCGAATAGACCTCCAAGAGATTAACAACTGGGTGCAGGCCCAGATGAAAGGGAAAATCGCTCGCTCCACAAGGGAAATGCCCAGTGCCATCAGCATCCTCCTCCTCGGCGTGGCTTACTTCAAGGGTGAGGGCTTCTCTACTTCTCTTTGGCCAAGGGAGGGCAGTGTGAGTGCGTGTGTGTGTCTGTGTGTGGTGAACACAACGACGCAGGTGCAAGGCCAGAGGAGGATATGAAAGCCACGTGTGCTTGCCTTTCTGCTTGGCATTTACCACGTGTCTCTGAACTAGGTGGCAGGTGAAATGGCTGAGTGGGGCTGGCCACAGATCTCTGGCTCCGAATCAGACCAGGTTGAATTGCAGCTGTGCCCTGTGAGCACAGAGCCCTAAGTTTCTCCTGAGGCGCCTGTCTCCTCAGCTTTCCTGTGACAATTACACAGCGACTTCATACTCTGTACAATATATGCGGTATTGTTCTCACAGTGACCCTGTCCTCCTGAGACCCCACCTGTGCTCAGGAAGCTGCTTCCAGTGACCTGTCAACACTCCTGGAGGCAGCAGTAATGCATCAGGAGGCCCTTCCACAGGCCTCACAAGAGGTCTGCTTTTTTCAGAAAAGGGCTTGTGGCAGAAACGGTTTGGCTAATTTCCCTCTTAAGACATGACCATCTTTCCGAGTAGCAGCAAGAGTGGACGCCTAACCTAGAGGGAGGCCCCGGGGCTCCCTGCTCCAAGTACACAGGGGCTAGGAGAGCAGGTACAACCCAGCATATGAAAGGCCACCTTAGACAAAAGGAGCTCAGTGATCCAAGCACAGTGACAACATCCACTTATTTCCACCCGAGTTTCCTTAGGGAAGATAGCCAGCATCTGCGGTCCATGGACCTGCGGTCAACCCCACACATGCTGGGACCCAGCAGCTCCTGTGTCCATGCTACTGACAGTTCAGGGTCCTTTGGCCGATGGAGACCCAGCCTGGTCCCCTGGCCTTTCCGGTGACAGTGGCTCAGAAGCTCCATATGTTTCCTTCCAGGGCAGTGGGTAACAAAGTTTGACTCGAGAAAGACGACCCTCCAGGATTTTCACTTGGATGAGGACAGGACTGTGAAAGTCCCCATGATGTCAGAACCCAAGGCCATCTTACGATACGGCTTGGATTCTGATCTCAACTGCAAGGTCTGTAGGGATGGGGGGCGGAGGGGGCAGAGAGGGGCAGGGTGGTATGGAGTGGATGCCACTGACATCGGCCAAGCATCTTAATTTTATTGTGTACCTTTTGCCAAGTTAGTAATGTTCCTTGGCCTTTCCTTTTCCTCCTCTTCCTCTTTTTTCTCGGTTTTCAAGACAGAGCTTCTCTGTGTGTCCCTGGCTGTCCTGGAACTGCCTCTATAGGTGAGGCTGGCCTCGAACTCAGATCCACCTGGTTCTGCCTCCTGAGTGCTGGTATTAAAGGTGTGCACCACCACTGTCTGGTGTCTTTCCTTTTCTTGAAGTGGAGTGAGAAGTAGTTATCAGAACTTACTCTCCAAGAATTTGTTATAAGAATCAAGGTCATAAAAAACAGGTTTTCAAGACCTGGCACCCAGAGCTGGGGATGGTGACAGACACCTGTAATGCCAGCAGTCAGGAGGCTGAGGTAGGGCGATCAAGAGCCCAGTCTGTACTTTGAGACCATCTCAAAAACAGAAATGGGGACTGGAGAGATGGCTCAGCCGTTAAGAACACTGACTGCTCTTCCAGAGGTCCTGAGTTCAATTCCCAGCAACCACATGGTGGCTCACAACCATCTGTAATGAGATCTGGTGCCCTCTTCTGGCCTACAGGCAGGATACTGTATAAATAAATAAATAAATCTTAAAGAAAAAACAAAAAAGAGAAATGGGCTTGAACAATGGCTCAGTGGTTAAGGGCATTGGCTGCTCTCTCTGAGGAGCCAGGTCCTATTCCCCAGCATCTACATGGCAGCTCATGATTGTCTGTAAGTCCAGTTCCAGGGGATCCAGCACCCTCTTCTGGCCTCTGCAGATATCAGACATGTGTGTGGTGCACAGGCAACCACTCATGCACATTCAAACAAAGAAACAAAGGCTAGGCACTCACTGGGGAGTACCAGTGGTAAAGTCCTGCCTCGGACGAGCAAAGCACTGGGTTTAATCCTTAGTACAGCCAGAAACAAAACAAAGAAAGAAAAAGACTTGGCACTCAGGTGTTGATTATTTCTTTCCTTTTTTCTTTTTGAAAGGGAGCCTCGTGTAACTCAGGCTGGCCTCAAACTTACTAGCTGAGGATGACCTTGAACTCCTGATCTTCCTGTCTCTTCCTCCAAAAGGCTGGCATTGTAGGCGTGTGCCACCACCCTGGTTAATGTGGCGCTGGGGATCAACCCACAACTTCACGAAGGTTGGCATGTGCTCTCCTACTGCGCCGCGCCCAACCCAAAGCTGCCTTTTCCTGACAGTGCCTCTTCTTAGAATTAAGAGCCAGATTCCGACAGCTTGTCACAAATGTCACACACTGACATTCTAAAGCTCTCAGTGTCCCTGACTATATCAGTTCTATATCAGTAGTTACTAACCCCTTCTAGACTATGGTTTCTTTGGAAATCTGACAAAAGTGCCTGAAACAGTGGGCTGTGGTGGCACACTTTAATCCAGCACCCAGGAGGCAGGAGTAGGTGGATCTCTGTGAGTTCGAGGCCAGTCTGGTCTATATAAAAAGTTCCAGAGCAGCATAATAGAGAGACTTGTCTCAAAAAAAAAAAGCCTGATACAGTCCAGAGACATGGCATTTCCGTAATATGGTTGCACGGGTTCTGGGAAGCCCTGACAGTGAAAGTTCCATGGCCTTACTTAGGTCAAAGGATCTGTTTTAGTGTTCATTTCTAGTCCAGGGCTCTGGGAGTGCTGGCAGGGAGACTCTGGAGGACATTCAACTCCAGCTCCTGAGAACTAGGTCCTGCTTAGTGTTAGCGGCATCCAGAAGAGGGCAACTGAGGAACAGCAGGCTGGCCTCTGGGCACACTTGTGGCGCATTTTCTTGATTAATGACGGATGCTGGAGGGCCCAGTCCACCATGGGCTGTGCCACTCCTGAACACGTGGTTCTGGCTGGTCTAAACAGGCAGGCTAACGTGCCATGGAGGAGTAAGCCAGAAAGCAACGTTCCACTATGGTCTTTGCGTCAGTCAGTTCCTGCCCTGAGTTCCCTTGGTGATGAGTGTGACCTCAGAGTTCTAAGATGAAATAAGCCCTTTCCTTGCCAAGTTGCTTTTGGTTACATTTTATCACAGCAAGCCGAGGAGAAAACTGCCTACCCCTGAAGGACTGGCAGGCCAGCAAAGGCCAGCTGTTGCCAGGCTGGGGCTGGGGCTGGGGCCCGTGCCAGGAGAGGGAACAGCTCCTGGTTATGGGGTTTGGCCCAGAACCAGCTCACCTGCTCTCTGTTGTTAGATTGCCCAGCTGCCTTTGACCGGAAGCATGAGCATCATCTTCTTCCTGCCCCTGACGGTGACCCAGAACTTGACCATGATAGAGGAGAGCCTCACTTCTGAGTTCATCCATGACATAGATCGAGAACTGAAGACGATCCAAGCCGTGCTGACTGTCCCCAAGCTGAAGCTGAGCTACGAAGGGGAAGTCACCAAGTCTCTGCAGGAGATGAGTATGTCTACAGGACTACTGCCGTGGGGGCTGGAACTGGGCTTCCACCCTGCTGACAGAACTTCGTAGGGTGACCCTGCGCACTCGCTACACTCTGAGGGAGGGGACACAGAACCCCTTTCCTATCAGACTTAGTCCTTGGTCCCCTGAGCATGTCTCAGGCCAGGCCTGTTTCCCTTGCTGGCTCTGCTCTCAGGTAGGGCACTGAGCCTGTGGTGGCTCAGAGCACCTCACACATCACAGGGCAAAGCAGGGCTCTACTCCTAGCTTGCTTTCTTGAGATTCAGCTTACACAAGCCAGGATTGTGTGTGTGTGTGTGTGTGTGTGTGTGTGCGCGCGCGCACGCGCGCGCGAGGTGGACAAAGAAGGCTTTAATGAAATCTCTCTCAATCTCTACAGAACTACAGTCCTTGTTTGACTCACCTGACTTCAGCAAGATCACAGGCAAACCTGTCAAGCTCACCCAAGTGGAACACAGGGCTGCTTTTGAGTGGAATGAGGAGGGGGCAGACAGCAGCCCCAACCCAGACCTCCAGCCTGTCCGCCTCACCTTCCCGTTAGACTATCACCTTAACCAGCCTTTCATCTTTGTCCTGAGAGACACAGACACAGGGGCCCTGCTCTTCATAGGCAAAATTCTGGACCCTAGGAGCACTTAGTGCTTCTACTCAGCGTGCTCAAGGAGAAAACCCTAGCGGGATCGCCGATTATACATTCCAGGAAGGCTGCCCTACAGCTTCAATGTATCCTTCGCAATAAAAGAGCTTTTCCTTAATTTCTGCTACTTTCTTCCTTCTGTTTGAAGCTATATTTAGTATGGAGGAAAACCAGTCGTTATGAATTTACATACTCATAACTGGCTCTGCTCAAGGCCTGCAGAAACTCACCCGTTCCTGTTCTGGGGATGCTGGTGAATGAGGAGGACTCACACCCGCCTCGCAGGAGGGCACCCCATCCCCACAACTACTGAAGCTTGCTGTGGTGCTGCTCAGCTTTCTCTCACCCTAACACAGGCCTGGGGAAATCCACAGCTGTTTTAGAGGCCCCAGCCCGTGACTGGGCCCTTTTGCTTTGGGGCCTGTGATGAAGCAGCATTGCAGCTTGTTTTATGACCTGGAAGCAAACAGAAAAGAGGCCAGAGATCCCCTTGGTCACCCACCTCCCATTAGGCACCCCCCCCCCCGCTTTTTTTGAGACACGGTTTCTCTTTGTAATAGTTCTGGCTGTCCTGGAACTCACTCTGTAGACCATGCTGGCCTTTAAGTCACAGAGATCCATCTGCCTCTGTATCTGCAGTGTTAGGATTAAAGGCATAGGCCACCACATCTGTCTTAGGTCTACCTCCCTTTTTTCTCTCTCTCTTCAAGACAGGGTTTCTCTGTAGCTTTGGGGCCTGTCCCGGAACTAGCTCTTGTAGACCAGGCTGGCCTCGAACTCACAGAGATCTGCCTGTTAGGCCCAAGCTCTTAACAATTCTACTGTCTTCCAGTAGTGCCACACTGGGACCATTCTTTTACCACATGGGACCTTGGGGGACTCACAACCTAAATGGCAACATATGCTCCTAAAGAACCCAACTAGGGGGACTGGAGAGATGGCTCAGTGGTTAAGAGCATTGACTGCTCTTCTAGAGGACCCATGTTCAATTCCCAGCACCCACATGGCAGCTCACAACTGTCTGTAATTCTAAGATCTGACACCCTCACACAGACATACATGCGGGCAAAACACCAATGCACATAAAATAAAAAATAAAAAAAAATTAACCAGCCTAGTCTACAAGAGCTAGTTCCAGGACAGGCCCCAAAGCTATAGAGAAGGGGCTGGAGAGATGGTTCAGAGGTTAAGAGCATTGCCTGCTCTTCCAAAGGTCCTGAGTTCAATTCCCAGCAACCACATGGTGGCTCACAACCATCTGTGATGGGGTCTGGTGCCCTCTTCTGGCCTGTAGGGATACATACACACAGACAGAATATTGTATACATAATAAATATTTTTTAAAAAGCTATAGAGAAACCCTGTCTCGAAAAACAAAACAAAATAATGTAATTAAAAAAAAAATCCCAATTAGGTTTACTTGTATATTTACCCGTGTTTATGTAGGTATGTGTTTGAGGATGGAGTAGGTGCCAGAGATCAGTCTTGGGGGTCATTTCTTAGGAGGTGAAAATATATATTATCAAGGGTCTGGAGAACTGGCTCAGGGATTAAGACCTTTTGCAGAGGACCCAGGGTTTGGTTCCCAGCACCTATGTGGTGGCTCACAACCCTGTATAACTCCACCCAGGGAACCTGGTGCCTTCTTCTGGCCTCCATAGGCACTGTATGTATGTAGCGTACAGACATGCATGCGGACAAAATAGCCACACAAACATTTAAAAATGATTATTTGTATGCATGCATGGTGTGTGTGTGTGTGTGTCACGGCACACATGTGGCGATCAGGAGACAGTTCTGTGGAGTGATTTCTCCTTCCACCTCGATGTGGCTTCTGAGGACTGAACTGGAGTTGCCAAGCTTGTAAGGCAAGTGTCTTTTCCTGCTGAGATATCTTGTTATTTCGTGCTACCCTGTTTTTGACTAGTCTCTCACCAGCCTGAAACATACTAAGTAGACGAGGCTGGTGGTGGACCAGTAAGCCCCTGGAATCCATTTGTCTCCATCTCACCAATGTTGGATTGCAAGCTTGTGTTGCCACAACTTGCTTCTCTTCATATGGTTTCTAGGGGTTGACCTTATGTTCTTGTGCCTAGAGGACAAGCTAACTTTTACCAATTGGGCCTATTTATTTATTATTTGGTTTTTTGAGACAGGTTTTCTCTGTATAGCCCTGGTTGTACTGTAACTCACTCTGTAGACCAGGCTGGCCTTGAACTCACAGCAATCTGTCTACCTCTCCTGGGATTAAAGGTATGTGCCACCACTGCCCAGGGCCCATATAGTTTTTGAGTCAGGGTCTCACTATGTATTCCTGGCTGGCCTGGAACTTGCTGTGTAGACAAGGCTGGCTTCAAATTCAGAAAATTCTTTTTTTTTTTTTTGAGACAGGGTTTCTCTGTAGCTTTGGAGCCTGTCCTGGAACTAGCTTTTGTAGACCAGGCTGGCCTCGAACTCACAGAGATCCACCTGCCTCTGCCTCCCAAGTGCTGGGATTAAAGGTGAGTGCACCACCACTGCCTGGCAAGATCATGAATTCTTTATTTATTTATTTATTTATTATACAATATTCTGTCTGTGTGCATGTCTGCAGGCCAGAAGAGGGCACCAGACCTCTTTACAGATGGTTGTGAGCCACCATGTGGTTGCCGGGAATTGAACTCAGGACATTTGGAAGAGCAGGCAATGCTCTTAACCACTGAGCCATCTCTCCAGCCCAAGACCATGAATTCTTAAAGACGTGCACCACCACACCAACAGGGCCCCTATCTTCGACATGACCTTGAACTCCTTCCTGAAACTCCACTTCCCAAGTGCCTGGACTGTAGGCATGTGCCACAATGCCTTTTGTGGTTTTAGTTATGTATTTACTAATTACTATTTTGTTTTTTTTCAAGACAGTCTTTCTCTGTGTAACCTTGGCTGTCCTGGAACTAACTCTGTAGACCAGGCTGGCCTTGAACTCAGAGATCCACCTGTCTCTGCCTCCAGAATGCTGGGATTAAAGGTGTGTGCCACCACCACCAGGCTCGTGTGGTTTTATTTTTGAAAAAAAGATTTATATTTATTTTTAGTTACATGTATATGTATGCCTGTGTGTAGATATGTGCACATGAGTGTAAGTGTTTGCAGAAGTCAGAAGCATTGGACCCCCTTGGAACTGTGGTTACTGGTGGTTTTGAGTTCCTTGTCACTAGAAATTGGAATTAGAATAGCTTGCCACAAGGTTAGGAATTGAGTTTGGGTTCCCTGCAAGACCAGCATATGCTTAACTGCTGAGCCACTGCTCCAGTCCTCTTATTTATTTACAGGCAGAGCCTCACTATGCAGCCCTGGCTGGTCTGGAACTCATGTAGATTAGGCGACTCTGGAACTCAGAGATCTGCCTGTGCCTGCTTCCTGAATGTTGGGATTAAAACTCTGTGCCACCATGTCAAGTTTAAATGCATAGTTTCATTTTATTTCTCTTTTTATTACTTTGAAAGATTTATTTTTAATTTCATGTGTGTGTGAATGTGTGTATGTCTGTGTAATTGAGTTCGGGTGCCCATGTGACTGTGAGCCACTAGTGTGGGTGCTGGGACTTGAGCTGAGGTGCTCTGGAAGAGCATGTGCTCTTAACTGCTGAAACACCTCTTTAGCTTCTTTATTTTTATTAGTTTTGTTTTGTTTTCTGAGACAGGGTTTTTCCATGCAGTTCTGGCTGTCCTGGAATGTGCCAGGCTGGTCTAGAACTCAGAGATTCACCTGACTCTGCCTTTTGAATGCTGGACTAAAGTCGTCTACCACCATACCTGACTCAGTCATTTTATTATTATTATTATTATTTTGATTTTCTGAGACAAGGTTTCTCTATGTAACAGTCCTGGCTGTCCTGGAACTTGCCCTGTAGACCAGGCTGACCTCAAACTCACAGAGATCTGCCTGGCTCTGCCTCTCTGAGTGCTGGGATTAATGGTGTGTACCACCACCACCACCCAGCATTATTTTGAGTCAAGGTCTTTTGCAGTCCAGACTGCCATTTAAATCTTGACATGTTGTCTCAGTCTCCTGAGTGTTGAGATTATAGGTGTGTTGCTACCATGGTCAGCCATGCTAGATTTTAATGCAAGCATAGGTATTCTCAACCTAAGGTCATAAGAGACAATAAGAGATTTTTTATTTTATTTTATGTGTATGAGTGTTTTGCCTGCATTTACAGCTGTGTACCATGTGCATGCAGTTCCTATAGAGGCCAGAAGAGGGCAACAGATCCCTGAAGCTGGAATTACAGATGGCTGTTAGCTGCCACGTGCCTGGCAATCAAACTCAGGAATCCCAGAACAGCAGCATACACCTTTAACCACTGAGCCATCTCTCCAGCCCCGAGAGACATGCTTTATAACTTCAGGAAATAATTCTTTTTCTACAAAGCATTTTAAAAAAGCCTCCGTGTATATATAATAAGGCCTAATATGTAAAACTCTAAACACATCCTTTGAGAGAAGCTACTTTACAAAGTGTATATGCTCTTAGGAACAAAACATACAGTATGTGCTTGGATTGGAATAACAATAGAGTGGTCTGTAGGACTAAATTCTTTCCTTGAAACCCCCCCTCAAAAAAAACCCAAACTCTTACAGGTCACCTCTTTCAGACTAAGTTGATAGACAGCAGAAGAATCAAATTCTGCCCACTTTTCATTCTATAAATGTTTGGATTCCAACTATCTTCTATCACCCAGCTTCCTGAAAAGTTGTTCTCAGGCTTCTTCAGGGCTATTTATTTACGGATTGTAATGCCATGGCAACTAACAGCCACTTCTTGGGCATAGTCAGGCTGGGCAAGTCCTCAAAAGCAGTGTGAATGGACTTGGTCGGTTTTTTTGAGACAGACTCCTCTGCCCTATCTGTCCTGCAGCTAGCTCTGTAGACCAGGCTGGCTTCGAAGTCACAGAGATCTACTTGCCTCTGCCTACCAAGTGCAAGAATTAAAGGCGTGCACCATTACCAGCCTGGCTTGGACTTGGTGTTCTTTCCCACTAACTCATCCGACTGGTCAGCGGTAATAACGTAATAAGGATCAGCTAGAAAATCAGACGCTGGGAGTCCGAACCACCACACATCCTTGGGGGAAGGGGCAGCTGTCCTTCCCTTCTGTCTCAGCTTGAAACCATAAGCAGCAATGTCTACAACCTCAGCACTTGTGGGGGTGGGGGAGGGGCACATTTGGGGATGCAACCACAAGCCTCACACCCTACCAGTGAACTACCCTTAGCTTCTTGTTCAGTGGATTCTTGATTCTCTTCTTTGTACCCATTATTTTTAAACCTAGCACATGGAAGGCTGAGGTAGGGGATGTTTGAGGCAAAACTGTCTTACCGAGTGAGATTCTGTCTTCAGATAAACAACCCGAGTAGTCTACTTCCAGGTTGGCTAATGAATGACGCAGAAAGGAGGCATAGTGTTATAAAGTCACTCCTTCAAACCTGGCTTTTATTAGTACCTGGACAGTGAGTCTACCATGAAGTTCAATGAAAGTCAGTGAATAAAATTAAAAAACTGTGGGGCTGTAGAGATGGCTCAGAGGTTAAGAGCACTGGCTGTTCTTCCAGAGGGCCCAGGTAATTTCCCAGAATCCACATGGTGGCTCACACCTGTCTGTAACTCCAATTCCAGGGCTTCTGACAGCCTCACACAGACATACATGCAAGTAAAACACCAATGAGCATTAAAACAAATAAACAAATAAATAAATAAAAGAATTAGAAAACTAGTAGGAAGCAAATAGAGTTGCCATCCCCAGGAAGAAACTGCCCAACAGTGAGACAGTCCCGTGTTTATTTCTTCATTCACAAATTACACACCAGCAGTTTCAATGAAACATTTAAGAAAGCGGGATATTGTGACTGTAATCGTGTGTCTCTTGACGTAAAGGAGCCACATGAATTTCTTGCTATATATTGTTCTTCAATTATAATATAAGATTAAGAGTTGAAGTTCCCACTGGAGTGGTATACAGCACTTCATTACTACCAGAAACCACAGGAATGTTCCAGAGAAACAGACTCTCATCCTTTGGTGAGATGAAATCAAGCCAAAACCCTAGGCTAGCATCAGCTGCCTGCAGATCAGCTGCGGCCCTTTAAAGCACTTAGCTTCCACAGGCACGGGTAAGTCTTTTCTGGGGATGGGGATTTCTATCCGAGGGCAGTTAGTTCCTGCAAGCAGCAGCCATCAGGACAGTGCCTCTTAACTATTATGTGCCCTAAGTGCTCCCTGCCATCAAGACACAGCGCAGGACAGCTGGGTAGGGACTGTCCTTTCTGATGTCAGCTCTAAACCAACACAGCCTCTTTAACTCATCTGCCGGAGCTCCCTTCCTGCGGACTAGAATGCACACTCTACACCGAGGGCCCCACGGGGATCGACAAGTCCAGTAAACAGGATTTCATCTCCCGGAGCTCCTGGACCTCAGGGCTCTCAGGGCCACAGTGCACCAACAGGATCTTTTCCGCTTTCCGTATGGCACTCAGAGCTTCAGGCACTGCCAACCTGAACCAAGGGAGGAAAGCTGGTCAGGTTACTGTCTCCTTTCTGGACAGAAGACAAAGATAAAGTTCATTCCCTCCTCTAGGGTCTTATGGAGGCAACAAAGGTCAAAGTTCACCACGCCCTCCAGGATCTTACCATCTAAAAGGGTATAAAAGAAACTTTTACAAGCACATTGAAAAGCAGAGTTTGAGAAAAGCGTGAGTGTGTGTGTGTGTGTGTGTGTTTGTGTGTGTGTGTGTGTGTGAGAGAGAGAGAGGCAGGCTCCAGGATCCTGAGAAAAATGGGCACACTTAAAAACCTTAATCAACATTTATGGAAGCTTTATACAGAGGTGAGAGAGAGGTGTTCATTTTAGGGTGCCCATGTATCACCTGATGACTTCATGTTGTTCATTCTCTCTGAGCACATATGCTGTTTCCATGTCGGTATCAGGTCTGAGCTTCAGACCCTTTCCTTTAGCAACGTACACTACTGAATTTAATCAAGGCTGGAGGTAGGCTGGCCACACAGAAACACAACTGGGGACATACTTCACTTCAGGGGATCTCAGGGGCAAAATTGGGTGAAGGACCAGCTCATCAACTCTGCTCTTGTCTTTTGTGTGTGTGTTTTTGTGTGTGTGTGAGCATGCATGTGTGTGCAGTGCCAAGAATGGCACCCAGGGCCTTGTGTATGCTAGGCAAGTGTGCTACCAACATTCCTTTGGCTTCCTTTTTTAACCTTTAAAGCAAAGCAGGGCTTCTCAACCCTGAGGTAACTGTCTTGGGTGCTGCAGCGTGGAGCTGCCTGTGCAGGGTCAGCCTCTCCCCACCGGACGCTGGCAGTGTCCTCCTTCAGTTCTCAAGGATTACAGTTGTCTCCAGACACTGGCCAGGGCATCCGCAGGCAGAGTTCCTTCTGCTTCAAAACAACTGCTTTAAAAGGAAGAGGATGCAAAGCAGGGGAAAGGCAGAGCCCTGGAGCTGAGAGTGCTGGAAGGAGCAGCCAAGGGAGGTGTGAGTGGGCCCAGAGGAATGCTGGAGGGCGGGTGGGGCTGCCTGGAAGCCCTCCCTGGGAAACTCAGTTCAGACCTGAGAGCTTTTTGCACAGCTCTCAGGAGGAAATTCAAAGCTTAAAGTGAAGCAGAGGGCAAAGATTTGTCCTAAAGAGGAAATAGAAGGGTTTCAACATGCTTAAAAGCACCGCAGAAGTCATCCACAGAAGTGCCTAGTAAAACACAGAACAGTACGTGCCCTGGCCAAGGGCTAGGAAGAGGAAAGACCTACCCGTTGAATAGGACTTGGGCCAGCTTGAAGAGTTCATGGCCGATTTCAACACTGGATGGCCCATGGCGAGCTTCAACCACACGGACACTCTTCTGTATGTGGGCAGCAGACTTCCACCAGTCTCCTGGGAGAACAGTCTCATTCCAGAAAGAACCGCCATCCACCCAAGGCTCTCAGGGTGAGGGAAACAGAAAGGAAGGGAGAGCCAAACAGACAAGGCAAGGGCCACAGCTGAACACCAGGCAGGGAAGGAAGACCACAGCATACCTAAGGCAGCATGCGCCTGCGCCAGCCCATCTTCAATCTCCCCCACCATGGTGTGCTCTGCGGACAAGAAGCTCTCGGCAGCCTCCCGGCACCCCAACAACTGCTGGACAGCTTGCTCTACTGAGTCAAAGGAAAAGCACCTCACAACAGACAGATCCAGACACGAGAGCCCGGGCTGCAATTCTCCATTGGCTGGGCCAGTGTGGAAATGCCCCCTGTTTCCCTCAGTCAACAGTCCAGCATTCCAGAGAGCTGTTGTCTCTTATGTTTTCTTTTTCAGTAGAAAAGTGCTAGATGAGCCCCCCATTTACCCTGGGCTCCTAACACCCGTTTTCCAGCACAGCCAACTCCACAGCCCACCTGTAGTGCTTACTTCCCTTGACTCTAGGCTAAAGGTCAACTTCACAATGTAAGTTCAAACAGGTGAAACAGAGCCCTACCATGTCAGAGTCTAATAGTAAGTTTCACAAAGCCCTTTCTTTCCTTGCTCCCTCTCTCAGTGCTGGGGCTAGCTATGTAAGCTCTGCCCCCGAGCTATAGCACCAGCCCAGAGCAGGATCCACTGCTTCTGAGGGCAGAACAAACTTCCCAAGCGGTCAGTCGTCAGGTTCAGAGTTAGGATAAATGACATGGGACTTCTGGAGACACACAAAGCTCATGGAAGTCGGAAAGTCTTTCTGGTGCTCGAGCTACTAGATAGAACTATCAGACACAGAAGACACAGCTTAAACCACCCAGTACTCTTTCAAGGACGCCAGACGGCTGTAGGGTTTGGTCTCACTGGCCTATATAGCCACCTTGTGGCTGGTGCCGGGATAATGAAATTCCAGTCCTCAAAATCATTTACTGAGGACTCTGAGAGCAAGGTGATAGCAGAATAAACCAAAGGGGCGGGGCTGGAGAGCCAGCAGGAGCCAGTCTCACCTAGTTTCCCATTTCTGAGAAGCTTCTGGGCCTCACACACCTGCTGCTGAAGGTCCTGGAGGCGGGAGGCCAGGTGGGCCCTGCTGACAGATTCTCTGCAAGATTCGTTGCTGCAGCTCAGCACATCGTTTCCCTGTGGAAACCCAGTTCTATCGTTATTCCTATGTCACGACAGTTGTCAGCACTGCATGTCGCATGGACTTGAGCTACAGGGTCTCTGACCTGATGGGGAAAAGAGACTCCTGCAATAACACATTGCCAACAAGGCCTGAGTGAATTTGGTCCAGCAGCAATTCTAGTGAAAGCAGGAGCTGATCCCACTCCGAGGTTTAATTTTTGGACAGAAACGACCCACCTTGCCGGGTGGTTGTGGCGCATGCCTTTAATCCCAGCACTTGGGAGGCAGAGGCAGGCGGATCTCTGTGAGTTCGAGACCAGCCTGGTCTACAAGAGCTAGTTCCAGGACAGGCTCCAAAACCACAGAGAAACCCTGTCTCGAAAAACCAAAAAAAAAAAAAAAAGAAAAAAAAAAAGAAAAAGAAACGATCCACCTCGGCAGTCCCTCTTCTCTTTTTGGGAAAAGGCCTTTAGATGATGGACATAAGTATATTGGGTGTTTAAAAAAGCCATAAGAAGGGGGCTGGAGAGATGGCTCAGTGGTTAAGAGCATTGCCTGCTCTTCCAAAGGCCCTGAGTTCAATTCCCAGCAACCACATGGTGGCTCACAACCATCTGTAATGATGTCTGGTGCCCTCTTCTGGCCTGCAGACATACACACAATATTGTATACATAATAAATAAATAAATATTTTTTAAAAAAAAGCCATAAGAAAACCAATATAGAAGGCTGGACATGGTGGCACTATTACTGTAATAGTGGCACTTGGGACTAGAGATAGAAGATGACAAGTTTGAGGCCAGCCCGGACTATGTCATGAATTCATGAGTTCTAGACCACCCTTGCAAGGGGAAGGAGGAGAGGAAGAAGCAGTAGAAAGAAGAGAGATATGGCTCAGAGGATAGAAACATTTATTGGAAGAGCTGGAGAGATGGTTCAGCAGCTAAGGGCACTGGCTGTTCTTCCAGAGGAGCTGGATTCAATTCTCAACACCCACATGGCAGCTAACAAATGTCTGTAACTCTATTTCCAGGGAATCTGACACCTTCACAGAGACATGCATGCAGGTAAAACACCAATGCACATAAAACAAAAATAATTTTTAGAAAGAATCTATTGGATTCAAGTCCTCAACCAATCATTTACTGAGGAAGAAAGTCAGATGCAGTTCTGCAGGCCTGTAAAAATCTCAGTACTTGGGAAGTTGGAGCAGGTGGATCTCAAGTTTGAGGTCTTCCTGGGCTTTGAAGTGAATTCTAGGCTAGTTGGGTGTGGTGGTTTGAAAGAAAATGGCCCCCAAAGGAAGTGGTTAGGAGCTTCCTAACCAAAGCAAGTGACTTTGTTGGAGGAAGTGTGTCACCAGGGGGCAGACTTTGAAGTCTCTTTTCTCAAACTTTACTTAGTGTGACAGTCAACTTCCTGTTGCCTCTGAGTCAAGTCATAGGGCTCTTAGCTCCAGCACATCTGCCTGCAGGCCACCATGCTCCCCACCACGATGACCTCTGAAAACTAGGCAAGTCATCCCAATTAAATGTTTTCTAAGAGCTGCCAAGGTCATGGTGTCTCTTCACATCAATAGTAACCCCAAGACATTGGGGATACACAATGAAACCCCGTCTCAAAAGAGCAAGAGTGAGGGAGAGTTATTCTAAAGGGTGCTAGGGCCCAGCATGGTGGTGCACAGTTTTAATCCCAGCACTTGGGAGGCAGATGGATCTCTATAAATTCTAGGCCAGCCAAGGCTACACAGTGAGATTCTGCCTAAAAAACAAACAGAAGAAAAATTGTGGGCTGGAGAGATGGCTCAGAGGTTGAGAGCACTGGCTGCTCTTCCAGAGGTCCTGAGTTCAATTCCCAGCACCCACATGGTGGCTCACAACTGTCTATGATGAGATCTGGTGCTCCCTTCTGGTGTGTATAGCCCTAGCACCCTTTGTATGCAGGCTGAATGCTGTATACATAATAAATAAATCTTTTTTAAAAAGTGCTAGGTAAGGCTTCATATTTAACCCTTGGGTTTACAATTGTAGCTTCTCAATACAATTAATTCCATTTACAGTATTCCTAACAAGAAGGCCATTCTCTGGAAGTAGAGATATTTTTTATCTGGGCATAAATGTTGAAGACTCCAATGTCTATGCCATTATCTGGCACTAGCCACCCAATTTCTCTAACGATCTGCCCTATTCTCCCAAGGTCAATGCCGTTGGCTGAGGGGTTCAGATGTGGTTCCTTCCTCTGGGTCAAACGGCTGAAGGAAAACTATCTGGGTCTGATTTGTCCCACAGTTTCTGCATTGATAATACACAATAAGACTTCCACTCAGACTGATTTTGGACTGGGACATGTTTTCATCTTATTGGGCTGGGTGGACAAGGAGGCTGAGGTGGTGGCAACCATCTTGTCACCATGGGAGAGAGTATGTCTAATGAGGCCAGCAGAGGGAACAGGGTTAGGAAGACTGAAAATCTGGGTGTTGGCGATGTTACCTGAGCCCGTAGATTAAGCTGTACCGGAAACAGTGCTCTGGAATGTTATTTTATTAGATGGGGTCTCACTTGAGATTGGCCTCAGACTTGAGATTCTTTTGCCTCAGTCTTCTGGGTGCTGGGGTTACAGGCATGAGCCAAGTACCAGGTCTGACACAGAACTTTTAATGATTTATTTGAGCAAGTAAATTTCTAGTTTTTTTTTTTCTCCCCTAGGGTCAAAGTTAAGCCTTTGTGTCATTTGTAAGGAAAGCGTTACTAAGTCCAACCTGACCCTGTGTGTTCGCCGGGTCGGGCAGCATGTTTGGACGACTTCCTAAAATGAAGTGATACCAGTGCTCTCTAGAAACCCCCGGTCGTTTGCCCTCGTGACTCCTTCGGGCTGGAGCGCTTATCCCTGGGAACAGCAGAGGTTTACCTGCATGAGTGCGCTGCATGCGTTGCAGCAGAAGGCTTCCCACCTGGGCTCTACAGCCACTCTGAGTGTCTCAGTGTGACAGGCTGGACAGCTACAGTCAAAGAAGTACTGTGACCTCAGCTTCTGCTGCCTCTCAGCAACACCCATGCGGCTCTGATGTGGCCCTGGAGAGAGATCACCCACAGTTACCACTCACACCCAGAGAGTCAAAGCCTACTCAACAGAGGGCTGGGATATTCCTCATATGATGGAAGTCAGGAAGCTGGGCTGGGGTTCTGGCTCAGACCACCACATTGGGGAGTGGAGGCACCAGCCCTGGGCCTGCTCACTCCTGTCCACCTATCCTTTTCAGGTGGGGCAGGGCAGGGCGGTGGAAAGAAAGGAAGGCTGGCTCACCATAGCAGTGCACAATCTCTTGTCCCTTTCTGATGTGCTGTGCTGCCCGGATGGTGGCGACAGTGCCAGTGAAGGACACACTCGTGTTGGGGCTGCAGGAGTGGTTCAGGAGGCTGACGACAGGAAAGATGCCTGTGGCAAGGCGGACCTGCCTGCTGTTGGTCACGATGCTCTCTTCAGACCCTGACAACGCACAAGAAGAAGGAAATATGCATCAGGATGTTTGTCCAGTCCTTACAGCTATTCTCAGAAGATGAACTGAGCAGCTGGGCCTGAAGCCCATCTGAGTCATGGCTCTGCAGCCGGATCCAATATAAATCAGATGGAACATGACTCACAGCAAACTCTGGTCCCCAGGAAGCAAAATGAATGAGTACACGAAAAGTCCACTGGGGTCTAATCGTTATGCCTGTATGACACTCAAAATATCCAATATTGGAATTTATTAAAAAGAATCAAAAAGGGATTATCAGTATGGCACTTTCTAGCATTTCATAATGTTCAAAGGGCGCAGAATCATAGTATCCCTGAGATTATCTCCCCATGATTTCTAAAGTCCGGTTGCTCTTGTTTAACTGGCTCTGGTTGGTTATTGGAATAACTGTCCTAGTTAGTGTAGCATACTTTATATACTCGCTCCGCCTCCTCCACCTGCCCTTTGTCTAATCTTTTTGGCGACTGCTCTGCAGTCTCACGTAAGCAAACTGTCTGTACTTGTTTTACTGAAGGCAGACTTACGTCCCAGACAAGCTTTTTGTGGTACACTCAACCAGTTCACAGCACTGCAAAGATGAAAGGAAGAGAAAGGGCCTCTAGGCAGTGATGCTGGTCTGCGTCAGTTTTTCATACTCATGTGCATAGCTATGCTCACGTTGGGTTTTTGTTGCTATGACAAAATCACTTTTAAAAAAGCAAAGGAAAGGTAAACTGACCGATGAAAGCTTGTAATTCTAGCATTTGAGCAGCTAGGATGGGAGGATCAGCCTGGGCCATATAACTGATCCTGGCTCAAACAAAACATAATCAAAACCAAAACCCAACCAAAACAAGCAACAAAAGAGGCGTTGAGGAGGTTTCCTTCCACTATTCCCTACCGCCCACAAGTTAACGGTGGTCAAGGCTTTAGCAAAAGGACCGGGGGCGACATGCAAGATCAAAACTCTGACAGCCTACATGCTCTTCAAACAAAATGCCAGTTGACTTAATGATGCAGTTTCTCATGCCAGAGAAGTTCAGAAGTAGAGAACTAAGATGTGGGAATATATGGCAGGGTTTTCTGATAATGGCAAGAAAGACAGGGATGGAGTAGAGGAGGCAGGAAACTCCTGAGTAACACAACAGTCCTAGGGCAAACAAACCCCATTCCCACTCAAGTCTCATCACACACGGAACATTTCACTTAACCAGAGGCTTCTAGAGGGACTGCACACCTACCGTGGTTTCCGTAATAGCCAAACATATGCCAGAAATAGGTATGATACGTGTAATGTTGGCTACCTAAAAGGCTTAAATTAAGATCACAGCCTCAGTTTAAGCAGGAGGAAAATCATATTTCCAACAAACTGGTTGAAATGTGAAAAACACTGATACTTTAAGGGAAGCAGTTTCCTAAAAAACTGGGAAACCATCAGATTACTGGTGTCGCTGTACACGTGCCAGGAATCTCAACTAGTCGTTTATCAGAGAAGTAACTAGTCTGGATACAAATGTAATGAGCAAAGGAAACACCACGAACCATCATGTGAACATGTTTTACAAGGGGAAAATTAAATAGAAAAATTATGTTGTTTCTCTGCAGACAATTCTATTATCTGTTGCTATGGGGGACAAGCATAGGACATGTAAATACAATTCACAGGGAATCCAAATGACTCAATTTTAGTCAACAGTTCTACAAACTGCATTTAAAATCTTTCATCAGAGCTTTTCCTAAGTGTTTAGCTGATCTGCGCCCCTCTCCTGGCTCCCGAAGCCTACCTTCTGGAATATGTGCTAATGAGCAGTGAAAATGCTAGAAGGTAGGCAGCAGGAAGGAGCAGAACAGGGCACGAACAATTTGTCGTCTGAATAATCAGCGTCTGCATAATTAAAAGTTGACTTGCATTCTCAACTACAGATAACTGGCAGTCTGTATTAGAACAGTTGCTAAAATTTCCTCCGAAAAGAATGATTGCAACACAGTGAGTAATGTCAGCATCGTGAGTTATTTATAGGGTCTCCTCCCGCAGAAGCAGGCTCAGGAACTGAGTGGGGTGCCCGTGTCAGAGTTGAATGTCTCTCTAATTATTTCTAAAAAATTGAGTATTGATTTTGAAAACTTACTCAATTTTTTGCATTAGTCATCTATTAGTGGAGATAATAGGAAGAGGGGGTATCTACGCACGTTATCAACCAAATTTAATGGGTGACATTTTGGATATAAAAATAAGTGTGAGTGATTCTTTAGCAAAAGTGTACCTTGGATTTCAAAGTGTCTCTGGTACGTTTCAAATGGGATTTAAGTAAAAGAAAAACAACAGCAAGACTCATTGGTACTTCTAGGACACAGCTACCCTGATAAATAGTCTGCAAATGAGAAGCGTGTGGAGGTGATCGGGTCAAACTGAAGTAAACCAAAGGGCAGTTAGCTGATTCAAGACCACACAAATCCTCATCAAGGCTTGTGAAAACACAGATCCAGATGCAACACAGATGTGCCCTTCTCACAGGGACAGAAACACCCCCATACCAAGAATATCATCAGTGGCCAGACCTGTCCCTTGAGATGGGAGAGAGGTTTTTGAGGAACTTTGATTAAAAAGAATTTATGCGAAGATAACATACATTTTTATAGGTTTTTGTCAAAGTCTATCCTAGTTAACACTTTAATCCTTCTTCTGTGGCACTAATGAAACAGCTGCTAATGAAATTCAATGAGAACACTAAACTGGGAGGTGTTGGAACCCCAAAGAAACAATAAGAAGGGATATAACGAGATTAGAACTAGGAGCAGACAGTAAGAAAACGAGAGCGAGCACTGCTGGTGGCTGGTAACTGGTACGACTCACCTGGAAGCAAATTTGCAGTGTGTACCGAGTGCCTTAAAAATACTCCTATGGAAATATTCTTAGCACTTAGATCGTTTCTATTATAAAAAAACTAATTAAAACTACAAAAGAATACATGGTAGTTATGTAAAAATTAGAAACTGAAAATACAGAGACAAGGACTGCCATCCAAAACCCAATTAGGCAAGTCCAATGTTTTGATGTATTGTCTTTGCAGTGAGTGGCCCTTCTAGTTCTATGTATGGAATTATTACTATTATTATAATTTGGACAGAATCTTGCTAGATAGCCCAAGCTGGCCTTGAGCTCACCATTCTCCTGCTTAGGCTCATAAGTGTTGAGATTGTAGGTATGGGGCATCATACCTGCTGTATGGAATTTTTAACATAATTTGTGATGATGGCATATGATGATTTGTAAGTTATTTCTTTTCACATAATATACCATGGCTATTAAAAAATGCCCTGCTCTAAAATGCATTAAAAATGTAATTAAAAAGCAAACCTGTAAATGGAGACTGCTTGTTCATTTCCTGGCCATCGAGACCTGAATAATCACTCAGAAACTATATTAATTACAACATCGTTTGGCCAATAGCTTAGGCGTATTCCTAGCTAGCTCTTACATCTTAAATTAACCCATTTCTATTAATTTATGTATCACCATGAGGCTGTTGCCTACTGGTAAGGTTCTGGTGTCTCTTTCCTTCAGCAGCCACATGGCGTCTCCCTGACTCCACTTTCTTTCTCTCTGTATCTCTGTTCGGATTTCTTGCTGGTTTTACTCTGCTAAGCCATTGGCTAAAACACCTTTATTCATGAACCAACGAAAGCAACACATATACAGAAGTACATCCCATATCACAAACCAACTATCTTAGGGCTTCTATTGTTGAGATAAAATACCGTGACCAAAAATTACCTGGGGAGGGAAGGGTTTATTTCCTCCTACAACTCTCAGGTGACATGCCTTCACTAGGGGAAGTCAGGGCAGGAACTCAAGGCAGGAACCTGGAGTCAGGAACTGAAGTGGGAGCCATAAAGGAATGCTGCTTCCTGGTTTGCTCAGCCTGGTTTTATACATACTGCTGATCACCTGCCCGAGAGTGGACCACCCACAGTGGTCTGTGCCCTCCTACATCAATCACTAATCAGACTTGCCTACAGGCCAATCTTCTGGAGGCATTTTCTCAATTAAGATTCCTTCTTCCAAGATATATCGTGGTTTGCACAGAGTTAACAAAAACTAATCAGGACATCAACAAAATGACTGCCAATCTTACAGGCAAGGTGGCATCTCAGTTTTACTTGTATAGACTGGAGGTGTTTTTATCATGACAATGTGCTTTCTCGTGTGCATTTATAAAGGTTTCATCAAGAGGCTGTGGGTGTAGCTCAGTTGCTAGGCAAGCACAAGGCCCCATGTTTGATCTCTGA